>NW_026019016.1:3028408-3045568 GCF_020466585.1 Dendroctonus ponderosae | reverse complement strand
CATATTTAAACTAAATAAATTATACTAACTAGAAATAGTATATATCGGAGGCCCTATTTATTACCACCTAAAATAGTTAAAACGACCACTGTGCGGCGTAGTCGCGAATAGTCATTATCATACCTAATGCCGCAAATTCTTCGTAGTATCGTTTCTAATATTATGATTATGCTGCGAGCATGGAGTTAAATCAAGTGAAAAACTTAAAAACGGAAAATTACTGGTCATAGAGATAAGTTCTATATTGTTGAGGCGGATTCATTTTTCAAAAACTTTTGCCTTTAAAAAATATATAAACAGTATAAAAGTAGTACAGTAAAAAAGGCAATAAGAGAACTGTTTATCAATCTGTAATAAAAGACTTGAGCAAATTCTGTCCTTTTTAAAGACAAACATTTTTGAGGCGAAATATTCAACATATTGGCCATACACAGGTAACAAAGAAAATTCGATTAATTAAAAAAATAATAATTACGAGATGCATTTTTCTTTCCAATTGCATTACGAAACATACTTGATATTATTTCCATAGTACACCAATTGATAATATTAAAACAGCGGTTAATAAAAGGTGTTAAACTTTAAAATCGGAGTTACTGCGTTCTCCTTAGTTTGTACTCCTTAAGCACCGGCGATTTTAAATCACCCTGCATATTTTTGGAAAGGACAGTTTTATCAATCGAAATAGCTACCTGTGAAGCAACACTGCTCTTCCTGCTCATGTCAGCGCTTCGCATACTGCCATAGTAGGTACTAACTGTCGAGTTGCTGTCCCTTCTGATTTGGGCTTGTTGCTGAGAAAGAGGCGGCTGCAGCCTCTGCTGAAGTTCCGTGAGCTGAGTTTTAGTTTGAGGCGGCTGTGCGTTACCCGGTTCCATCCTGAGGTTGGTGATGCGCGTATTCAGGTCTGTGATGTTCCGAACCGAATTTCTCGGCCTGCCAACTGCAATAGAAACATCGTTGAATGGCATTTTTTCTTACGAAGCTTTTGGATCTTATATTGTCAAATTCCACATCTTCACTTAAATACCTGGCTTTCGTATTCGTGGAGGTGCAGCCAGTACTGGTGCAGCTCCTCCTCCCACTAGAGCTCGCAACACCACCGGTAGTTCTTCCAGATCCAAGTCTTCAGCTTCAGCAGTCCAATCTTCCAAAGTATCGACTGTACCCGGTGTGGTAAAGTGCTGAAATAACACAACAGTTCAAAGACACGGAAAACTTCCTGGCTGGCAATATTCCTACCAAAGTGTCCATATCCTGACCCCCGATGGGACTATCTTGGGCTTGCGGTGAATGCACATCGGACTCACTCTTAACCGATGGACTGCTCAGACTTACGGTTTTGGTACCGTCGTCGCTGCGCGGAGACCCATCCATCCGTCCATTGGTACCACCAGAACCATCTTCATGGCTCCCTTTGTGCTTTTTACTGGCGTAAAAGTCCGCACCGTGAACGGTTTTCACGTGTTTACGGAGAGAAGAAGGATCCGTGTATCGTTTGGTGCAACCGGGGGCTTTGCACACGTACGGTTTCTGTTGGCGGTTGAAATATGTAAAACATTTTCCTCAAACTCCACAAGAATAACCACTTTACCTCACTGCTGTGTGTGCGATTCTGATGTTTGGCCCGATCCGAAGCATTGCTGAACGCTTTGGCGCAACCTGGATATTCACAAGTATATGGTTTTTCTCCCGTGTGAGATCTGAGATGGGTCTTGAGATTTTCCAGTCGTGAGTAGGCCTTCACGCATCCTTCGAACTAAAATTTCCAAACGGTTAGTGTGCTTTAGCTTTAAAAAAAGTGGGGATTTTACCGTGCATTTGTGGGGTTTTTCGCCTGTATGCCGACGCATGTGAACAACCAGCATGTATTGGGCTTTGAATGGCTTCTCGGCTCGTGAGCATTCATTCCATCGGCACACAAAAGACTTCTTATTTAAGTGAATATGGTCGCTACTTATGTGCTAAAAGACGCAAATTAGTAAAATCTCCTTAAAGTTCAATACGCGTTTTTGTACCCTGACTAGTTCGTCCGGTGTGCTGAAATCCACACCGCAGTCTTTCCAATGACAATGTGTTTCTATAAAGTCTCCAGGCTCATCTTTGAGATCTACCTGCTCTCCACTGCCTTCCGAGGGATTGTTATTAGACGGCTCCTTTTTCACCCTGCTGTTTCTGCGACTATCACCCTCATTCTGCTGATGGCTCAGTTCTGTCTTTATTCGTTCACTTAAAATCTAAAAAAGTCCCATTTAGTTGCGGCTTTCTGAAAAATTAAATGTGGCTTACATCAGTCTTGGGAAGTGGAGCCGAATGCTGAGCATGAGGCAAATGCTGCGTCCCGGGCAGTCCATAAGTGGGATTATGAGGATGAGAGTGCGGAAGAGGGGTTCCAGGACCTCGCAACAAAAGGGCTGGATGAAGAACCGGGCTAAAAGCACCTGTTGGAAAAAAGTTTGCTGAAAGAGAACGTATGCATAATATAAAAAAAGAGACATTTGATTCGACTAACTAGCTGAAAAGCGCTGTGTTTGTTCAAATAGTAAACAAATGAACCCTACCAGCAGAAAGATGCCCCAATGAACCGCTGCATACAGAAGAACTTCTACTGCCCGCTGCTACAGATACAAGGGATGACGGCGAATAGCGGATCACCGAAGTGAGGTCGAGATCTGAGTACGGAGATGATGAAAGAGCTCTTTTTCGTGAAGCTCTAGCCAAACGAGGTGAACACAAGCGGGATCCTGAAACTGAAACACAGACAAATCAATTAATATTCATGCGATCAAGTCGCATCGGCGTTGCACACTCACACACACAAACGAACAAATATACAGATCCAAAAATTAAACGGCGGATATACATACTTTGACCAGTATCACCAAATACCGCATGGACGCGCCACGAATAAATTAAGCCTCTATTAAAGACAAAAATGATAAAATTAACGATGCAATAAAATACTGACGCGTCTCGAATTAATAAGAAAAACCATTATTCCAGCCTTTTAATTAAAATTTATAACATGCTTATTAAAGGATTTGTTGCTGCTTTAAATGTTAAAAGGTGTTTACGCGTGCTTATATGGATTAGACCTCAAAATATTCATGCCGATGACTGTTCAGCTCGGTTCGAGTTGTTTAAGAAGGTGTTTTAATATTGAAACAGTCCCTATTGTTTCGTTTTCAATGTTGATCAACTCAATTGAAGTAGCCAAAGCATTTTATTTGGCACAAAAATTCGTGCTTTAATTAAAAGTTTTACTTTCGAGTCAAAAGCATATTTAAATTACTTCTACATTAACGTAATTATTGCTCAAACTTTCAGGGTAGATAAATCTATTTTCTCTATCAAAGAGAGTGAAAACAAGTTTTGTAAACTATTTTCCGAAATTTAGCAACATTGTCGTCGTTCGGACACTAAAAAAGTGGATCTTCAACTTGAACTGAAAATAATATTTTCGAGATGCTATAGTTGGTGAGTAAACAGGGCTGACTGCCTGAACACGCTAACATTCAAGAAGAAAGTGGAAATATTGCGAAGCCGCAGCCAATTCATTTTCGAATATCAAAAATTTGAGGGCTTTGGATCCTGAATTTGCACTGTGAGATTTGCTAAAATCAGTCCATTATCAGATCAAGTTCGAGCTGTCTTCACTCATAACGCAGCTTTTCTCTATTTAATCAACTGCAAGTCAATTTCCTACACCATTTATTTTTTTATAAAATGGAGTTTGACAAGGAGCATACAAAAGGCGCTAACGTTGACACGCTAACTAACAATCAAGCAGAAAGTGGAAATGTTGCAAAAATATAGTACAAATTTAAATTTGCTTTTGAGGAAACCGATTTTGGCCCGCAAAAGTAACTGAAAGTAGAATTCTTTCGGTGCAGTAATTAATTAAGAAGCAGCGTCCTTAGAGCAAAGACACGAAGGATCATTGAAACTGTTATCGGCAAAAAAAAATACTAAATTACACTTACCATCTATGCTGAAAGGAAATTCAGTGCTGGCCAATGACGCTGATGGATGTAGATAGTCAGCAGTCAGACCTAAACCTGAAAAAGTCCCCCAATTAAGATCTGGGCCTAATATCCATCTTAAATTAGCTCTAAAGACATGCATCTAGTTTACTCAAACTTCATATCGATTTTCATGGCTTCCTGAACTCATTTATGGCAAAGTCGTAAAAGTCGTTACAGTACTTTAGCACTAAGCGCTAAAATACTTCAGCGCTAATATGGGCAACTGGCCGATTGCTCTGCAAAGCCATTCTCGTAAAGTATGGAATTTATGGATTTATTTACGTAATATGGAAAAACTTGCATAATTCATCGGATTAATCGGGCACATGTTGCGAGCCGTTACAACTTAATAAATGTAAAAATTTCCAGCTGGACACTTTGCATTAGATCAATCTTGCAGATACCGGAAACACCTGAATTCAAGAACGAGCAGAAAAGTCCTAAGCCTAAGTATATGAAAAAGTTCCAGACTTGAACACCCGTCACTAAAGCATATTATAACCCGTCAAAATCAACGTGTACGAGCATAATTTATTAACCATAATGTCTTCGACTGGTCTACAAATTACGAAAGTCAATCGTGTGGCGGTTACGGACGACATTCGTCTGAAATTATGAAGAAAAACATAGTTAACAAGAGCGAAAATAGCTGGAGCCGCATTTAGATCCAGATGCGTCCAAGACTCGAACCACAGGCCCGCTTTTATAGCCTCCTGTTCAAACAGCACGGACGACTTTTCGTTTTTAACTCGCCTGGTAAATGGTATATGTGTATCTGGGTGCCCTTCCTGTATTTTATTGGTTTGTTTAAGGCGCATGGTATGGGTTTTACGGTGTTTTGTTTCGAAGATCTATTTGTTTTACGTGTTTAATTCGTTGTATGGTTCGAAGGGCATTCTGGCTTTTTACATGCCTATTTGGCTTTTCGAACCGAACACATTTCGAATTTTTACTGCCGATTGTTCTTTTTGTCGGGTGGTGCCAGTTGAATCCGTCTGGAAATCGATAACAAATGCGATTGATCGATAATTTTATGAACAGTGGTTAAGATTAAAAATATAGGACTGAAATCAATCAATCATCAAATATCTTTACATATCAACTTCCTAATCACGTCTCAAAGTCGTCAAAGATTCAATCTTTTTCATGTTTTTATTCAAAGAAAATCTTTATTGTTTTTGCTATACTTAATCACATCTTTGTAACTTTTAAGCACATGTTTTCACCCTAAAACGGGAGTGTTTCATTCAAGTTCAAAATTGCGCGTTCAGTTTCCAAATAATAGATTTTTCGGAATTGAACTGTCGGAATCGTGGGAGCGATGGTGCCGAGAAGATCCCGTTAGTTCCGCTTTTCAACACGTGACTGTAACCGTGAAAGAGATTCAAGATAAATTATCCATACAAGGTAAATTGTAAGCGAGTAAAGGTCGAAAGTAGTTCAAAAAAATGTCGCACGGTTTACAATGGGAAATTTCGTTTTCAAAATCAAATTAAATTCTAAGCGGTTTTTGATCGGAAACGATCTTTAAGCGCCAATACCGCCTTATTATAGACTCATATACTTTTAATATGGCTTTTAAGGCGCTTTCTAGATCGAAATCAATCAATTCAGCTCAAAATACAAGCAAGTGAAATTTTATTTTTTTCCATGTTTTCAGCGGGTCCATTTTTACGAAAAACCTCAAGTTCTTATAGTTTCTCGAATCCCACATAGTTTTCATCAGAAAAAAGCAAGCAATGCAACGTGCTAATTGAAAAACTCGCTAGAAGCCTCTAATTCGAAATAATTTACATTTTTGGCCAATTCTAAGCGTTTTTTGATAGGCGTAGATCTTTAACCGACTGTTTCTATTCTTTATTAGACTCAAATGCATTAAAATTAACATTAGGAAGCTTCTCAAGTCTAAACTAAAACTTAAATCTCAGTCAATTTCAAATCTCTCAAAATTTCTTGAATTTTACAGAAGGAAGCGGTTAATGCAATGCGAACATTAAAAACACCTTAGAAGCTTCAGCCTTAAAATAATTGACATTTTTGGCAAAATTTATGCGGTTTTTGATCAGTCACAATCTTTAGCCGACTATATCTTCCTTAAACTCAAATATCTTTAATATGGTTTTAGAGCGACTCTCAGGTCAAAAGCAATCCGATGTGCTCGAAAGCCACGCATGTAAAATTTTCATTTATGATGGAAAATTTCATAAGGGTAGAGGCCGATTTTTTCAAAAAATAAAAAGTCTTTTAACATTTCTCAAATTCTAAATCATTTTACCAAACGAATCAGAAGTATATCATTGAAAAACACGCTAGAAGCTTCAAGCTCGAAATAATTGACATTTTTGACCAATTTAGGGCGGTTTTAGATCAGTCTGGATCAAACACCTTTAATATGAACATTGGGAACTTTAAGAGTGAATTTTTCGCTAGATGCTAAAGTTTGAAATCTGCTTAACAAGTTAAAAGTTAAAATAATCCAGAAGAAGAAACTCTGGACACACATCTGGCACCATTCTGGCAGGCTGTTTAATATCGTCACTTCCCCATACAAAAACCATTTTATTTGATTGCAGCTTTCTAGCGCTAAGATCGTTTTTTGATTTTCACTTCCGATTAAGGTGCAGCTCTTAATGCCTCAACACAATCAAGCTTCGAGCGGAAATGCACACCCATTGTGCTGGCTGGCACAATACCCGGGGAGCAAAACAAGGACCCGCATGTAAATGATCATTCAACACCCAGTTAGAGTCTCAAGAGGTGCCCCTTTGAAGCAAATCCACTTCAAGGCTCCCCAGTAGTAATTCTTCCAGTTCCAACGACTTCGGATATCGTGCAATGCCTCAAAAATTCTAATCGAATTTGCAAGTTTGTAATAAAGTAAATCGAAGCCAATTTAAGAGAGTTGCGTGCTCTTCATCAGTATATTTACTCGAGTCTTAATGATTTATTTTTGCATTGGAAATGTTTATTTTGCCTCGACGGCGGCGCTGCTCTTTATTTATGAACCGTCGATGTTTGTTTTCTGTCGACCGACGAAAGATATTACTGCTCATTTGTATTGTGCCCGTTTCCTCGTTATCCGCAGATTATTTTCGATTTTGACAAATAAGGCTGGTTGCAAAATGCCGGCAGTCAACCTGCGACATCGTTGATTCATGACCCCACACCTGGACATTGAAGAGTCACTTACCATGAATTGAGTTGGCGGTGGAATGTTGAAGTGAGTACATATAATCCATATGAGTTGGCAGTCGATAAGCTGGATGCAGTTCTCTCGATAACAAAATACTGGCTGTACTGGCTGCAACACTGAAATACACAAAAAAAATACTTTAGTAAAGTGGTGCGGTTCAACCAATCTAGATGCAATCAAGTGACTCCTGGAGGGCGACAAACCGAAGACCAGCAACTAAGTAATCAAATTCTCAAGTGGAAAATATTTAATGAAACTCCTAAACTATGCAAGACATTCGCTTGCATTATGCATCCAACTGGTCATTCTCACGATTGAGTCGATATCCAATGCAAATGTGCAAAGCTGAAATAGAGCTGACTGGTCTCGTGGGCGCTATGAATGTCCTGCGAACCTAATTAGAGAGATTTCGCGATCGAAACTTAATTTTATCGGGATTTACCCGGAAGTAGCATAAATTAAAACTGAAAATTAATCACAGTTCTTCTTTAAAAACTGCAGCCGAAAAAATCAACTTTCTTGGTCTGCAAACAAACTGGTTTTGCAGCGATAACTTTTCTGATCTTAGAGCGATTTTCACCGTCTTGAGCTGATGTTAAAGATTAAGCTTCAAAGACAATTCCAAATGCGACACACAAGGTTGCATAAAAATTACCCCAATCAAAATTTCATTCGAAATCTGTGCTGATGGCAGATTTTTATATAAAGTGAAGTTTATTCCAATTCCAAATTTTTCGTTCATTCATGCAACCCTGTATATTGATTTTCCTTAGCAAGTCGTACAACACCTTCAACTTCACCATGAGCCCTACATTTTGAAAATCGCTGCAAGTGAAAAAATGTCTATTTTAATGTCTGTGGTGTTGAAATATAAAAGTCTTTGTCCGAATCAGAGCATGTGGAACTTTCGCTAATTTTGCATTGTTTCATTTGCCACTCTGTAGAAACTTTATTTTTTGCAGTCTAACTCCTAAAGTTTTATGAAAATCACCGCCAATCTTGAATTTTTCCAGGTTGGTTAATGCGAGCCCCAAATTGGCGGTTTTCACCCAACTGCGCCCTCTCTTTCAAAAATTCGTATTTTCCAAAATTAGGAACAATTTCAAATTTTCAGAACCTTTATTACAATATTTGACTCTCTCGATGCAGAAAGCTTCATAAAAATCATCGATCGACCAGATTTTTTCCAGCTTGGTAAATACTAGTCTGAATTGAGTTTTCCCAACTGCACCCTTTCTTTAAAAATTCATATATTGCAAATTGAGGCTAATAGAAACTTGAAGTTTTCTCCGTCGGTCACAAACACTTGACCCTATAGATTTGGAAAGTTTTATCAAAATCAGCGAAAATCCCTTTTTACCACATTAGAAGACATCTCAAAATGTACTTTATTGAATAAGGGCCATTCGAAAACGTATATCTTTCTAACAAATGTAGTGAGCAGTCTTTCACTATCCTGAAAGGTTTGTCCTGAAAGGTTGGTCCTGTGGATGGTAGCAATTTCAAAAAAATCGCAGAAAATCCTAATTTTTTCCAACTTTAAAAATGTGGGTCCCAAAATCAACGTTTTGGTGCAACGGCGCGATCAAAAATAACACAAATTTAACTTACTTTTGACTATACCGGGTGTTTTACAATTTTATACAAAAAAATATAGTTGTTGTTGATATTTGTCTAATACCGCTTTATATCTAGAGTCCAGAGCTTTCAAAAGCGTTTGATTAATCACTTTTCCACTAACATCGGTATGTGTAGATTTCGAATCAGTAGCGATCCTCTCAACACTAAAGTTTCGAGTTCTTCATTTCTTCGCGTCAATAATGTACGTGTTGTCAGCTACTCCTTGGTCATTAGAAGGACGAGTCGTATTTGAGTAATTTGAGTAATTATTCGCGCAAATGAACTTTCCAAACACGATTGGGCTTTTCCGATCAAACTTGTGCAGGGTCAGAACGAAATTGTTGCAGCGCAAAAAGTCAGCGGTCATGTTTCCTAATCGACCATCGGCAGATTTTACATATTCATGATGGTTCCAACATGGTACTCTCGATCGCGAATGGCCTCTTAAATTTTAAACGTTGCCTTTTTGTCCCCATAAAACCGTTCCTGATTCACTTTCAGATTAAGTGGACACTACTCACAGATACTGCAGCCGCGCCTCATTTGCCTTGTCCTGTTTTTTTTTGTTTAATAGTAACAACCATTGAATCTCACAGTGGAGGTGGACAATCAAAATAAGCACAGGATTTAACGCCGAAAAATTTTTTCAAGGACACTGTTGCAAAGAACTCAGCAAAATGTTTTATGAAAGAACAATAACATGGATAGCAAGTTGAAGAAGTTAAGGTTTTCATGCCTATTTCGATTATTTTGGCAAATGAGCCGAAGATTTGAAAATGGGCATTTGAACCCAAAGTCGGTGCTTCAAAGATTGTTTCAACAAGAATAAAAAAATAGTTTGAAACATTTCCAAAATGGAATAAAAATGATGTTTATCGGAAAAAAGCTAGAGCAACAAAGAGCACTTTCAGTAAAATGCTGCAGCTTGCTAAAAAAATCGCACATTTATTGCTTGGTTAGTTGCTCAGTTCACCCGGTATATCGAACAAAGGCAGGACATTTCGTCATAATTTGCAAAGGATTGGCGATTAGCCTAATGAAGTCATTAAGATGGGGCAACGTGGGGCCGGTTCGATGCAAAAGCCCCCGGCGAAATTTAAATTGCTTTTTTAACCCGACCGAGAAACTTTATCCGCGAACAGTTTGTTTTCTTGACCGGAGCCGAAGCCTTAATAAAATCGCGCTTTATGTGGCCCCCAAAAAGCACTTTGTTCGAGCATCAAAATGCCATCGAACTAAACGGCAACCGCTCTAAATTTTGTCGAATATTCACAAAATGACACAGAGAAATTCATGATCTAGTTGCTCAACCAAAGTCACACAAGAAAGGCAATATTTTCAATGTCCGACATTCTCCGCCTATGTCCCGGGTGTCTTTTTTAAAGATCGTTTTGTTAAGGCTCTGCATGTTAATTTCTCGGACTTGAATAGGCAGGGTTCTCGAGAGAAACGTGTCTCGTAGCAACGGCGTATAGCTTAATTTTTAGTAATTTATACTTGTGAGTATGTGTGTATGCGAGAGGCTGAATTTATGTGCCTCTTTCTTATTCTGATTAAGCAATTAATTTTAAGCGTTCGGGCCTTTTTAACGTGCCATGGGCTTGGCACCGAACGGATTTTTACATTTTTATGGAAGTTATCTCTAAATCAAAACGAACATTTGGGTTCCACTCGAATTCCTTAATAAAAGCTCCATTAGATTAGATGACTCCGAAACGTCGAACAATAATAGTCCATTGAAGAAATTAAATAGATAGACGAATTTGAACGACCACGTTGACCAGGTATATGTGACGAATGAATCTCCGGCCAGATTTCAGAGAGCGATCCTCAATGCAACACAATAGAAGTCAGAATCACGTCTCCCAGTAAGTAAACCCAAATTCTAAGAAATTTGAATAGTGACCATTTTTGAGCTTATGCCCAAAGAGAGTGGAAAATAATTTCTTCCTGGCGCTTCACAAGCACGAGTTGCTTCCATCCACTTTGTATGTTGGCAGCGAAAGCCAAACAAATGTGGGAAAACTGCACAACTTGTGAAAACAACTTCTCAAGCATTTAACTGGTTATTGTTTTGGGTTTTTAGCTCCTCGTGGAAAGGCCCGAAAATTCACCAGTCTCAAGGAGAAATAGTAAATACAAAATCAAACTGTCGACTGTGTCAACAACGGGAAGACTACAACTTTTTGTGACAACAAATTCGAGTCGTTTTGACCCAGAAAGCGAAATTTGAATATCAACCTTTAGATGCAAGATTATGCCAAAATTTCATGTTTTCCTCCCGTTTTTGCTCATTTCTTGGAAGCAAAAGGAGCAAGAACGCTTATTTTTGCATCGCTCCAGAGAGAACTAAATGGCCTTTTTAGAAAGTGAACCATCGGTAAGGGAATGTTTGCAGTTTTCTCAAAAAGTCTTCGACTCAACATGACGCTAGTTTTTGCGAAGTTTCTCAAGCCCCATTTGAGCTACAGAATTCGTTTTGGTATCGTTGGATAGAGATTTGAAAATGCGATTCAGTCATAACAACATGACAGCAGAAAATTCGAGTAGTTTTAACCCAGAAAGCGAAATTTGAATATCAGCCATTTAGGTGCAATATTATGCCAAAATTTCATGTTTCCATCCCGCTTTTGCTCGTTTCTTGGAAGCAAAATGAGCAAGAACGCTAATTTTTACATCATTCCAGGAAGAACTCAACGGCATGTGCTCTTGCCTCTCTTCCATATTTGCTCCTAAAATAGTTTGCACTGAAAACCCTGACTATGAGCAAAGCCAACGCGATCAAAGTCGGGAGATCCGTGCGCCCACCACACTTTCACTTCACACCCGCAAAACTTGGAAAACCTTTGCCTTTGATTCTACCTTCTCTATCAGCAATTTAGTATTTTGAACGGACAATTTCGCGATGGCTTTTGGCTTGTTTTGAACTGAAACTGCTACAGCAAATTTACTTTTAGGTCAGGCACGTTGTAGCGGCTGGAACTTAAAATTCCATCTATCCATTTCCAATGAACTAGCCGAGAAAAAAAATACGAAAACCAAAAAAGCGAAACATGTTGACTTCATGCAAATAAGCACGGGCGCCTGCAAAGCGAAGGCACTAATGAATTCGAACGAACTGACACTGCTCGCTTTAATTAGACCCCTTCAACACCTCTTCGTTCTTAGACAAAAGCATTTGCATGGAATTATACAAGTCCACATGGCTTGTATGACCCTGTGGTTTATTCTTTTGTATTAATTAATGTCGGCGGCGGGGACCTAAGGAAAAGCCTACAATAATATACTGAAGAAAGAAAAGCCTACAGTAATATATAGAATAATTGAAGAATTTCGAAAGGACCAAAGGCTAAAAAAAACAAAAAAGTGCATAGGAAACATAATTAGTTGGGGTTAAGTTGAACTTGGGCACTACGCTTGGTCATTTTTAAATACTTACGTTTTGATTCAGCGCGTTGTTGTTCAGACAAAGTGTTTATACACTTTTCACTAAATTTTAAACCACATAACTGTTTCATAAAGTATGTAAGAAAGTCTGCTTCAAAACTCAAAGACATTCAATACACATACACTTTCACTCAGACATTCAATTCAGTTAGTGTTTTTAATGTCACCCGAACGTACCGGATATTAACAACACAAGCGCAAAATAGGCAAATCTGCACACAAACTGACTTTCTGAATGTCGCCAAACCAATTGCCTACGAAATCCTCAATCGGTCAGCACTGTAAAGAGAAAACCTCTTTTTTACCTGATAATAGCCTGAGGCTTCAGGTAAACCCCGAAAATGAGTTCACAGGTTTATGCAGAAATAGGAAGCAGAACAACCAAACACCCGCTGACCTAAATTCGGGACCCGTAGGAAATAAACTATTGTCACATATAGGTGCTATCTTAAATGCAAAGTTTCTAAATTCGTAAAGATAATGCCAAAAGCAAAAGATATAAATCCATCCGTCAAGATGAGGAAGGCAAACATGCCAAACATTTCGTTTCGTGGTCAATTTCCAGGACTTGACAGAACTGTGAATTTTCACGAACGCAATCCTTTAAGCGAGTTCCTCCTTGAACAATTCCTAAACAAAATATTTATAAACCGACGCTAAGCACACAGGAAGGTTACAATTGTATGAAATTTACAAATGATTCTTCTAAAATCTATAAAACTCTTTGCTCAAGGTCTTCACTAATTACTTCATTACTACTAAGAAGCTGCTTCCATCGACCAGTAGAAGTCTTCATTGAAGATTCTAATAGATTTAAATGCAGTGATTCGTTTCGATATTTTTCTGGAGTTCGGTTGGTGGGCAGATAAAGCATTGAGAAGCGCTTGATTGGCATTCGTCATTTCGATATGCAAAGTGCAATTCATTGTTAAGCAAGTATTTACTGTGAAGCATCCTCCGGATCATTAACTTCTATAATGTAAGCTATGACTGCTCAGCAAATTGTGTTATTATTGATTATACATGGCGTGGATGGGTGGATTTCAAAGTTTCCAGTGGTTCATTGGAAACTTTAACCCCCGTATCATTATCTCTGTCAGTTGACGCAAAACCACCCAATTCTTCGAAATCTGTCAGCCCTAGAGGATCATTATAACGCAAAAATCCGGTGCAAAATTTAAAAAAATGTCCATTAGTTTACAAGGAATCATGCCATTTTTGCAAAAAATCCTCTTTTAAATTCGCAACTCTATGGGTTATAACTCTTTTTATAGGAGCGCGATTTCGGAAAAACGAAAGTTGATTGGAAGAGCACAAGATTCCGAATATTTCAGTTTTTTAATCGTAGAAATCGGTTGACGAATCTAAACGTTGGGCAGAAAACTGCACAGCAATCAGATTTATCCGGTTTTATTATCCATACCTCTGTTATTTATGGGCCGATTAAAAAAAATTAAGAAGCATCAAAAACGGCATCAGTTACACTAAATGTACGCTGCTTTTGAAAAAATTTCAAATCTTGAAGTTTTTGCAAAAAATCAAGTTTGAAAACCGCAAGTCTACAGCTCATAACCATTTTTCTGAAATGTTGCTTAGCTTTTAATTGTGAATATTTCCTCAGTCGATGATCCGATTTGAATAATTTTTGCATCGGCTCATAGCGCTATTCTTGGACAGAATTTAAGTAATACGATGAGTAGAAAAATGAAATGAAAATATTGTACAAAATATATTGTCATGTTTACCTCGTCAATTTTTCAAAGTTTCCGTAAGTTTATAAATGGGTTTAAATATTTCTGTAAAAGTATACGGTGTTTTAAATAACCCGTTGGATTTAAGTCTGATGAATGTGGAGTCTCATGGCATGAGCGTCTTTAGCTAATTGAAACAATTTGCTTGGATAAAAACCTTGATGTTGCACTTATCCACGTTAGAAAAAAAATTGTTTCTTAATTACCAAACTGATGAGAACGCAATTTGGTGTTGAAAATCCAGACGACTGCGCCAGCTTTATTGGTTGACTTGATGCATTCACTACGAATAAAGCGTTCTGAAATGTGTTGTACTTGAGCATGTAAATTATCAATATACACAGAGAATAAGCGCGAGTAAGCAGAACCAATATTAGTGGTTAATTTTTCTCGAACTTTCACAGTCGAACATTTGCAACTAATTAGAACTAATTATATGCATAGAAAAGCCAGGAATTCTCAATCCTTTGAACCCTTAACGAACTAACAAGTTCACTAAGGCCGACTTGATTTTTGAAGAGTTTCAGTCTGATATAGACCAAACAAACAGCAACCAGAAAAATCCAATAATCTTGACAAAGTGGACAATTAGAGTTTACCAAAGCTTCCGATAGTGCACTTAACAGATTTTCGGGTTTCTTGTCCAATCTGGATGTTTAATTATGCAAATAGATCACGTGCTGCCGGTATGATATATGATCCCATTTCGTGCAAAGCACCAGGCCGCTGCTTAAGCGAGAGCCAGGTAAAGAAATTCCCCGCCTTAAATTTGAAAGGGGCATTTTTTAATTGGATCACCTGAGGAACATTACTTAATTTGCAAAACTGGGTATCCATCGCACATTTGCCTGGTTCGAGTGTTCGGTTTTTTGGTCTGGCTACGCCAGAGAGATTATTTTCATTAATCAATCTCCCGTTTTTTTAAGCCGACTGTGTCAATGACTTAATTTATTGGTCCCACTGCCAATTTTTCCTGCTATAACGTGCAAATAATCCTGCAGGGACGCGATAACCCCCTAAACAAACCGTATAGGTCGATCGACCAAAACCAGTTTGTGGTCGGACTAATTACCAGGTCTTAATATCGGTTTACCTTTATGGCTTGTCCGGTTAAATTACCGTAATTAAAGGTAATTGAAGCTTTTTACCAGCTCAAGATTATAATTACATTTAAATGATTAAATTTATGTCTTGTAATAATAAATCTGTTAGCAAAGAAAACATTGCAGGCATCTTTATGGCCAATATGTCGGTCGGCAGACTTTTTTGCTGGTGGTGATTGTAAAACCACACGTATCTTCATCAACTCGTAATAACAGCAAATTATCAGCAAAACACAATCAGTTCATGCACTTGACCATCTGGATAAGTCATGCTCAGCTACTGCATTCTAAGGACCAAAATATATAGATTCTAAATGTTCCTTATTGGACTGGAAAATTTACGGAATTAGACTGTTACTAGGATCTTTAAAGTTTTGATACCCAGAACCTGATAATCTCGCACAAAGAAAAAAATAATGTAATAGAACAGACGCGAGTCTGAGACAATCGGATGTTGTCGGTGTTAATCGGAGCTCCGCCTACAATGTAGATTTATGTTTTGTTCATTTTTGATACACGCATTCGGTGATTTGCCTTGTCCCGCTCGTACATTGAGAACAAACGTCAGCTTCTTATTTTTATAAATTTCCTGAAAATGATTTTTTACTCGTAAACTGCACTTTCTCTGGGAGCAACTAGCGCAAGAAGTTTTCAGTTTTTAAACTCTCATTTCATTTTCATTTTTGGCAAGGTCTGTGGGAGGATTAGAGCATTTTTTCGGCCTCTAAACCTTTTTCTCTTCATTTCTTAGCTGCTGAGCAAAACTTTCCTGTGTTCGCACTGTATAACTCGACAGAAAAAAAACGCCGTCAGAATCATAAATCGGCCCAGTTCCAAGATAGTCGGGCTAGATATCCGTAGCCCATTAAAATTTCCGGCGAATTCCCGAGGTCTAATTAAGAGCGCCCAAAGGCTCCAGATAAGGCCCATTAACACCTGGGTCACGTGACCGTCCGTCGAGCTGATAATTGGTTCCGGCTTATCAGATGGCAAACAGACACGATTCCTGCTACCGAAGTGACTGCGACTCTCCTGCGAGTGCGTGTTTCTGCTTTTATTTCCATTTCATGCAAATTCCACTTCAGTTGTATAAAGCAGGGGCGATGCAATTAACAGAAAAAATCATCTGGATTCAGCTCCAGAAAAAACCATTAACAAAGCATCTCCCATTTTTTTCTGGTATCTATTTGCTTTCCTTACATTTTTCACATTCCTACAAGTTCCTAAGTTCTTGGAATCAACACGCGCAATTTGTTCCTCCTGCTAGTCCCACTTTTTCCTTATCTTTTAACTGCTGGAGCTTCACTTTGGGTTGGAGGCAAAGGTCGTGGCTTTGATGAACCCCGTTCCCACCTATGTGGAACACTTGTGACGCAAAAATCGCCAAAAGCTTTGAAAGTTTATGAGGAAGTCTGCACTTGTTGTACCGTAAACCTTTGGGTCACACCTTGGTGCGTTTCTCATTGCGAAAATGCTACAATACTTGTGGGCGGATTTGCTCCAAATGTTTACTGGTATTATCGGAGTTCAAGCTGCGAAGTAAAGTTAGATGGTGACACTTTGACGTATCCAGATAGCGCTAAAAGTGGGACCGTGTTGAATTCGTGATATCGGCAGGTGATGGTCACTTTTTGCCCACGCGGCAGAAAGAGCCAAGTGAGTACAAATGGCGCCCAATGATATCAAACAACAGCTGGATTCTAAACGAAAAAACAACACCGACGAAGACTTGAAACGTTCTCATAGATTTTGCAAAAGATGACAAAACTAGCAAAGAGGAATCAAACCTTATTGATTAAAAACTCAGATGTTAGAAAGTTCCAATTTGTTCTTAAGACCCAAATTTTTCAATTTTTATGTTGAATCTCATATTTTTATAAACGTCCAGGATTCTTCCGATTTTCTTCCACCAATATTCATCCCGACCTGTGGAAACATAACCTGATTGTACCTTTGTTCAAGAATGGTGATAAAACCAATATTAAAAATTATAGACCTATAGCTAAGATTTCATTGATACC
>NW_026019016.1:3022571-3027409 GCF_020466585.1 Dendroctonus ponderosae | reverse complement strand
CCAGCTTTAGTTGTTGCTTCTCATCTCATCATCATAACTATGAATCAACCAAAAACTTTTCTGACTACTAACATATACAATAAACACTTTCGGATGGCAATCGAATCGTAAAGAATCAGTCGACGTCCGAACGAATGGACGCGAAAAACACAAATTAAAACGAAAATTACAGGCTTAAAAAAGGCGTAGAAGATCACGGCCATTCACTGAATATGATGAAGTTACAAAATCCGGTTTGCTTTTCAGAGCTTTGGTATAATAAAGTCGTTAATCATAGTAGAGTTCGGATAACTCGCTCCGCTTGCTCGATCTTCGAACCCAAACATTACAGATCGGTTGAATTTGGTTGGACGGACTATTGTATAAGAAAATGGTCATCTTGCAATGGAATTTGTATGCGATAATTTAAGAGCAGCTCAACGATCTGGAAGTACCAGCTATTGGTTTTTAAGCAGTTATTTATATTGAAGACCTGAACTAAGTCTGTATACATGCAAGTTCCAAGCTTGTTGTACTAATGAAAACACAATTTATCGGGCATTATATAGACATTTTACTACGGCTAGTTTTATAGGCAAATGGTAAGTGAAAATTCTGTTTACCAGTGTTGAAAATGTATTCATAAACTCCCTAGAGAATGTGAAAAATGAATCGTCCCTCTTTTGTGAAGATTATTTCAACAACTCGAGAACCAGGCGCCTTCAAACACAATAAATTTGTATGAGCTACATATTTTGTATTCAATAGTCTTCCATTATGGGAGCTTAAACATCAATTAAAGATGGGCATTTTCATTGAAGACCTTTGATCTGCAAGGTTGCTCTTCTGACCGGTGTCTGCTATTAATATGTATGTAAATACCTTTCATATCAGTTAGATCAACAGACAATTGCAGTTTTCGTTGCTTATTGGATTCTGGCGAATATTTGGATAAAAATACTGTAAGCCCCTGTGGTCCCTTGAAAGGAATAAGCCCAATTTCTATATGGAATGAAACTGGACACAAAAATATTAAGAGGAAAATTGCAAAACTATTACAGAAGACGCGGAGGAACTAACGAAAACATGCGAAAACTGACACAACTCAACGACCAAATCAAGCAATTGATTTGTGAGATCTTGGAAAAAGAACAAAGCTCTGATGAGGAAAAGTGAGGGTATTTTAGCCTAAGTAGCAAAATAACTTTCAGCAAGAAAACTACCTCCTCTCAGTCCGCTCCGGAGATATTTTCGTGCGCAGCGCACAAGACACTGTGAAAATTGAGCAACCAAACTGAACACATCAAGCACAAACTTGTCACCAAAAAAAACTTACAATGACGAATAAGTTGTTCGCGAGACAATCGCGACGCGACTGACTTGAGTCCTGGTACGACCACCCAGAAGGCAGTGCGATTCGTGGAGTACGTCCTGCAATCAGCAAGCGGGCAGGACTAAAATCCTGCGAAGAAACACCAAGTTGCCTGTCACGTACCGAACTTTTTCTGTACGATTTCATATTAAGCAATCATGACCGAAATTAATTAGCGTGGCGCATTGCCTATTGGAAGTTGCATTGTCCGAGCAATATGCACCGCAGGTGCGATTGCTGCTGCTGCTGGCCAGCACTATAAAGCCATTTGGGTTTAGTATGCATGACCGTTGCTGTGTCAAGGTTGGGATTGTAATAAAAAACCTCATAATTAGAGCCCGGCATAATTAATTGTTCCATTTTAAGACCCGGTCGATATTTTTTAGATTCACGTGTCCTTTTTATGCCAGCAATTTGTTTAACTCATTAATTCCTGCAGTGTCATCCTACGTCCAGAGTCGTAGATTTTTCATTAGTTTAGGCTCTGATATTCATGAATTTGTGGGGCTTTTAAACTGTCCTAGAAAGAACTTTGTTTCTAACGTTTTACATCTTCAGAGAAGCCAGATTGTTTTAAAAATTGCAAGTGAAACGATACACAATTTTACTGAAAGTGAAGCTGTAAGAGAAATTCTTCCTGAAATTCTAAAACCTTATTTCTGAAATTTAATATTCAATCCAGCACAAACAGGAACGAAGACTTTAAAGATGATCTATTATGGACAGAAAAAAATGTACACTCAACTTAAGTGAAACCTTCTCTTGACTTCATCCAAGGTTTTGATTCTATTTCTTGTATTAAATGGCTTTCGATCAATCAGATTTTCAAACATGTTAACTAACTTCTTTGCAATAAAAATTTCCGCGATTATCTCCAGTTAACTCCATGATCAAAATCAACACATAAAAAATAAAGCGTCGATTACCAGATAAATTTATCTGTCGGATAACCAGTACATCACCTACTTTTTATTATGACCCACAAAGGGTAAATATTTGCCAACCGATTGTCTTGTCAGATTTCACTACCAGCGAGTTTATCAGAAAGTGGATAAACCAGCCCTTAATCAGAAGTCAACTATTGCTTAAAATTATCCGAAAATGAACTGTTTCTTCACGCGCTTCCTTGCAGTGTCAAATACATATTCTTCACTTCAAACACCGCAAGTGTCCAAGAATAATTAAGGCGCAAAAGGACCAATGCAAAATCGTAATTTTCGCTGATATTTGCTTCCAAATACCTTAATTATCATTGCCAATGGCTTTGCCAAAGTTAAAAGTAGGTAACAGGAAGTGCGAGTTTTTATGTCTAGAACATGTTAATTTCGAAGGTTATAAGTTCCATCTTTGGGCAATCAGTTACTTGCATGTGTTGATTGCCAACTTTAAAATGCATGCAGAAAATGGTGTAATGTATTAAGAGGAAAAAGCTGTAATGTCTGCAGCAGGCAGGAAAAAATGAAAAAGACTGATGCAAGTTAGGACTGCAAAAGATCTAGATGAAGATCATCATATAAAGCTGAAAAAATGTAAAATATTTTTAAAGACTCGCAGTTGGTGTGACGAGGAAAACATTTTCGGATTTGGTCAAATAATTACCCAATAAAACTAGGCTTGGCAACACTGTGTTGAGTTGCGCTTTCGAGTTGTTGCAGCTCTATGAGTTAATGAGCTATAACTCCTCGGTGAACGAGTCAAAGAACTGAATTTTCCAACAAAATAAATTAATTTTGCCGTTTTTGGCTGAAAAAAACCCATGGTCGTCGGAAAAGAAGAAAAGAATCAGAAAATAAAAAAAGTAAAACCTTAATAATTTTCCGGAAAAAATGGGAAAACCTATTTTCGTTTTAGTCCCTAATGCGACGCTGAAAAGGTTTTTCTAAAATTCCTTCAGCCATAAATTTATCTTGTAATTTTTCGCGTAAAATATCTCCAAATTGTCAGTATTTTTAAGTGAAATTCTATAAAATAGAGCGTTTTTGAGTATAAAGTAAAGCAATCAAAACTAAAAATCCACAGTTTTTAAATTCACTCTACAGTCTTCAGAGAGAAGGGCGTGATAAGTTTTTATAAACTTTCTGTTATATTCTGTATGCCTTTATTCTTTCCGATTTTTAATAACAAATTAGTTGATTTTGTCTTAAATTTGAAGCTAGGAAAAGATTTCAATACTTTTTGCAAAACGACGAAGGAGGTGAGTGTTGTAATAAAATTTTTGTTAAAATTTTTCGCCGAAAATATCCTTAGATTGTCAGTATTTTTACGTGAAACATTAGAAAAATGAGCGATTCGAAGAAACAGTAACTTTGCTGAAAATTCAGAAATTTTCGAAAAACTGAAATACTGTTATGGCCCTTAAAATAAATCGAAGGCCTAAATCAAACTATTCAAAATAGCATTTGATTGATAAATACACAAACACTAACAAAACATGTATAAATAAAACAGCAATTGTGTTAAGCAAATATCGGAACAGTCTCCGGAGGAAAAAAACTGGAAATTGGACAAGATTCGCCACACTGAAGAGCAACACGTTGAAATAAACCAGAGTCGATTTTTCTCTTCGGGATGATTGTGTATCTTGTCTCGAGACGTTAGAAATCACTTGAAGGCAATGATGGACGAGCATTCAAGAAAGAATTCGATGATACAGTGCCCGATCGTGACAAAAACCAGCTCGCTGGGAACACAAACCCATCGACAGCGAACCCACTGATAAATGACCGAACTGGGACGATGGCGACGCTCTGCAGGTCTTCATTTCGTACGATTCGTAGTCCCTAGACAGCATTCGACTGGGATTTTAACCGATTGTTATGTAAGATGTTTCCTGTTTTCGAGTACGCACTTCAAACTTTGACTTTTAATTATCACCGACACTGTTCCAGCTCTGAAGAGGCTCTGGCCTTTGGCTGACAACAGGATGCCATGTACCGGAAACAAAATCTTCTAGATACGACAAAGATTTACTGGATTTCTTGGTTTCTTCAATTATTGTCACTCAACTACCAGTTGAAATGGCATTTTCATAATTCATCTTTGAAAAAACCCGTTAAATTGAGGAAGACGCCTCGAGTTTCTTCAACCTAATTCATACGTACAAAGTTGCAACGTCGGTTCAAGTTAAGTGGCATCCAGACTGACCCAAAGTTGCGGTTGTAAATAAAAATAAATAAAAAACGATGCTAAATATCGAGGCCACCATGCCAATTTGATTGCCGAATATTTTAACAACTTGATCGCATAATAATCAAGTCGAATGTCTCACTTAGGCTTAATTTCGATGCAAATCGCGTGCTGTGGGGCCGATGGAGAAAACGGTTAATTTTTCAGCGCTTCGATACACTTAATGGGTTAGTTTTCCGAGATTTTCATCAAAAGATTAATTCAGGTTCATTTCTTTGGAAGGACTCAATTATCCTTTATTAGGTTTACTTGCTCAATTTTAATTACCTGAAAGTCCTTAAGTTGATTAGTGAGTACAATG
>NW_026019016.1:3007978-3021572 GCF_020466585.1 Dendroctonus ponderosae | reverse complement strand
TATCAATCTGTAATAAAAGACGTGAGGAAATTCTGTCTTTTTTAAAGACAAAAATTTTTGAGGCAAAATACCCAAAAAGAAGTTTGTAAAAAAACGTCTGATCTGTTGACATAAGCTAGTGTTTTGATAAATCAAAAAATTAACTCTCCAACTTGTGCTCAACCCATAAAAATTCTACTGGTCGGATGTTTACTTCGTCAAATCCACTCCTGAGGCTCAGAAATGTTCAGAAAACTCTATCGAGAGTTTAATATCTACAATTATCTTACCTTTCGTTGGTAAAAAAAATGAATAATTGATGCCGACGATTGTTCAACTAAGATTCCTTCACTAGTTCTCTAAATAACTCTTGTCTTAACACATCTTTCCAGATTTAGACAGTAGATCTAATTCTATTTACTAAACTCGCTGTTTTTTCTGCAGTCAAAGTGTGTAAGCGCTCTTAACATGTTGCTTACAGCAGGAGAGTATATTACGTTTGAGGATGACTGGCGTGACTGCAGGCGAAACGTCAAGTAATTCTAAAGTCTATTCTACCTCTGGACATTTCGCATCTTTAATTCAACGATACTTCTTCTATATTATGCTCGTTTCTTATCAAGGAATAGATGGCAGCAGCATCTTGTATCTAGCCAAGTTATTGTATCAAAGAATGATACCCTGTTCTATCCATGACCATTTTGCATGTTCGATTATATTTATGTTTGACAACACTTCCACTGCATTAGACCGATGCCACCGAAAGAAAGTTGAAAAAATACCACGTTCTTACGGTCGATTCCACTCGTTCCTTATCAGGAAGCAGATGGCAGCAGAATGTTATATCTAGCCAGTTCTGTTTTTGCACCAAAATGAGCCAAATTTCCTTGAAAAAATAGATGATTTCTTAGCTTGAGATGTTGCAATATCGGCACGTTGGAAAACATTGATGGAATATTGCACAAAAGTAAACAAGCGGTAATTGACGCGATGGATGCCGTCAGGTAACAGATAGACACATTGAGCTGATGGCAAAAAAGGCCCTAATTGGGACCCGGCCAGCAAATTGGCCACAGCTGATTGATTGCCGATGCGTGTCCGATTTTGCCAATTACCGAAAATCGGAAAAAAGTAGCCGAAGATCGCGCGGAATCCGCGGACCGGGAGCTGCTTGCCGATACCTTTTTGGGTAGCCTTTAATCGTCCCGTGAATTGGCCGGCAAAAAATCGGCCGTTTTCCGAAACCCATCGGGCCCCTCTGGTCGACCATGAATTGTTAACGTGTTTCATTTAATGCCTGCTGCCTGTAATTGCACCAAACCATAATCATATCAAGTCAAGAATCAACAAGGAAAAAAACCATCAAGCAATCGTGCTGGGCAGCACTAGAAAGCCTAGAAGGCAGAATAAAACCAATAGAATACTAGAAAATAAAACAAACAACCTGATTGAAAGTCCAGTAATAAAATCGCAATCGACAGCCATCGTTCACCAAGCTGGTAACCCGATCCACACCGGGTAATCGGGTGAAAAAACTTTGCAACCACGGGGTCGAATTACCGAACAACCGGTAATCCGAAACCCAAAAGGTATTTAGCGGGTCCGGTAGACTAATTAACATTTTCTTAAATTGCTTTCCATTTCATCGCAAAAATTAGCCAGGAATTTATGGTTGCTGATGATAATTTCGTCAATATTTTCGGATTTTGCACGGGCGTTCGGTACGGCAGCCATCTGAAAACTGTTGGCGAGATGCGGATAATTTATTTCTGGTGCTACTTGCCACTTTTTACTTTCAACAAGCATTATGCAAGAATTCAACAGCGATGTTTGGAAAATAAATATTTACCTCATCAGTATTGCGCCGTGGCTATTTCGATTGCATCGCGACGCAATGTGATGCAAAATTATGATAATTCGCAATTTAAAATCGGCATTATGAGTATTTTTTAGGACGCATTTATGTGGTGTTTTGATTAAGTTGCAACATATAAACCAACATCCAAAGTTAAATATTCTAAAAAGTGTAAATGCACAAATTGCTAGTCTAAAACACACATTTAATATTATGTAATAAAAAGCCAACAAAACCTATTTAACTAAAGAATCAAGAGTTTAGTAATGATGCAAAAAAATGTTGAATAGTTTCGAAGTAAGATAAGAGTAAATTGAAGAGGAGCAGAAGTGAGAAGAACGGAATGGCAAAACTGGCTCTTTTGGAAAGAACTTGAAAAAAATCGCCACAAATTGAAATCTAATGCCGGTATTCCACTACGCACTATTCCCCGATTTATTGGGCAATAAAGTGGGCCAATTATTTAAGGTCATCTTATATTGTACCTCACAATAAATTAGCCCCATTTCAGTAAAACCAGCATAGATTTCAATAATTTAGTTTGTTGTTTTGTGTCTACTATGTGTAGATCATAGAACATGAGCCAAGGACCGAATTTTTTGCTTATTATGCTTCCAAAACAGCGACTAATTTTCGTTAATAATTTGCCAAACTTATTGTGTACAACAGAGATTTTCAACATCTGAAACACAATTAAAAGAACAAATAACCAAACCCCTAATTCCTTGTCATTCTATTTTGAGAATCGCTGCCAACATCATCTTTGCACAGTTAGAAAACAAAAAATAACTGGAAAAATTAACAGACATTTTTCCAACACCCTCTAAATCTGCAATAAATCGTGCGATTTACGCTCATATCTAGTTACCTTCAATAATTGGCCCACTTTATTGGCCAATAAATGGACAACATGCATCAAGAAGACATGTCCAGGGCTTGAAATAGTCCAAATTTAAGGGAATATCTATGGGACTTTCTCAATCCAAAGCTTGAAATGCGTTTAACAATGAAAATAGACGAAACAAATACGAATTAAGCAAATGATGATGATTTGGAACAAAGGGAAGACTAAAACGAAATTAAATCATATTGTACTAATGGAATGAATGAAACCAGCCAGGTACAAGAAGGAAAATTGATGAGTGGGCAGGAGATAAATTGTTTTTTCTCAGAACCGGCAGTATCATCTCTAAATAACTTTATCCATTTGAATAAATTTTATTATAATTTAAATAAAATTTAAGGATAGTTTAAAAAGGATAATTTAAAAAAACCCTTCGAGTGCAGCAATAGAAGACAGCAAATTTACCCAGGAATGAAAACATCTTGTTTAAGGGCTACTAACCCAAACGCTTTGGGGCAATTTGATTGTAACAGAAAGGCGATTAAGTAACAAACCGAAGTGAAAATTGGTGAAAACAAACGTTGAATTTCACTCAAATCCTTGATGTTGATATCCGTTTGCATAAAAAGTTTCCAGTTATTAACCTGCGGTCGTGTAGAGCAAAGTCACGCCCTGGCGCTGATGGCGCATCAAGAAATGTAATTTGGTTAGCGTTCAAATTAAAATTGAACCATTTTTTCCAAATCATCAATCAAGCTGCATCCCGCCTTTACGAGCTTCCTAATGGATCTTCACCGAATTGCATCCATCAACTCTCGATAACCTCGGCTAATGCATTTTCGAGAACCCCGACACATACTGTCCCGATTTGACCCTATTTGACTCAATTCAGAACAAATTGAATCTCAAATGAAAACGTCACCGTCCACATCAATTAAAGTGCAGTTAATAATTTTGTACGAGCAACTTTTGTGTACAAACGACACACTTGTGCGAGAGTGTCAACGATTCGCCGTATTAATCATCGGTCGTTGGAGGACCACGGCCAGTTATAAAGTAAAATAATTGCTTGTTAAATTTTATAACTTAATTCGGCGTTGCGCTCCAGCAACTTCTCTTTCTGGTGTGCCTGGTTGTGCAGAAGGGGGCCTCCAGTGCAGCCCAGTGGCGGTTACTTGACAATCAATGGTGCTTCAAAGTTCCAAATCTTCCCTTCCAACAGCGCTCGAAGCATCGATCTATTGAACCGCATATGCAAATATTTTCTTAAAATTGGTTTAAGGTGCCTGGATTAATCGGTCAATGTTTGCAATACCCACGCAGAAAAAGAATGAAAGACGAACAGAATTCAAGCTAAAGGTGCAGAAACTGACGGGGTTTGCGTTTTATTTGCTTATCTGTCCGCGTGATATAGCAGATTTGGAATGCCGTTACTCAGAGGTTTTATTAAATCCACTGAAGAGTTCAAAATAATCTAGTTTTGTATATCAATGGTAATTTCCAAATTCAGGCAAAATAATGTGAATAAAAAATGAGAATCAGAAGGAAAATGAGAAGAGATAATTGACGTCAATCATCAGAGCCTTAATCTGGAACGACATAAAAAATCGGCATTAAGGACGAGCTCATTAACGTTCTCCTAACAATCTTCCTCAACACCCGTAGCATCATCCAGCTTAATGCCACCACGCACTTTAGCGTTATCTTCATTAAAAGCGCACGCCCCTTTGACCAAACCAATTCTATCACCTCTAATGAACCATCGAGGAAGATTCCCACGAACCGAGTATAGTGTTGAATGGGTTCGGGCGGGGAGCGGCACGCCACTGGTTCCATTGGAATGCAGCTCTATTATGGAATCAAGTTCCACAAACACACGCATTAACACGGCCGGGCCGCTCTCCAATTTACATCTCAATATTTATCCTCTTTTACGAGCGGTAATCGTCCGGTCGTACCGACCTACCTGCCCAAAGCTCATTATCGAACCACGGCAGTACTACTGTTTATTTTCCGTATCCACAGCGTGTTTTCGTTTACGAATCATAACACTCGACGAATGTCACCACTGAGCTCACTGTTACCAAATCGTTAAGGCTCTTCACTCGCAACTGTCCAATTAGTGGCCAACAATGGAACCAAAGGAAAACTACATAACTGGTGGTGCTGATGCATGGAGAACTCATTTGCCTAAGGCCCTCAGTAGATAAGTCAGTATATCTGCTTTAATTAGGAAAATTGGAACGACTACTCATCAACTAAATAGATCAATGGACCTTCTCCTCAGACCAATTGCTATGGTCACGCACCATTTTCAATTAAGGCAATGGTTCTTATCGATTCATTCATATTGGGAGAAAGCAGTGGAAGCAACCAGACCATTCAGGCACTTCAATGTGCTCTAATTTGCAGCAAAAATATACATCCATGCAGGAGTAATCGATTTTTTACCCAGAATCTGTGATCACTTCTAGTCACTCCCAGTTAAAGGTGCTTCATTAATTTTTTTAAAAAGAGTTTTTGTTTCTTCGCTATTTCCAAACGTTTTCTGCTTCCATCTGTCTGCAGATTCTACCTGATTTTTACCATCAAATATGTCTTTTACTGAGTCAGCTGTTCAATTTTTTTCTCCATCAATATACGCCTGTCCCGGTTTACAAATTAATGTTTTTATGGACTTCAATGACTCTTTTTTCGTTGGCTAGATATTCAAAACATGTATTCGATTAATATTCAATTTCGAAATTCCTTAGATTTTCACCTAGAATTTTTCATGTAGTCAAATTTTTATTAGGCATTAGGGATGGACTTTTTCCTAATAGAAAGGTCCAATATTTAGGAGAATGTTCTCTTCAAATGGTCTAAAATCCATGTCTACCTATTTTCATCATTCTCCTGTACCGAGTGAGAAGATTACTAGATTTAGTTAAAGTTTTCTCAAACATTCTGTACAGGGTGTTTTCTCATAACTTGACACACCCCTAGATCTATTTATTTAAAAAAATTGTGAAAACTGGTAGGTACTAAAGTCATTATTATTCAATTTTTCTTAAATCTGAGGTTAAAGCAAATTTGTCTTATTCTTACCATGAACAATGCGATATTCTGTGTGTATTCTACCAACAGAAAGAAAATGCATCGGCAGCGAGAACATAAAATAATGCGCGCTTCTTTTAGAGACATGCCCCGTCTCGAAACACATTTCCGAATGTTGAAAAACGATTTTGCGAACTGGGAACAAAAACAGAACAACTTTTGTTAATGAAGATGAAGAATTAAACATCTTATCCACCCCACAACGTTCGCCCGGAAGCATTTTTTTAGTGAAACTTTTGAGATCTGGATTGGACGAGCTGATCTTATCCCATGACCTCCTAACAGGCCTGATTTCGCGCTTCTTGATTCTTTTCGCTGGAGTTATTTAAATAATATTGTGCATGAAAGTTTAATTCTTTAAAATCTATAGTAGCACCAAATATCGTATTTTTTTCACAGTTTTTGTCTGTTTGCCGTTTCAGCTCAAGACAACTTTGATTTGTAGCTATTTGTGATTTTTAAAACGCAATCTAGACACCATATATATTTCTGAATTCACGAAAATCGATAGGGTGTTCCATTTGAAAAAGTGATTTTATATCAAATTTTGAACCGTAGGTACATTTTATATTTTTATTTTAATATCACATTTTGAAAATTTGAGTAATAATAACCAGTAATTGTATTTACCACTTTTGACCATTTCTTGCACAAGAAAATTACAGATATTTTTTGAGCAATGCAAGTGATTAAGCGCATTTTCAACATTTTACTAATAAAAGAGAATCATTGAGAATATTTTACAAAGTTGGTAAGTTTTGAACACGAACACACTGGGTTAGAAGAGAGCGAATTTTGGACCAAAACATCGCCGCGTGTAATTTACCTGCCTTTTAACAGTGACTGCAAACTGATGTGGATTGGATGCTCATAAAACGTTAACGGAAAATGTGACAAAAATGAGTCAGATGAAATAAAATCTGAGCTGATGCTTTTTAGGAAAACGACTTGTCGAAAAGGGGTTCAGGGAAGATATTCGTCAATGAAACTTCCCAGATTTAATACTCTGCATACATTGTAGATTTGAGAAGAATGTCTCAGTTAATTTAACACTCACCATGAGATTTCGATTCTGCACCCTTTTCCTACTGTATCAAGCATGACACTTACCTGAAACAAACAATCCATATTTAATAAATAAATAAACCTGTGTTTACAACACCAGCAAACACTTGTCAAAGCTGAAAAAATCTACATACTTAAGTGTCTTAGATCTTCCAAGATTACCACTGCCATATAATCCAGAATGCAATAATTGCACAACTTGCAATTAGGTTTTTTCGCATTTATCCACTCTGGACAGTTTCCCAGAAGCCTGATAATTGCAGACGGATTTATTTCACATTTATCTTGAGAATGCTTTCAGAGAAACGCAATGCTACCTGGCAAACTCCTAATTAATAGACAGTGACATCTATTATTTATTTGAGCTCTACCTGGTTTGCATAAAGCCAGAAAATATGTAATAACTGTTAAAGAACAGCGCAACAAATACAATGTTATCTGTACATTCTCAAGTATTATAAGGTGTAATTAACGCTGACTCAAAACAAAGCGAAAGCTGACCATGAACCACCAAGTCTGGCTCGTCTCGTCCGTTGAATAATCGCAGCAATAAATTTACCGAAACGCTTTTCCTCATCCGAACGAAACAAAACAGAAATTCAAGATCAAGACCCGTTGCATAATGACCATCATTCGGCGGGCAAATTGCTCATTTATGATGAAGTCATTATCCGAACGAAGATTTCTTTGTTGCCGCCAAGCAAGAACGCTCATCTCGAGATGGACAATACCTTGATGGTTGATGGTACCCCGGGCGCGGATGGATGGATGGATGGATACCTATATTGCCAAATCATGCAGCAATGCTTTTAGTTTTTCGAATAAAGGCGCTTTTCATTTCGGACCTTCGGAATTGCCCGGATGCTGAATGGACCATCGGCTTTCGCAAACTTTTCAAAGCCGTTTAAGCATTTTATAGTTGACCATTGTACAAACGCTACCCAAAAGCGCCCACTTGCTTAATTTTGCACTTTCCCATCCGAAAATAGTCAACAATTGCTCACAAAAACGATGAGGAACCACTAGATTTAAAGTAGGCACTGTTCGATTTTTGGCCTTATCTAAATATTTGGATGCGCCAACCGCCATATCACAAAGACCATAAAAATTATAATCACCATTCAAATGGAATAACAGTACTCGAATTGATTTATCTATTGTTGCCGATCCGACACCAAAGCCAACTTCCTTTGTAAACAGCCAGACGATTAAAAAGAATTACTAAACGAATTCTCGAGTCGAGAGAGCTGCTCCCTCCAGAGCGCGTCTAAGAAGAGGGCCGTCACTCATCGGATGATAAATTAACGAAAAATTAAAATTAATCATCCACAGGTGCCTTCGGAAATCTAAATTATCTCCTCGAGAGAAGAACTTGGCGTAGTTTTGACATGCCTTAATAACAACATCACTTATCACTGGTTAAAGTTTCAGTTTTAAGCAGGATTTGAAGTCGTTCATTTATAGCTGTGGTGGTTGGAATGAACAGTTTTTCAACAGATTTTCAGTGAGCGCTCTCAGTTCACTTTTACGACAATTCAAGTCGGTTCTCTTTGCATAAAATATTTTCGAGTAAACAGCAAGACATCGATAAAAACAGACATTTTTTAAAATAAAGATATTTAACGTTGTTAAAAAGTAAAAAAGTTTAAATTTGGTCCAAAAGTTTCGCTTTGATTGCAGCTGCATATGAATATCCAAATGATGAAAATTTTCATAGTTTGGTAAACACTTTTTGCCAACAGCGTAAATTTTCGTAGGTTTGAGTAATTCCAATAATTTTCTTCTCTTTCTCAGTATTGAATTAAACCTGCTTAAGGCTTTTCGAAAATTAGTTGCAGAAAAACAATCGGAAATACATTAGAATTGAAAGCAGTCGCGTAAAAATGAGCGAAAATATAACCAGCAACATCAGATTTTGGATGCTCTGGTTTCCTCTGAAAAATATGGACAGATCTGGTAAAAAACACCAACAACTTGTTTCAAGTGCTCAAAAGACCAAGTTTATGCTCACATTAAACGAACCTAAAGAAATCATAATCTATAAAACCAAACCATTGAAAATGCAGATAACCAGAATAAGAATTGAGCAGGCAACAGCCACTTTTGGAAAAATGAAAAAATATTGAACCTCCTAGTTTCTTCTAGAGTTTAGAGTCTCAATGGTTTTGGAATGTGGTTCAATTGAATGTGATTGTATTTGAAGAAAGCAAGTTGGACGGATGGACTTACAAACTAAGTACATTCCTATGCAAAGGATGAAGGGAAGAAGACAAAGTAGTGAGTACTATCAACAAACACATTCTGTAATATCTGGAAGACAAAATGCACTGATGTAAATGTAACTTATTGCAACTAAAAATTCAGGGAAACACAAAAGAGAATAAAACTGTGATGAAAATGGGCCGTTGAGTCCCAGGACAGAGGCTGGATCAATTGAAGCTGCAATTTCAACAACTAGTAAAAGTTTATTCAAAAACAAATAAAACCCGGACGCCGGAATCCCCGACTAATTCTTCATCTGGGTGCAATGCATCAACATTTCGCTCTGGTTGAACGCATCCACATTTCAATGAGATATGACTTACTTTTAAGTTCGTTAAAATTAAACGGCTAATTGCTCGATCCTCCCAAAAAAAAGGCGCGTTTCGCTGCAAATTGTTCCCGGAATACTGGCCAATTAAAGGGCCAAAAAACGTTTCAACCCAGGCTGGTAAACGCTCGTTTGCAAACTTTCCAAGTGTGTAATTAATATTACCATGTAACCGGTGATGGGTATTCTTGTATTATTAATTTCGCCGATTGATGAGCTTTTTAGGCCAGAGCTGATGGGAATGATTCTTCGGATGCCGTGCGAATTCTCTTTGATCGAGCTGCGTAATTAATACATTATTAAATAATTGTTGCTAAAGGTATGACCTCAGATGGTATGGAATTAGTACTGAACCGAGTTGAGTCAATTAGAGTTTCACATGTACGTTCTAATTAACATCTTTGACAAATATAACTTCATCCTGACTTTTTTGTCCGCCCGTCTGAACGATAACAATAGTCGTTTGTTCTTCGAAGCTGGTTCTTTGGACGAGGCCCATGCATAATGCAACCAGCCCAGATCTGGTCCGGTCAAATGGTATTTTTGCCTTTTTCTTAAAGTCGGCTCATATCACTTTCAGATGCGATCGATTATCTATACAGATAGGAAACTTTTTTCGGTTGTAAATCAGCTAATTATTGATTCGGTTTGTTCGTACGATTTACAACATTATTCTCATTGCTCTTTGCCGTTTTACTACGCTCGAAAGCAATTAAGTGTTTAGCTTTTCCCATAATATCGCTCAGTTGTTAAGGTTTTTACCACACGTTGAAAAAGCTTGCGAATAAATTAGTTTGAAGAACATTAAACAACGCGGGATGGAAAGAGTAAAGTACTCAAGAGAAAATTCAGATAGCGATGTTCTCAGCAAATGAGCTGAGTGGAAACTATTTGGATAGATTGAAACTGGTTAGTTCTTTGGGCTTTTAGGCCAAGAAGAGTATTTTCCAATTTCTTCTTTCGTTAAACAATACAAATCCTCCAGGAACACATGCGGTTTTCCAAGACTACAATAGCATTTACTTGCCTCATGAATGCGTAAAAGGACAAATCGAATCGAAGAGAATGCTTGGTAATAGTTCGGAATCATACATTAAAGTTTCTGTTATTTTGGCAACAATAAGGAACATTGTGCGTCTACTAATCCTGTTTGGGCACTCAGACATGAGCAATGGGGGACAAGGGGGGACAACTAGTTTTAGGTCAATGTAACAAACATGGTCGACATAAAAGTGGAGATTTCAATATGAAGTTACTTGCAGTTAATGGCAAAGAAACTTTCAAAGTTGCGTTTAGATTTTGCAGTTATTCATACTTCCCGGAGTTTGACATTTTTTTAGCAGAAACCAGTAAAACTACATAGTTTTTTTGCATTCATTTAGTGGGACAAATTGTTCAATAAGGGAAGTGTTTAAGGGGATACGTTTCGATTTTCAGTGATCATCAGGCAACTTTCAAGAAGTTATCAAACTAGTGACTGCTTTTCATGGCGGTTTCTTCGAGTTTATCATTTATTTCTTCTGTAACTTCCCAAGTGAGACAGTCACTTTTGGATGCAAGTTATGGGGCCAAGTCCCTTATATTGATGGACAAAGTTTCGGTTGTCAATCATCTTCAGGACATTTTTGAGAATTTTTCGAATGTGTTTGATTTTGCAGGCCGGAGTTTGGCATTCATTTACTCAGGCACTAAAAAAGTGGGCGAGTTGCTTCTATGTATCTGCTTGGGTCAAGTCTTTTCTAGACCAGTCGAAGAAGTAAAAAGTTTCAATTTTACGCCATCATCAGCCAGTTTTCAGGAATTTTCTATTTTGAGTCATTATCGGATATCTTTCAGGGACCACCGTGTTTAAGGCAGGAGTTTATAATTAATTTCCTCAATAACTTCTCAAGTGAGGCAGGCAGTTTTTAATCCATTTTATGGCGCAACCTAGCTTCTATGGATGGACAACGTTTCGATCGTCAGTCATCTTCAGGCATTTTTTGACAATTTTTCAAAATTTGTTTGTTTTTGCCGCCCGGCGTTTGGCATCCATTCAGAACTTAACAAAGTGCGAGCGTCCCACTCGCATATATTTTGTCTGGTCAAGTTTATTCTACAAGTACAAGAGGGCAAAAGTGTTTTTCTTGTACTTGTTGCAAAAGAATCTTGAGGACATTTTCGGGAATTTTTTGAAATGTTGCATATTGCGCGAATTTACGCAGGCCGTAGTTTAGCAGCTATTTATTCAGAAACCAGCCTACCTACTTGTGTGTTAGTCACTTTTAAATGGATGATTTTGTTGACCATAGCCTGTTTCAAAATAGTAGAATTTTCTAATTTGAACCATCATCACGGTATTTTCCAGATTTTTTAATTTGTCATAGAAGTTTGTGGTTGTCTTTGCATACCTAAGTTTGCAATTTTTTTTCGCGGAAACCAGTGAAGTTGGAAATTCACTTTTGGATGTACCCCGTAGGGCAAATTACGTTCTGTTTGCGAAGAAAACAAACGCACTAAAAAAAATTCAAAATAATGAATAAGGCGGAACGGAATCTCTGATATAAAATTCAGCTTCTACTTTACAGTGTATTAAACAAATGCGCGTCTTCTTACTGCTCTTAGATTTCAAGCTGAGACACTTTGAGATGTTTATTTATGAGCTAAAAGGTAATTTTTCCTTAGAAAATCCTAAAGGCCTGGGTTGGTTGCATGAAAATGGCGCCCAACGGTCATAAAAAGCAATTGCTTCAATCTGAACTGCAGCCGCAATCACATCGACGGAATCCTCTTAATTATTCCATCGGCGATGGTTAACAACTCGCTAGAGTCCAGTTCTGGTCTGTTTCGCGGCTTTGATAAAAAAAAGGGCGCCCGCTGGGCTGCTCAATCGCGCGATCATTTAACAACTTCAAAGCGGATCAGCCGCCGTCATTTTCGTCCTGAGCTCGGATCTATTCCACGACTAATGATTGGGCAGTTCTGTTGTTTTACACTATGCACATATACAGTGTGTTCATTAAAATGTTCTTCTGCTGACATCGCTGTCGAATCGTAAGCAAGTTATTTGGTTTTGTTCGGAGCCCATGTAAAGTCGTGGTCGATCTTGTCCAATTAGTGAGCAAGATCCGATCAAAAGATCGTCCGCGGATCGATCCGTGTTCGAACAGATCGATTGACGCCGCGATACCCAACCGCCATTTGTTTTCCAATGGCAGCGGCTCATTGTGTGTAAATTGAAGAGGGAGGTTCACCTGATTGCACAAACGACAGTCACATCTTTCGAACCAACAAGTCAATAATGATCATCCCTCAACACACTCTTTTCGCGAACATCACAGTTAGTGGCAATTGTAACAAAAAATTAATTGTTTTCGGCTTCAACTTAATCTGCAGTTGAAAAAGCACCAAAGCAGCTCCTCACAACTTAATCAAAGAGCCGTTTCAGTTAATGTTGCATAAACCCGCTTATTTAATAAAACCGATCGGATTAACATAAAAAAACAGAAACGAGCTTCTCGGAGTCCGAGTAACCAAGAGGAGAGATCTCAGCCGCAGATAGGATAAGTGTTTTGAATCTTCAATACCTTATTCATGGCAGACCATAAATAAGCAAACGTCTTAATCTTTGGGAACGCAGTATATTTTGTTTTATGGCGATAGATAAGTCACTATAGAAGAAAAACCGAAAATGACCGTTCCAAACGACCGAAAGTCCGGCCTGATTTAGAATGCGGGGCTCGGTGTGTGTTTTGGCTCGTCCAGCCGAAAATAATTGACCAATTAGTACGGAAATAAAGATTTTATGAGTGGGATAAATTTCGATAGATGGGTTTCAGAACCTGATAAGTTCAACGGAAACTGAAATTATATTTTTTAAGAAGACGCCAGTTCTAACAGGACTGAAGTGACGAACTGATTGAAAGTGTCTCATTACACACCTAACATTATGACACGAAATGCTGCAAAAGCGATAGTGGTAAAGTTCGTAACGTTGCATAAATTTCAATCATACAGTGAGTCCCAGAAGAAAAGTAGAATGGAACGGCTTGACCTTTTACTTTTTTTGAGAGAAAAGCCATGTACCTACTCTTTTAGGAATGTTTTCCGGGCTTTGAAGCCGTGGTCTATGGGAATTTCTTCCTGACGTTTCGTCCACAACTGCGGTGGACATTATCAAAGGCGA
>NW_026019016.1:2979123-3007701 GCF_020466585.1 Dendroctonus ponderosae | reverse complement strand
TCGGAAGGCACAAATATCATCCCTATAAAGTTATTCCAGTGCGAGCATTTGAAGATGATGATTGCAACCAACTTGAATTAATTACAGCATTGGTGTATTTACTTCCAACTCCATTGGAACCAGAATCTCCTGACAAAAAACTGATTTTCCAGCAAGATGAGAGAGACCTAAACATTATGCTGCCATTATGAGAACATTTTTGGATAAAACCTCTCCCAATCGGTGAATAGAAAGAAGAGGACCTATTCATGGCCTCCCAGATGGCCAGACTTAACTCCTGTTCGTTTCGAGTGTTCGAGCTTTTTTCCAAAAAACACTCCTCTGAATTTTAAACCCATATATTCCCTCAAGCAATGTAGAAACGTTAACTGGTGCTTAGAGGCGAAACGTTTCCAATTGAGCGAAAAACGTTGGCCAGCGCTGTAGGAGCTGTGGTTCCAATCGTGCGTCTCATTCGAGCCAGCAAATAAAGAACCGAAAACGAAAAAAAACCGATCAACTTACATCGAGGGCAAAGAAATGTAAATATGGCGAACACGACAAAGCTTAAAATATGATTTCGTGCCTCATGTGTGAATTTCAACCGTTTATGGCCGCTGGTTGTTTATGTTGTGTTTGTTGTATTGTGTTCTCGGCGAGCGATCTCGCGTCGTTACCAGCCGTTTCACTTTGCTTGTTTTGACTCGGAGTTCTCGAAATAGCCTCTACTCATAAAGTCATAACTCTGCCTTGTTATTTCAATTGCATCGGCATCGAAAAAACGATCCCGTTTGCCTTTTATCAATCGTCAAAGTTCAACTATTGTCACGAACCATATGCATTTTCATTAGTGCTGCACAGTCCAGAAATAGGCATCCAATCAGACAAGGAGGAGAAGGATGCAAAAAACAATGTTAGATTAGATTATAGCAAAATGTCTCCTGCAGACAGAAGACTTTTGGCTCGATTTTTTTGAAAAATCTTTCCCAAATCGGGATTCTTCAAAGAATGTACCATGAAATTCACCATCAGAGTATCATTAACTCGTAAAAGTTACAGCATCCAATATTTATCCAGAGCGAACGGAAACAGAAATACAAAAGAAAAAAGTTTTTGTCAATTAAATCTGGAACTTCTTGGAGTTTTTTTACTAAAATTAAGTATTTGGGGATTTCGAGAGCGATAAATTTGTTTGCAAACTCAGTTCCAAGGAGCCCCCTTCAACAAACGATTCGCTTCAAAATCGCCCTAATTTTTTCTGGTTCTTTCATGTGACAACTAACTCCCAAAGATCGGTTTTCCAAAATTCTCTGAACAAAAAAGGTAGACGTAGTTTATATCTCTACGATCATCCGTTTTCGAGATATTTGGAATTAAAGTGTTCCCTCGAAAATCCTTGGATACCAAATTTTCTTAAAAAACTTCAAGTTGTTCGTGAGTTATATAGAAAAAAACCAATAAAAAAAAACTTTGGCCCCCTGTATTTCTGTTTCTCCTGAGTTTTCTTCTAAAGTAAGTTGTACAAGAGCGTATTGTCTGGACTACCGAAATCCGGCTTTACAACTTTTACCAGGACCTATGGGACACCCTACATCAGATCTTGAGATGTCCAGCAAACGAAAAAATGTCCTAATTAAAATGCCCACAAATTAGCGATCATATCAACTTCGAAATGAAACACATGATTCAAAAACCCAACAACAAATCATGCGAAGATACAGATCTTCCAATAAATCTTAATTTCCCAACCATCCCAACTATCAGCTGACTCGTCCTGTATCAGAAACCTTTTCAAAAACTGATGGGAACAAAGAAGCATCATTTCAAATGAGTTGGTACATCTACTTCAAAATCAATGGGGTGATTTGAAAGGCTGGTGAACAATGATTGTTTCTGTAAAACAAGATTTATCACCCTTCGAAAAACAACGAAGAAGACCGGAAGCTAACGACCAATAAATATGTGGGTCACATGCAAAAAGTCTTGTGTTCTCCATATGTATGTCACATATTCCCAATTCTTCCTTCAGAACGGCAACAGTATCTTCAAGTTTGGGGCTGCGAATCGGCCGCGTTTATACCGATTTTTGGGAACTATGGTCAGTTTCGCCATTTCTGTTATAATAGGTGAGAACATCTTTTCGAAGAACAAAACTAGCGGTATTCTTCACGCCGAATGGTGGTTACTTGAATGAAAGGACCGGAAAATTGCACATGATTTAAGAAATTTATTGCTGCCTATACAAAATTTTCCACCTACCGTGCCATACTTTAACGTAACTTTTCCATAGGGTTGGGCATTTCTCAATAGTGACCTAAATAACCCGGTAACCGAGTCCTCAACTTGAAAGAAAGTCGTCCGTTTATAGAATCCTCAGTAGATGGAGCTGCAGCTGCAGCTTCTGTCCTCAAGAATAATATAAATGATTCATCGATAGATGCAGGTAGGACAGAAAAGAACAATGTAGTGGAATGTTCGTCATTGATGAAGATCGAAGAGCCACACGATGCCCAAAGTGTAATTCTTTTATCTGAAGAAGATCGAATGTGTGCCATTATACGCCGGCAAGCCAATTTATCCACCCATAAATTGGAGTGAAATTAATAATCCGACTTGTCCGAGCGTTAAGTGTGAGCACTACAGTACCAACCGATGTTATTGTAATTATAAATAGAAGGTCAATAATCTGAGTAATGTGTGTGTGCCAATAATTCGAATGGAGCAGCGTCTCATCAATCACTTTACGATCTGTTGAGCAGCGGGCAGCTGATAACGTGCTCGCTAATTGACTTGTCAGCTTCAATGATACCCATAATAAGTCATTGCATCTTGCCCTCGGATCTGATTAGGCTGAATTGACGGGCTTTCTCTTCTGCATCCGTAAAATTGGCTTCATTAAAAATTATTTGGGCTTTGGCCTTTCCTCCATCCTAGTAGGCAACAGGCGGTTAAGTAAAATGGAGCGGTGCAATACGCAACAACGAATTCTCATTGGGAAAACTATTATCGAAGTGGTGGAAGTTTTGCAGCTACAGTTCGCAAAATGCGTACAATTATGGGCCATCGGAATGCTCCAACTGAAGCCACTGTGAGGAAATTAATGACAAAATTGACAAAAACTGGGTCTGTTAATGAAGTGAAAACAGAAACACGCGTTTGTCCTGGTCGCTCGACTGAAAATGTTCCAGTAGCACGTGCAAATGTCGAGGATAGCCCAACCACATCAACTCGGCATACAGCTCAGGAAATTGGTGTTTCCACAACCACTAGGCACCGAATTTTTACAAAAGATTTGAAGCTTCATGTGTACAAAGTTGAATTGGCTCAAGAGCTAAAGCCGGACCATGAGCAACGAAGAGTCATTGCTGGTTGGATTTTGAAACAACGGACAACACTTGGACGGTGATTTTTCAACGAAAATCCTCTTTAGTGACGAGGCCAATTTTCATTTTGATGGCTTCGGTAATGAACAAAATTGTAGCATTTGGGGTTGCAAAAATCCACTAGTGATCGTTCAGGAACAGATGCATCCACAAAGAGTCACTGTTTGGTGTGCATTGTGGGCTGGAGGCATCATCGGACCATTTTTCTTCGAAAATGCAGTTGGTCAAGCATTAGCCGTGAGTGCTGTTTGTTATCGTGAAATGTTAACTAACTTTTTTGTGTCAAAATTGCAAAATATGGATCTCTACAGCATGTGGTTTCTACAGGTCGGTGCAACATGCCATACAGCCAGAGAAACTATCGAACTGCTGCACGAGTCGTCATTGGCCGCCCAGATCATGCGATTTAACGCCTTTGGACCTTTTTCATTTAAAGTCACAAGTTTCTGTGAACAAACCAACAACGATTGAAACCTTAAGAAATGAAATTCAGCGCTGTATCTCTGAAATACCGCAAAATTTAGGCGCAACTTCGTTTTTCAATAAATATTTCACACGGTTCTGTGACAAATTTAAATCGGCCATTCTTATTGGAACATCCTTTATTTAAAAAAAAATGGTGAAAAGAGCTGTCAGTTTTTCAAAATCTGAAGTTGAAATAAAATCAAAACCCAAAAATAACAGAAAAAAACCTTAAATTTATTGCTACCAAAAAAAAAGTATATATAAACCATAAGATTCAAATCAGTGATGTTCTACAGGGTGATTCAAAATTGTCGTCATTCTCTGAGGGTGTTTGGGGAGTACAGGAAAAACAGAAGAAAATTCTTATCAAAAGCTGATATATTTATAAACTAGATCAGAAGACTGGCAACAATGTTTCTCAAGGAAATCTGCCGCATTAACATTCCGTAATACCTGTTGCTTCTTCAATAAGAAAAGCTCAAGTAACCATAAAAACAAAGTGAGGTTGAAAACCCGTACATTCCACGAATGTCAACAAAACCTTCTCAAAGTCAAAAGTTAGGATAAACATTGTGGTAATTGGCGATGAAACAAAATTGTTAGGTTTCCTAGTGGCACCTCTTTTGGGGTTTTATCTCCTCTCTATCTCAGCACCTTCAGAGGTGGTTGCTGTGCCACGCAAACCAGCGCCGACGAAACTCGTGTTAAAATCTCTTATAGAAAACAGAGTGCCGGAGTAAGGAATCATGTTCTTGAGACTTACTCCGATATTCCTTGTTTCACAGTCATTATACAGGTAAAGACAGTATCTTTGCATGTAGACGCATGATAATGTAAGGGTTATGATTGATGATATAATAGGAGAATAAGCATATTCACGCCTATCATAGTCGAGGAAGTAATGGTATGCAGTCCATTATCATAATCTCGATTCGGTTATGCTAACAAACATTAAACAATAATGGTGCCACGTTACTAAAACAACTGAATGCAGCAGCGCTAATTGGAGATAAACGGTCTGCAGCTCGCCTCCGTCTACATTTGCATTTATGAGTTAATAGAAACGGTTTGCCCACGCCACCGGCTTCATAATGCCGTTTTGCTTTTTTACAGTTTAATTGATAATCACCCCATAAATTTGACGGGCCGGGAAAGTCGTCAATGGGGCAGCAAAACAAAAGCGCAATGACGGCCGTGACAAAAACACGGCAGCCTACTTGAGCGCGGTGCGCGTTCCACAGCGCCTCGATCATATTTTATCCTGCGGTGACGTTTGCAGGATCATTTTTGAGAACTACATTCTGGCCGGTATGTCTTGTACGCGCATAATGACAATTTATATGTGTATCTCGAATCGGCAAAAACTCGCCCTGTTCTGGTTAGTGCTCTTCAAGACCGACAGAAGAAGTTATCGATTTAATTTGATGGGGACGATGAGAAGCCGTGCGTGGCCGTCATTCTAAGCGATTGCTTGAGCCGGTTTTTTTTCTTCTCGAAAACCCATGGAAGGATTCCGTCTCAAAATGGTATAGGACGAATCATTGCTAAGCTTTCCTAAAATGCCTTTATTATCTCCTGGTACATGAAGGCTCAATTTCAACGTTTTTCGCTCGCTCGTCCGCTTCGAAGGACCACAAGTCTATTTACGTCTAGGCTTTTACGCCTTCCGGCTTGCCACAACCTACACCCCGTACAAGAATCTAAATAAGCAATCTTCTAGAACTTTTGTTTCAAAATCAATCAACACTTTTTCCAAGCCACATCAACTACTGCTGTTGCTTGCCTCTGCGGGTTTCTTAGATTAATCAAAAATCACTTTGCCTATTTTTCTTTAATACATAGTTACATTATTTATGTACTCCTTTTGAACAGAAGATTGCCGCCTTGCTTCGAAGTAGTAAATAATTCGGCTTGCTGAAGCAAAACAAGTTTCTATTCAGAAATTATATGCAGGGTGTCCCGTAGGCATATGATCAAAAGGGCACTGCGACATTGTTTGGCTCAGAACAGGACGAACAAACCCAACTTTAATTAAGACAAAATCTCTGGCTCCACTGCTAGGCATCATTTCCATAGCACTCGGTATAAAACTGCTTTGTCTTGGCAGATGAAATTTCAAAGAATATGACGAAAGTGACGAAAATGACGAAAGTTTTTGGTTACTTTGCCCATCCAACATATGAGTCAAAACCAAACTTGTTTCTCGTATGGAGGAAAATTCAGTACAGTATTGTGTAAAAGCATCAATGTTGAACTTCTGGAGAATGGATGCCGAATGTGCTGGAGTTCTTTTCGCACCACATCCGCTGTACAAAGGCATGGAGCCAATATTTATCGGCGCTGAAAGTGCGCTTTATAGGTTTAACAACCTCGGGCCTCGGAATTTTTAGTACCTTCGACTCGCAGCGGGTGTTACAGCTCTGTTTATTTCTCTTCTGTCACAGCCCAGTTAAATCGGCCGTGTTGGGATAAAGCAGTTAAACGGTCAAGACTGTCCTGCTCCTGCTGGGCATCCATTTGCTCTGCATGTGGATCCCCATGCTTTTAAACTGGCTAAACTATTAAGCACAGATCAGGAAACGCTCAGTGTCCGCACTCATTACCACTTTGACTAGCTGAAAAATTACGAAGCCAACTAGACTGGAACAAGTGCGCTCAAATATGCATAATATTCCAATTTGTATTCCGCCTTACTGGGTAATTAATGCAGGAAAAAACCCGATTTGTGGTGATACTTAACTGATTGTGTGTTTCCGAACTGACCAAAAGCCATAACAGCGTGAAATCGAACTATTTCATCTGGTTCACAATGCGCTTTTTTGCCCCAAAAAGCTGTACTAAATCGCACAATGTTGCTCAGTTACACTCTTTTTCTACATACTTTCATTTAATCTATCTAGTTATAAATTATACAGGTGGATTCCCGGAAGCGCACTATTAAAAGGGCACTGCGACATTTTTTGGCAGTTTTTCTACAAAATTGCTTTTTTATATCAGGAGATTAATACGGTGCATTCCTTTTACGTTTTTGAGCAAAAAATTATTTCGCTTTTTTTGCTAATCAACAATTCTAGACACGAATTATTTTTTTGCATTAAGACAACTTAAATTAAGTCCTTCATAAATCGGGAAAGAAATGATTTTTAAAGAATTTTTCAGCTCAGCTGAAGAGTTCGCTTTTTTGTAGAATTTCTGAGGAACCCACTAGGGCTTTTTCGGACTTCCTCAACTTGGACAAAATTCTTCCAGTTGATCAGGTTAAGACTTTGACTATGTCGATCATTAATAATTAGAAAACGCTAGACAATTAATTTAAGATAATATAACATTATCGCTTGCTAAAAATTTTCTTTACGCAAAAACCATGAATGCTACAATATTTTGCAAAGAGCATGAAATTGTCAAAAAAGGACAGGACCATCAACTCAAAAGAAATCAGTTGAATTCAGCCGCAAAAAAAATTAAGAATCAAATCCAAAGCGGATGAACTCGGTAGCTTCATCAAAATATGAATCTTTCATTGAAACAAACTCACGAGCTTCATTAATATCCAATCATTCGAAGGATTTTCTTAAAACACAATTTCTTTGAATAATTTTGAATTTCAATAACAGAGGTTAGTAGTTTTTCCTTAATAAAAGTTAAGTCCGATCGACTTTTTTTGATCCAAAGAATATCGCAGTAATCTTTTGATTCTGCTTTTTTCGAATGATGATTTTGATCTGGTGTTCAAACACCTGATCAGTACAACCAAAAATAAACAGACCCCTATTGATAATACTACTAAAAACAATTTTTTGTTATTAAATGGATAAACGCATGTCAATCCAACCGCTGATTAACTACGAATGGTGGATTTTGAATCTTTTTCGGGAAATTTCAGTGCTTTTTTCAAGCAAAGTACTTTTAAAGAATTACAATCAGTTTTTTGCTGCTGTCAAGTTGGTAACATTCCGTGAAGAAAAGGTGTTGAAGCAGTGAAACAACAACTCACAACCAAGCACTCCAAAAACCCTCTTAAAGGGGGAATAACGAAGCTCGCCGGTGAGGATCTGTTGCAGGCACCATTGAAATTTACACCCGGCACTTTTTTGGGGCACCTGGTAGAATTGAAACTATTCCTTCTGTTTCGGGAAACACGAAATCTTCCCGTCGAAAATAATCACTAATGCACTTCCACTAAAATGAACTCTCACTGAGACAAATATGTTATTCCTGCTAATGCTTCTTAAATAGCTGCTAAACCTATCGGAAATTTCCTCCTGCTTCAACCGCACATAGAGCACTATTTACGTGCATTTCTATTGACCAAACCTGCATCGAGCCGGTTTATCATTAATAACGATGCTCCTGCCATTTTTCACTGCTAATCGGCAAAACGATCTTCGTACTCGAGCCGGCTCACTTGCTCTTTGCTTACGGAATTGCTTTATTCACTTCGCAAATTTAATTTCTCTATTACCGCACCGCGTTTTTCATGGGCTGCCTCTTTTATCTGATCTGGCCGATCTGACTGACAATTTCAAGGAACGGCTTTATTAAATTATAGGAAAATGTCGAATGGAATTTGGGACAGTTTTCCTCGACAATCACTGCAGAAAGATTGTTAAATTTGTCGCAGTCGCAAAAACAGTCGCGGAAGATTTGGACACACCTGAAAAATTCAAAACTGTTTCTCATACTAAGTACCATCTTTTCAATCTGAACGTATTTTAGCCACAACTGCAGTAAAACAGTCACTATCTCTTGACCTAACTTTTTCACGCTGGATGGTTAACCTCAGGCCTTGCTGATAACCTCATTATCTGCCTTAACGGCACATTCATAAAAAGCAATTATTAGAAAATCACTATTGTTATTCTTCTTCCGTCAATTACTATGCTCATGAGTTACTTTGCGTCTTTCTTTAACGCTTTCGGTTGATTTCGTCCACAACGCTGACGAAAACTGTCCCCAAAAAAAGTGTCATGAACCAAAAAATAAATGTTTGATCTGATCATTAACATGCTACTTGACATTCGAGTCTAGGATGGCTTAACGCGTATTTATTTTGAAAATTAGTTCGTCACAGTGGCGTCATCCAGTCAATCGGATTGTTTGGCAATACAATCTGACAGTTTGGTGTTAAACAGCCAGTTTTCATTGCATTTCATGGAATGTTCAAATGTTTGCTTTTAATGGCTGTTACTTTGATGACCTGCACAAACTGGTTCAAGAGCCACTGAATGCATGTAATTACTGATATGAGGAAAAACGATTTAGTTATATGGTTTTAGAAGTTCGGTGGTCATAAATCTGGCGCTGGGGATGGCCAAGAAAGTTGCGCTATTGCCGTCTGGTCCTAAAGCTAAAGGTGTTTTTGGTTGTTTCCCATCAGGCAAGTTTTCGCAATAATTTTCTTATAATTTTATGCAATTGTGTTTTATTTTTGTTTACCAATAGGGGCGGGCATTTTGTCGCGCATCGATTAAAGTGGGGGGATGAACTTCCATTTCCAGTATTTTACCTAAAGGACTCAAAGGAAGCCAAAAGCATTCTATGTGTTTCGAATATTTCGATAAACCCAGCAAGAGGACTCTTTGCAGCTCGATATTTTTCCCTGGTGGGTGCGATGCAAGGGTCCTTAGGACGCACCTTAATCTTCACTTCCTTTCTTTATTCGGTCGGTGGTGTTGGCTTTGGAGCTGCAACGTTGCTTTTTTCTGTGTCATCGGATAGCTGAAGATTAAGTTCAATAAACTATTAAGAAAAAATTCCTGTTTATCCACTTTGGATGCCCCGAATGACTATGAACTTTTCCTAGACACCACCGTAGTTGGTGCCTGCTTCTTCGCCCAGGCACTTTATATTGTGGCTGATCCTTGATAAGAGGAATGATGGCAAATTTTATTGTGTTAGCTGGTTTATAGGTAAGCCTATGAGCAATCAAGAAAAATACCCGTTGTGTGTGTGTAAATGCAAACAAACCCGCCCACGAAAGATCGAGACAACTAAATCAAGTCCCGAGATCAACTACCGCCGGCCGTCGAGTACTCGGTCCGAAGGAACCCGCTGATTTATGGTCGAACCGTTCTAAGAAACGCGCCTTGGTCGGCGCAAAAAAAAAGATAAGCCAACCGAAACTGGCTTTCGGTCCACGTTCATTCTCAAACTTCTATCTCAAAGGTATCTGAGCTAGGGATCTGTGCTATAGCGCTTGCAGGGGTAGATATATGGCTTTGCCTTCACCTATGGGATCCGCAGGTCAAGATGTCACTGCTTGTTTACAAGCTGGACAACGGAGTCATGATCTCTTTATGGTTGAAGACACACTATCACCCAGATGCTACCAGAAGATAAATCGGCCTATTCTACGCACGTAATTGGGCTTCAAGATATCATTTGCTCCCGTCCATATCAAGCTCAGAATGTGTAACACTTGTCGGTTCATAATACGTGACTGGGTTCGCTCCGACAACGCTAAACAAACATTTAACACCTAAAAACAAACACGCCCGCTGGAAAAGCTAATCTCTTCTCGTCAAAGTAATCGAATTGTAGCTCGGCAAATATAAATATTGAACCAGGCTTAAACAAAGTTTACCAGTGTGTATTTGTCTTAAAATTCGAGTAGCGGCTAATTTGTTTGCGCTGCTCGACCTCGCCGTAATGATATCTCAATGCAATTAACTCTTTGATGTTGACAAGAACTGATGATGCCATTCGCTGTTGGTAGAAACGTGCACTTGACCGATTTTTCAAAGCCCGACAAGTCATACAAGGTGTCTTAAAGTAATGGTGAAAAATTGACGGAGAACTTCTGTGCGCAAAATAATATCTACGATTCGGCACAATTTATCTTAAAAGTTAAGTTAAAGGAATTAGACATGCAGGTAGTGAATGTTTTTCAAGAAAGTTTTTGTTGTTTTTTTTTTCAAATAAATCAGAAACAAATGTTTTTGCCTAAAACAAGGAATTCAGGAGTGTTCGAAGGTGGTAAATTTGATGATAGCACGGCAGTTTCAAGTCTGTTCATACAGAGCCCACCTGCCGCAAATGATTCGCTTCAAAATCGCCCTAACTTTTTTCTGATATTGCAAAGTGACAATTGCCAAGCAAATATCTGCTTTTCAATATTTTCGAAACAAAAAATGTATACCAGAGAGCCGAAGGAGTTATTAGTAAAAACCTCCAATAAAGCCGCCGGAAGAAGTAAGAATAGATATTCTATTCCCAGTGCTAGTCAGTCGCAAAGAGAAGGAAAATGTGCAGATCGAAGTCCCAATCCAGCGCCATGTAAATAAAAATTAATAAGCAGTAAAAACCAAAGAACTAACCGAAATGGAAAATCCCCTAGTGGCTCATTTTGTGAAGGAGATCACAGAACCGCAAAAAGGGCGGTCAAGCAGACTTTATAAACTGGCTTAAAATTGAGTTGCTAATCAAATTTGCCACCGTCAATAACCTTTGAATACCGAATTTTAGTAAAAAACTTCAAGTTATCCGTGAGTTAGATGAAAAAACTTCAACAACTTTGACTGGAATTTTTGCTTTCGTTTCTTTTCCTCTAAGGCAAGGTGTGCGAAATCGAAAGTGTCTAAAAACTGTCTAAATTTACGTTCGTAAGGGGTAAACGAATAAATATCCAGAAACCCTCTAAGGAAGATTCAGGAAAACGTTGAGCCAAATTCATTGAAAGCGAGCTTAACCATGCTAGTTGTAACACAAATCCACATGATGGAACATTCAAAGTTGAACATCCCCATTGAGCGCGTTTCAAAGTCTTAATCGTCTTGTTTCATAGGAATATCATTTGAAATATGATATCATAATTTGAAAGCGAAACATGCCCTCCGGGTTCCCTGCTGCGAACATGCGGTCTGATAAAACCATCACTTGTATAAACACGGTAATTGGAATCTCTGCTGGGTTGTAACCGGGTCTGGTTTGCCGGTTTCTCAGAGCTCTTCAACGAAGACCACCATTATAAAGTCTTTTGCCATACATTAGCGGAACTAGATTATTATTAGACACTTTTTCTTCAGTGCTATAATTGAGGTGTTAACGCCGAAGATAATCGGATTGTCAAGGAAAATATCACTTTATTGGGACCTTGCACTTCGCAATTCAAACATTCATTATTTATTGAAATAATGAGGAAGAGTTTAATATTCAAGATTCAGTGTTGGTTTGCACTTTTTTTTAAGAAAACTCATTAATTAATTAATTTTATTAATTCTATCAGTTTTAAGCCGTGAGTTATTCCAGCTCGAACATTAACAAACCTAGCAATTAAGTTGAGATTATTAAACTACCATAAAAAATGTTTACTTTTGCCAGGATTAAAAATCACTCACGTGGAAATTCACACAAGTGCTTCAAACAATTCACCTGAACACGAACAAGGCAAAATTATAATTAATTTTGCAAATGTTTCACTTAACACATTTAGGCATGCACAGTCATTAAAGCTTGTCGGATTCCTAGAGTTTTTCATAAATATGCGAATTCTTTTAAAAAACAAAACATTCTGATTGCTTACAGCCAACTGTTGCACAACTTGCAAATGTTGAATACAACAAAGAAATACCTGAATAAAAAGCTTAAGATTTTTTCGGTTTATTTGCCTAAAATAACTATATAAATGTGCAGGAAAGAACATTAATAAACCGAAAATGTACACGAACGGCCCGCAGCCACCTTTTACAGCAGTCTTTATCAAAAATTTTTCAAATATTCTTCAACTTCACTCATTCCTGAGAAAATTAGTGACAAACTTAGGTCTGCATTAAAAGCAACAAAATTTTAAAGCAAATTTAAAAAAATCCTGAACACCGCCTGATGGTGTTACAAAATCGAAACGTTTGCCACTCAATGCCCAATAAAATCCACACAAAAGTCACCCTTAAACTTCAAAGCTTATTGAAGCCATAACTCCGGTCTGGATAAACTTATAAAGCAGACTTTATCCTACAAAAGTGACACTTTATCTTTGCGAGTTTCCGAGCAAATAAATGTCCAACTTCAATCGGCTTAAAAATCCGCGAAAGTCACATGCAGTTTTGAAAAATGTTGAAAATTGCTTGAGGCTGACTGAAAATAGAAGCTTTTACCACTAGTAAAACAGTTGGAAAAAACATTGCTCGATCAATAAAGATTTGGAATAAGCAAAAAAAAAATAAAACGCCTAAAAACGAAAGACCCAGTAATTGTATTGTGTAGAAACTAAAATGCCTAATCGACACGTCGCTGAAGATGACGAAGAATGAAAGAATTGAAGATTAATTGGGAGAAGTTGATTGTTTATTACTTTCAACGCACTTTGCTTCCTCGGCATGAAAAGCCTCTTCTTTGTATTTAGTTTTCCTAATTTGTAACTATTTTCCTTTGTTTTATTTAAATTGTTTTCTCCAAAAATAGTGAATACCGAAAAGAAAAACATGGAATTTAAAACAATTAACTAAAAAAAAACATTGTTTTGTGCCAACATACAATCAATAAAGGATGTTATCGTTCTCATCGTTATCGTTATTTAGACGTACTCACAATGTTGCTGAGCTGAACCATTTCACTGGCATACAAACGTCCATCTTAACACCAGCAACAAGTTCTCGGTCTTCCTCAATTATAAAAACAATCATTATAATTGTTGTCTTGTAGCGGATGTGCAATAAAAAAATCTAGCTTGATAAGAATAGTAAACAATATGCGTTTCCGTCGCAGTAATATGCCGATTTAAATTCGTCAGTTGATTTTATTCTTCCAGATATTTTGAAAATCTTCCACTTTGTACGGTCGGCGGATGGAGGCGTCAACGAATGACCCATAAAAGCTGAGTTTATTTGATTCGGAATGGTAATTAGGAGCTGATGAGTAACGACTTTCAACTCGCAGCTACAGTTGCTCTTTGGGGCTTTCGACTTGACAAAGAGAGGGTTTTTTGGAAATGTTTATTTTTAGTTTAAACAAGCCTTCTAGTTATTCGGGGTTTCATAATAATTTGTCCGCATGTCGGGACATGCAGGCGTAGACACGTCGTTATGAATGCTTGCTGGGTTTAATGATATGCAATGAAGAGAGGTGAGAGAATAACAAATATGAGGGCGAAATTTAAAGAAAGAAAAAAACACAACTCGAAAATTCTGGTGAGGTAAAAAACAAGATGAAGGGAAGAACAGCAACTAAGAAGCAGAGAGTTTCAGGGAGCAAAGCTTTGAAACAACAGCTTAGAGGAGTGATGATAATGTAGACTTCGAAAGAGATTTAATGAATAGTTTGAAGATGAGCGAAACTCATGATATCAGAACCCTATTTAAATCGCCTTCGAAATTTACATTATCTGTTTATTCTGAGTGTTTCGATGCACATTTTTCCATCTAAAAAAACTTTTTTTACTCGAAGATACCATAACGTCGAATTTGATGCACATATCAAGTTACTATAAAAACTCCAACTTAATGGTTCGATTACAATAAATTCGATGGACTGGGAGGTTGAAGTAAGTTCCCTCAAGACCTATCGAGTAATTCTATTTAAAACGACATTCTTCGGATGCCGGCCCTGTTTTAACACAGTCGTTAATGTGTTTGTTATTTTCGTTGTTCCGGTCTTAAGTTTTAAATAAACCCGCAGATGTGCTGGAAAATTGGACGAATGCGTCTTCGAATTGCATATGCATGTTTCCGAAAATGCAACAAAAGAACAGTGGGCACTAAATTGGCGCGATCTAATGGCGTTCCCCGAGCGATTGGATTTTCATTTTCTTTTCAAACTTCGAATGCCCTTTTCACTGGAACCCAACCACTAGGGTTCCTTTACCGGAATGCAGTTGTGGGACTTAATACAATCGACGTATTGTAAAAAGTCTTCAGCTACCGGTCATCTTCAGCATTATATTCTTCATTCCTGCGTCCCTTTCGCCCCACCAGGTTTCCACGAACGTCTTGATCTTGGCAGAAGGCCGCTTTGCCCGCCCATCATAAGATCGGTGCGATTTGTTTGATTCTGCTCATATCTCAATCACGGCCGTTACAGCAACTTCCACGACTCTCTTCTCTTGTTGTTGCTCTTCTTCTTCTACTTGCTGGTCCCACCTGTTGAGCCTCAGGGCGCAATTATGCACCATTTCGCCAGCGCTCGCAAATTACAATCTGCCACAATGATGTTCCTCTTTGCGCTTGCTCTCCACAACTTTCAATATTCTATATGTAAACACGCTTTTAATATATGCAATGGGATTTTTCTGCGCTTTCAACTGGAGGATGTGGATAGAGCGGTTATGGGCTCAACTAGCTCTCCAAGTCATATTAATTATTAGGGACGTCTCAGCCTGCAAGGGTTTTACTCTGTCTACCTACTCATTAGGAAACATTCTTTTTGGCTCTCCTGCATAAAAAGGCTTCATTGTTAGGTGCAGATGTCTTCATTTAATCACATTTTTTAATCTGGTGTAGGTACATAATTAAAATGAAATTCTCTTAGATCTACAAATCTTCCAATTGCAGAGGAGCAGAATGATCATTTGTGAGTTGTTCTGATTCCATTATTATTTAAAAACCAAATTGCATTCGTGATATTGTCTGATTGTTAGCTACTGTTCGCTTGAACTACTGAACTAATTCGAGTGAAACAATATTTACAGATCAATAAAATGCATCTTTGAGTTTCGACTGGCACAGCTTCGATTTAGGGAAGTTTGACTTTGGTTAAACAAACCATTATATGCATTTTCCATTGCAAAAACATACAACATATAAATAAAATTGCAATTATGTTGCACTATTTAAATATTCTTCAACTACAGCATTTGCCTGAAAAATAATTTGAGAACAAATCAAGAAAAACCATCTGAATATTATTAGTTGAAACAGGAAGAAAACTGAATTGACAAGGAAATTGTTGCTTATAGCCAGACAATCTACGAAAATGGCCAAGCGATGAAAAAAGACGAAAATGTTATTAAGGGAAGAGAGAAACCAGGGCTTGAAACTGTTTTCAGCTTCAATTTTAAACGAAGCGAACTTTTAAATGTACATTAAGTTTATTAATCAAGACAGTCATAAAAAATGTGAGGGATTGGAAGCAGTTAAAATCGCTCAACAAACGGCTAAACAAATTGACCAAAAAATGGTGGAAACAGTGAAAATAAAAAACAAGTTTTGTCAGTTTCCCTATTAGTTGATAAAATTTACTGTTTTTTGTTTAGACTGCGTTTTTAACTGCTTGACATTGACCAATCTTTAAAAAATCTGTATGTTTCCTCCCAAATATATTTTTTGGCTTTATATCAATGGCATTTGCCACACACTTTGTCACACACACAGAATAATAAATCTCTGGTTTATGGATCAACCGTTTGAAATCAATTGTAATCTTCAATATTCTCATTTTATACATCTTGCAAGCATTGTTAGACCGCCTAGATTATATCATTAGCTTACAAAACAGAAATGACACAGTAACCAACAAGCAATCTGCGAAACAATGGCAGTTGGTTAATTCGACATTATTCCATTTGATTTCACATTATAACTCTTTTGTAGGTACAATACTTAACATGCGTGTGGCATAATCAATTATACGCGGAAAGAATTGATTGGTATGATATAAGTGACTGGTGTTGAGGCACTCTCCACATTGGAGAAGACTAGAATTGCAAAATTATATTCTTGAAAGCCCGACAGTTTTTTGTATTCTCTGTTCAAACGTTTCAAATATATAGTTCACTGCTTCAATCACACTCTAAACTGACAAATATTCAGCTACATAAGCTTTTTAAAATGGCCATTGCTTTCTTTCGGTAACAATCCAGAACGAATTAATTTTGTGGTTCTTTTCGAGCATATCGCATAGCGTCCACCATGCATAATTCGCTGAACTAAAACGAGAAAACTGAATGGAAACTAGTACTATGGACGAACTTTTATAGGCACATTTCACACTTGTTCACGTATCGACTCTATTATCCTGCTCCACCTTCTGTCGTCGTAAAATAACGTCATATTACAACCATACACCCGCCGCTGCAGATCCAGCAGATTTCATCGAAAGCATGCTTCTTTTGTACAGTATTCGCTTCTAAAATTTCGAAAAATCTTGACAATTCCAGCGGACAAGCGTCTATGAATAGGGATTACAAAAGATCCCAGGTACAGGGATTTGAAGTCATTGTTGAGCTGAACTTAAGGGTCGGTCATTTCCCGTATTTGATCTATCGGGCATGAATGTGATGAATAGTCGAATGGTACCCCCGGACATTGTGGCCTGTTTTTGTTTATTTCATTTTACGGATTATTCATGCCTGATTAGAGTTTTTAATGGCTCAAAGTGGGATTTGCAACCCGGAATGGTGCGCACAGCAGTTCGATGTTAAGTTATACGAAGATAAGTTATGTTTACGCCTATTTCTTCCGAATCGGACATGGCAAGTCAAGGCAATAAAAAATCTATCAAATAACGCAGGTAAGGCACGTCTGCGCTCAATTAGCACTCAATCTGCCATATCGGCCCATAATGAAGCCATTTTCATGCAATTATCAAATAAAAATAAGCAGCATTCAAGGAAGCGACCGATCGTCGCATTTATTAGCTGGCCACGAATGGTGAGAAGCCATTCCGAATGGCTGTCACGACGATTCCAGCTAAATGTCGATAAATAACTTAATTTGCACGTGTTACTCGTTCGTAATTTATCTAAACGTGAGTATTTCTATTATTTATATACGCCCCAATTGACTGGAAGATTTAGTTGCAATTCGTTGATCGGAATCTTGATTTCAAATCAAGGGATCAACATCGCATAAGCAGCAACAGAGTCACCGCTTATGTGGCTACTTCATGTTAAATGTGCATTAATAATGAAAATGCTTTTAAATTACTTTTAAAACTACCTACTTTCATGCAGTGCATGAACCAAAATAAATGAAAAATAGCTGACCGATCTCGTAAGTAATTAAGACTGGCACTGAATAAAATGGGCATCTTTTTAGGCTTCTCAAAACAACAACAACAAGCGATTCATTCAGAAACATTCTAATTAAAAAAAAATGTTATTAAGTCATTAAGCTTCAATCCTGCATTGACTTTTCATCGATTTACAAACGTGCGCTTGAAAACTGCGGTTCTCGAAACAAACAACCAATCGGAAAAACATTCCAATTTCGAAAATAGTGGAAACCTCCATCTGCAATTTGTTCAAACCGTTAGCGAGTCTTTAAGCTGCATGATCATGTCAAATTTCACACAAATCTATGATCGATAAAGCTTTAATAGTATCACATTTCATCAAAATCCAAGCTTATGGGGATTTTTCATCAGCCTCCCAGCTTAAGCTTCAAAAGTGCGGTTCGGTTCCAGATACAAGCAAAAAAATTATAATTTTGAAAAAAGTGGGAATCGCCCTCCAACAGTACCAAATTGTCTAGGAAATGCCGTTCTCGAAATAAGAAACAGATCTGAGAACAAATCTTATTTCCAAAGCTGAATTTCTGCAAGCTGTTAATAAATCCTCAAGCTACAAGAGCTCCGAAATGTTCTTCATATTCGAACACTCGTTAATTTTTGCTCGACATTCAAACTTGCGTCTATCAAGTGCGATTCTCAAAGCAAATTACTAGTTGGGAAAAAGCTTCTAACTTTGAAAAGAGTGAAAATCTAGCAACTACAATTTCTGCAAGCTGTAAATAAGTCCTCAAGCTACAAAAGTACCAAATTTTCCTTCATATTTGAGCGACAATTATTGCTTCACTTTCAAACTTGCACGTAAAAAGTGCAGTTTTCGAAACAAACAACCCGTCGGGCAAAATTCTCTAATTTCGAAGAAAAGTGAAAATTTTGATCTGCCATTTCTACAAGCTGTTAATAAGTTCTCAAGTTACAAAAGCACCGAAAGTTCCTTCATATTTGAGAACGCGATAATTTCTGCTCGACTTTCAAACTTGCGCCTAAAAAGTGAGGTTTTCGAAACAAACAGCTAGTCGGGAAAAATTGACTAATTTCGAATAAAAGGGAACATTTTGACCTGCAATTTCTACAAGCTGTTAATAAGTTGTCAAGTTACAAAAGCACCGAAATTTCCTTCATATTTGAGAACACGATAATTTCTGCTCGATTTTCAAACTTGCTCCTAAAAAGAGCGGTTTTCGAAACAAAACAACCAGTCGGGAAAAATTGTCTTATTTCGAACTGAAATTTCTACAAGCTGTTAATAAGTTGTCAAGTTACAAAAGCACCGAAATTTCCTTTATATTTGAGAACACGATAATTTCTGCTCGACTTTCAAACTTGCGTCTAAACAGTGCGGTTTTCGAAACAAACAGCCAGTCGGGAAAAATTGACTAATTTCGAAAAAAACAAAAAAATTCGATTTGCAATTTCTACAAGCTGTTAATGAGTCCTCAAGCCACAAGAATATCGAAATTTTCACACACAATCACAACAAATAACGAGCCAGGACAAATACGCTAATCTCGAAGAGTGAAAATGAAGATGAAAAGATGAAGAAAAAAGCTTGTTATTTGGGTATTTCCCCTTGACTTTAAGGTGTTGTGGAACGAGTTTCTTGTTACCTACAGTTGATAAATAGTACGATTTAAATTTTCTTATACATAAAGTACAATTTCAGTTTTGAAATATAAAATATATTCCTATTTAGGCTCAAAAGGGGAACTCATTAGAGAATGCACTTTAAATAGTTTGGTTTCTGTAAAATTTCCAAGGTTTTTCATCAGCGACTTGTACATTTCAAGTCCGCAGAAATATTAGTCAATTCACTAATGTTTTTTGTCTCTACTTTGAAACTAACGAGTTTTCAGGAATTTGAGCCATTGTTGAAAATAATTTCTCCTCGACGTTTTGCACACAAGCATCTTCAGAGATGGAGAACTGGGTTTTACAAGCAAGTTGCTGGCATCAGTTATCTCACTCGCCCACATACGACTCTATGAGAGATGCAAGATGGCTTGCAGAATGTTATGTTCCAACTTGATCCCTTTTCGGCTTAAATAGTTATCTCGTTTTAGCGGGAGAAGTTGGAAAACACAATTTTCTTCGCGTTCAATCCCGGAAAAATTATTTGAAGATTGATGATTTTAGGGTTTTTATTAACACAACCCGGACGCTTCCACTCAAAATACAGACATCTTTGAATAAATCGAAATTTGAAGCAACATCCAAATACAAGAGTTCGAAAACGCAGATTATTCGGGCTCCCAAATTCGCTCCGAAGGACCAATTTGCTTAATAAATCGCATCTACAACTTTAATAATTTGATAATTCTGCCGACTATTAGAGTGTTGAAAGTGCGCAATTATCTGGGAAACTCACCTTGGTGGCGGAGGGAACCCTTGGGGAGCTTGATGGGTCCAGGGGTACCGATCCGGGAACGGCGGAGCAAGGGGGTCCGACGAAAACGCAGCGTAAGGCCCCCCCGAAAAAGACATTAGAGGCGGGCCGGCGGACAATCCCCTCACAGTGCCGTCCTGTTTTTCGGGCATCAGTAAGTGTTAACTGGGGCAGAGTTTCTGAAAACACCAAATCAAACCAAATGTCCGCTTAAATAATCGACAAGCTTTGCGTGGACGTTTTCCAATTAGGCGAACAAATCACACCGATTTGGTTACTTACATCAATGAAAATCATCATCAACAAAGTCCCCCAGTTAGAAATCCAAACACAAAGTCTTTATTAATTTTCATGCACATCAAAACTCAAACAATCCAGTCCAGGCTGAACGAAAAGCGACCGCAAAGAAAACTGTCCAACGCCTACGTCACTGCCGGGTACTATCGTAAATAAATCGGGTTGACGTAAGACACTGACTCCGCATAACAGTGCGACTCGGTACCGACTAGAAATCTTGCTCAAGAAGGGCCATGGTCAGAATCACGAAAATAAGTCAGAGTGGGGGGGAAAGCAGTGGCGTGCCACATTGCCGTGGTTGATGTCTTCATTAGGAGAAGAATGCCGCGGCCCCTGTCTGCCTATATTGGAAGCGTGTTACAAGTTATGTTGGTTACACCTTCATCCGGGGGCTTTTGCAATAGTGGACATGATGGATTTTATCGCTAAATCTCTCTTTATATGGATTTGACCAGTCGGATTGGTTTTCGAAATCTCGACAATAGCCAGCGCAGGTACGGCAAGTGCGAGAGAAACCTTTAAAATCTCAACCTCAACAACCATTATCTCCAATTTACCACTCAGCTCAAGAAAAACAACTATAAGCAGGGGATGACTAAATATTTTTTTGCTATTTGAAGTGAAGATTCTGAGAGGTGTGGAATTGACCAAGCGCTTTATTATCAATTTCTGAGTAGCACTCAAGCGAGTACCGACGCCTCTATGTGCAAGCAGCTTAATTTGACATTCAAAGTACTCTTCAATCACTCTATACAGAGTGATTCAAAATTGGCGTCATTCCTCTGGAGGTGTTGTCTGGCGCTGTTATAGGAGTACAGAAAAAATAGTAAAATAAATTAATTGTTATTAAAAACTGAGAAATTTGCAAAAAACTATATCAGAAATACGGCAGCAATGTTTTTCAAGGTAATCTGCCTAATTAACATTGCGCAAATACCTCTGGCTTCGTAATTATTTAAAACTCCGGTAACCATGGAATTATACAGACTGACAATAACGACATGTTGACGAAATGTCAACAATTTTTCTTTTTTAATGCTTAAGTATTCCAATATGCTACCAATTAAACATGGAACCATTTCAAAATAATGCTTAATAATAAAGTTGAAATTCGATCTTCAACTGTTAATATCTTCTAGAAATTTTCGAAAAAAAAATTTTCAATATTTTTCTCGTACTCCCCAAGTGAGCCTCCATCACCCCTTAAAAGGAATGACGCCAATTTTGAATCACCCTGTATATTTTCAGTGGTATGACACCCAAAGTTTTGTTTTGGACCCGATTTGTTCGTTTCACGAATGAAAAATAGGTGGCAGGTACAAAAGTACTCAAAGTCCTCACAAGGTAGGACCAATCGATATATTTATAAACATTAGAATTAATCCCAGGACACCCTCGATTGTTCGCCAGCCATAGGCGTAGTTAATATTCATATTAATCGATTTATTGTACGTCTAAAAGGTTCTTTGATCTTTCGACCTGCATATGAACATTATCCGTTTGTAATTCTACATGCTAAAACAGTAACGCAAAATTTTTAGGCATTTAGTTTCTGGCATTACTTTTGGCTTGAATATTCAATATAACTCAAGCCACTGGCAACTGTCTATAAATGTACAAGAGGAAAATAGGTTAGGAAAATTCAGACCCACTTTCCTACAAAAATCGCTAGAAGTTTCCGAATTTACGAGCCCAACGAGTCCATTTTCCCTTCCTATAATTTTCCTATTAAAGATTCCCCTCATTTGCGGTGCTGCCATGTTGAATATTTTATTAGGTTTTCTTGTAATTCTCACCAGGAATTATTATGATTTTTCAGATTCAAATTTCAATGCGGTATTTCTTCAATATCAGTTGCTTGTCGTTTTTTAGAAACTATTTAAGTATAACGCAAAATACATTCTTGGCTACTGCTTTCCTGATTTTTATGATCCATCGTGGTCCTAACAGAAAAATGCCAACAAATGCATTTGTTTAATCTCAGGTAACCGCACAAAAAAAAAACAAAAATTTAAGTCAGTTTCTTACGAACGGAAATGCTTGCAGAGGGTAACAGTTGATTTGTATTTTTTTCTTTTGATGCTTCTAAGGCATATAAACTTTGACCAAAATCAGCAAGGACTGAATATTGGGACACATTTTTGCAAAAAATCGTGGCTGCAAATGGTCGCAATTAAATATGCAAAAACATCGGGATGCCACTGCTTTTGAAACCCCATTCTTCGATTTTTAAATCGCCCATTATTTTACTAATGTAAATGTATCTTAAGGAGTCTTCTGTAATTTTTCAGTTGCTCTTTCCAATAGAGAAAACCGCCTACTATATATTTTTATCCAGGTATTTGAAATTTTCAATAGAGTCGAAAAACCCAAAGTTGATAGTCGTATTTTTAAACAAACGAGAAAAACCGGACGCACGCCGCGGTTAACAAAATTCGATTGTCTTTTATTGTGAAAATGTCTTTTAATGATGGGAAATCCACTGCCAAGTTTTACTTGTTTTAGAAACTTAATCAAATTCAAAATGAAGTTTTACCGTCCGGTATATTCAAAGCTTTAGGAAATATAGAATAACCTAAAACGCTCGGTGTATTAAGAGTCTCATCCCATCGATTAAAACAAGATGATAACTGCATACAGGGTGATTCAAAATTCAGTGCAGTTTTCATATTTTCTATAAACATGAAAAGTTCCGCAAAAAGACAAAAAATTGTGAAAAATTTTATTTCGCCCTCTCTTTGTGGCGTTTTTCATTTCGGGTCTTAAAAATTATGTTTTTCCAATTTTCAAATAAATCAATTGATTAGGCCTTCTTACATTTGTATTAACTGTTATTTAAACAGAAATACGAAAAATTGTCCAGACGAATTGGACAGTCAGGCAGTGATTTTAAATGTTGATTCTTGAATTTTCTAGCGACAAAAAGCGTTTTTAAACAAATCGATGTAGAAAAAGCTGGTGGATCTTAGCCATTATTCATAGATTTTTCCTGCAATATTTCTCTAGCTTCATAAAATTGGGTCCGTTTGATTGGGAGAAGATTTCCGCTCAAGTACAAATTTCTTGTTGTCATTGATCTTCAAAATTGAAAATCAAGCGCATTTCTCCGAACTTTTGGCATCGCTCTGTATATTCCACCTTGTGTTCACTGACCAAAAGACTAATTTTTTTAAAAACAGTATTCGGAGTTTTGCAATAAATATAATCAAAGATTTAATTGTTCTTCTATTTGTCGCGTATTTCAAGTCCTGTATCAAGTATACATTTTTGACAAATAAATTGATTGAGCCTTTTTCTTGCAATTTTAATGACTGTGATTTAAACAGGACTTGGAAAAATTGCATACACAATTTAGGCAGCTAAGAAAATATATTGAATTTTGATTCTTTGAATTTTCCAGGTAAAAAGCGGCGTTTTCGAACAACTCGATGTAGAAAAAGCTAGTGCATTTAGCATTAACCAACATAGCAGACGATGATTCTTAGATGTTCCCTGCATTTTTTTAAYYTCTAGTTTCATGAAAATGGATGCGTTTAATTGGGAGAAGAATCTGTTCAAGAACAAATTTCTTATTGTCCTCTATCTTCAAAATAAAAACTCAAGCGCATTTACCCGGTCTGCTAGCATCGCCCTGCACCTACACTTAAATTTTTGTTCAAAGCATTGGTGTCTACTTTTTGGGATTATATTATTTTAAATTGCAAATTTTATGGGAACTTGGACAATTAAGAGAACTACCAGCACATTAGTTCGGGCTTTTTCACACAAGATAATTGACCTTTGAAAAATGAACAAAATGTGTCGCATTCATCAACCAGTCATCAGCAGGAGCTAAAAACCACACGCAATCGTTGCACTGGCAGCAAGAATTTCACCAAGAAAAACACAATTAAATGGAGTTAGAAGATGAAGTCGGGCTGTAAAACCGTAAATTGGTCAATTGTTGCTAATCCAACTTCGAAAATGTTTTCAGAAACGTGATCGAAAATATAACTGAATTGATTTCTCCAAACCAAAGGATTAATGAGCATCAGCAAAATTTCTAAGGCCGCCCTACATTCATGAAACTAACGCAGAATTAAGGGCCTATCTCTAATGTGTGGTAAACTGACAAAAGGTGAAACCAACAAGCGTGAACGGATTATGCAGGGTAATTTGTGTAAAGCCGCTTATACCAGTTCGGGGTAATAAATCGCACCCATAAACTGGTAACAAAGTAACAACCCTCCCAACGTTGGTAGCATACAATGGGCACTTTTGGGGCGGGGGCTAAATTTTCCACCCTTGTTTACCGGTTGAAGGATGAGATCTTTATTAGGGCATACGGTTACCATGGCTGATGAATGCAACCAAACGTGATCTGTGAATAACCGTGAGTGTTTTGTATCCGGCCTCCATTTCTGAACTACCTACTAATCAAGTTTGATGAAAATATCTTGGAATATGATAAAACGATGGAACCTGCTGCCAACCTTCCCTACTCCGACTTCTTTAGACGTAAAAACAGTAAAAGAGTGGTGTGGAAGCAAAATCGTTGCGATGGTGGTTCAATATTCCCTATCCACAACATGACAACCACGCAAAGAATATCTTAATAGAGTCATTTGACCAAAGAAGAGTCGACCGAAAAGCAACCTCGAACTCTCCGGCAGGAATTTGGCCCTTACCACCCCCTCCACCCTTCAGGTACCGTGGTACCAGGATTTCGGTACTGCTCGGTTCGATTCGGAGCCAGTCGGTGACTCGAAATTGAGCGCTCACTCCTACGACGTGATTGTGGTACTGCTTTTAATGATCCAAAACAAATAATGAGAATCGTGCTGGCCGGACCAATGATGGAATGATGGTCAATTGGAAATTCGATTTTATGGCTGGGAACATTGCTGGAAATAAGCCAGCAAGTCATAGAGCAGAAGGCAGGAGTTTCTTCGGATGAATTCGATTCTGAGGCTCTTGACATGGCAAGCAATTTCCTTCTATGTCAAGCTGCATTATAGAGACATAAACCGAGTGATATGTGGCTCATTGCTCTTTAAATAGCGTTTCGTCACTTATTTCAACCCATCCGTCCATTAAAACATATTTTACGAGTTAGTTTATTACTTATTTACGTCTGGAGGGCTTTGCAAGACAATGCCGACGTACTTCTTGTGTCATTTAATGTGCTGCGCTAATAGAGGCTCTTTGATTTCCTTATTGGAACCCTGTTCATATGACGTTATTAATAAGCGAGTTTCTGTACCGATTAACCGAACATCCGGCTCGAAGGACCAAAACCTTAAGCCGAATTGGCTGCAACTGAACTGTTTTTAACACAGTTTTGCGTGTCGATGTTAATTGCGTAATTTTCCAAGTGGAATTGCAACACACAGTAAAATAGTGGAAAATTATTTAAATATTCCCAATTTCCATAATAAAATAGGTGTTAATTGAGCTGTGGAATTGTGAAAAAGGATTCGAATGCCCATTACTCATGCAAACCATTCAGAACAAATGATTAACGGCCCGATACATAAACATGTTTTAGTGGTTATTTCAAGCACTTCTTAATATCTTTATTTATGTATACAGGGTGATTCTATCAATGGGAGCCAAGTTTTATGAGATAATCGCAAAAATTTGAGGATCCAGGGAACATTAACTCACATTGCATACTAAATTTTAGCAGCTCTGCAATGAACAATGAGTGAAAGAAACTTTCAGCAGATCTAGAAACTGTTGGCTTATGATGGTTTGCGACCCAAAAGGGAATTAATTATAAAATTTGTGGAAATAATTGTCATTTGGCGCATCTAAACCAATATTAAAATAATTCAACCATTTAACTGTCTAATTCAACAATTCTTTTCAGCTTTTGGTGCACCAGTGTACGGAAATCTTTATTAATTGATCTCACTATTTAATGTTTAACTACACACGCATGAAGCAAATAAATAGGTTTCAACCGCAGTATCTTCTTTTGCAAAGAAGTGCATGACTCCAGCTAATTATAAGTTTCTTGGTCGTGTTGTTTGTTTTCTGCACCTGAAATTTTACTGCTGTCGTTATCAACTTCCAAGCAGAAACTTTACAAGTTTTGTGGTGTAAACTTGGCCCCATTAATGATAGTTTCATTGGTAAAGCTGCCTGAAATACACGAATTTCGCGATATTGATGACTCTCAAAAGTGCTGATATATGGATGCAGCAAAAAGCAGCTGCACCAGCTTAAAAGTCGATGGGGACCAGGCCCAGTCAACTGCAGAACATGGGATTTAAGGATTAAGTGCGGCCATTGATATTTGCCACAATAACAAAGGGTGCAGGGTGAGCGTGGAGGTTTTTTCGCTCAAAGTTTTGCGGAATAACCCATGAGTATTTCGCTTCTCCAGATAGGAAATTCGTGAGCAAAAAAGTGGCATAGTTTGAGTGCAAGATGAGTTTGATTGTGAAAGGGGGGCACTGAACAAGTTCAGTTTAAGGCACTGAGGAAGTGGACGAATGGGTTTGCAAATGCAAAAAAAATAATTACGCTGTTCAGAGCAATTTTGAAAAACAATGGGGCAGCAAATTGCTCAGAAGCAACGAAACGAAACGAAATTTACTATTCAATCATAAAAAAATTTCAGTTGGTATCAGAATCACCATACCTACTTATAGAATTTGAAACCAACTCATTCGCTAAACTAGGAACAAATAATAATAAAAATACACGTTCTCCTAGTAGAAATTTGTTAATGGCTGGTCTGACCATAACAGCCACCGATAATTGAGTTAATGAAACGAAAACGAGTACAAAAGCATTCCAAGCTGGCTATTCAAACCGCAAGTTGGTACTGATCACATCGGAAAAAACATGTAAATCATCGAATGGATTTTTTCTGATATTAGTTCCACACGGCCTCATCTAGAAGAGAGAAGTCGGTGTTTGTGGCAGCCAGGAAAAACTCGAAAATCGCGTACATCTTTATTGTGAAAGAAGCGGCATGTTTCAACGGTCCGTTGATCGCAATAATGAATTTTACTAAGAGTTTTCGGCCCGGCGTAAAGCTGGGACAGCGGCAGCATCATTCCGATGAGAATTTAATTGATTGTTGTTACCTGGTAGGGAATTATCGATAGACCTTTTAACCGCAGTTAGGCTTCAATTAAGCGCTATTGAATTAATTAAACAATTATTGTTTTACCTAATTTTTTCATCCTTAATGCCCCTCTCGTCACGAATGAGCAAGCGAACCCCATTCACTTTTACCAAAAAAGATCCAAGAATTTCCGAATTTAAACCTACCAAAAAGGTGTCGCTTCTTCACACACCACAAGCGATGATGTCTCCGATATGAGGTTGCGGTTGAAATACTTAATATAATTGGTGAGCCGTACACGCAGCTTGTCACAATAAAAAAAATAAAAAACAACATCGAGGTGTTCATAAACACGAAAGTTTATGACTTCATCCCGTCCAATCTTCTAAGAAGCGGGCCTGTAGTTTTAACCCGTGAAATTAACCGAATACAGGGTGAGGCTGTGCACGCAAGTCTTCGAGTTGAGTCTAGGTTTTTAACCATTGAGAGCAAAGGAGTTAGTAGATGAACTGTGTAAAAACTTTGTTGTTACTGTAAAAATTCGAAGAAACTCTTACATTTACAATGAAAAGAAAGACTGGGAGCAAATTAATCGATTCAATTGCCCAAGAAATCAACACGCAAATGCAGCAAATCTTCTGCTGCAACCCACTTCAAAATCAGTTTTAAACTTGTTAGTTCTCGTTAGTTGGGGCCTGGTAAATTTACTAAAATTTTAAATTGTATTTTTCTTATCTATAACTTATTTTCAGAAGAGAATTGTATGGACGAGGACTAAAAAGTTAAAAACTGTTGCTACGGTTTTCCTCTTTATGTGCGTAACGTGAGTTTCCGCAAAAAATCTTCCCAAGGTTTCGCAAGCACGAGTTGCAGTATCCTCAGAGGTGTTTTTTTGCTCGAAAACTTTCAAACAAAAAACCTTTTCCTTTCAAGCAAAAAACTCTGTTTGGATGCAAGCAACTTGTGCTTGCGAAACGTTAGCTAGATTTTTTGTACCGCGGTTATAAAAAGACTCGACTCCTTATGCATTTAAAGAACGCTCTAGAACATGAATTTATCAAGAATTGAATATA
>NW_026019016.1:2925851-2978124 GCF_020466585.1 Dendroctonus ponderosae | reverse complement strand
AAATATTATAAAAGTAAATAATAAAACTTGTATCAAGAATTAAACCGATTTTTGAAAATAAATAAGCTGATTGTGTTTTAAGTTTTTACCAAACGATCGCGTGTTTTTCGCTCAATTCTTAGCATTTTACAGAAAAAATCAGAACTGAGAGTCGTTGGATCGCATTTTGTCATTTTCTTCAAAACTCTGCATTTAACGAATACATTCAACACGCAGAAACTTATCTAAATTAAATGAGCCTATAAACAAGCTACTCATTTTCCACTCTCAGATTCAAAATAGAAATATAGTTCGGTTCAAAAAATTGTCTTTCTGCGCCAAAGAACTGCAGCTTCATCATTTCATAAACCTCGTGGGCCCCAAACCTAGTGATGTTGTTGAACCTATTGAAATATTCAAAATTTACAATCCACACATTTTTTTTGCTTAAAGTATTGCAAGGAAAGTTTCATGATTATTCCAGAGAATATGACTTCCAAAGTGCCTTAACTCAACTTAAAGTGACTTAATTTATAAATGTATCTCTCTCCGGTACCAAAGATTATTCTTGAAGTCATTGCTGGTTATTTATGTTTCTCAAAAATTCACTGTTTGATTTGTTGATTTTGCTTTCTACCAGTTTCTCTGTTTTTGTATGTTGATGACTTGATGAATAAATTTATATTTTCGATCGCATAATGACTTTCATTACTTTTTGTCACATGTTTCCCCAATATTACTTCTATTGTCCTTTGTATCTTGAAYGTCAGTGACTCTTATGCTAGTTTTTCTTATTTAATATGTGTTGATTTTTATTATATTTAAGACTGAGTGAACTCTGTTTTCCTTTCTAGAGCCCCGAAGATGGCTTGAATAAAGCCGAAACGTTGGTCCAAGCAAAATAGTGTTTGTATTTTCTGTCACTATCTAACCCAAGAATATTTCATCAACATCTACTTTCATTCTTCACACATTCGGTGAATTTAAATTTCGATAACTGYATGCAATARATGCATTATCGAYAGTCCGGCTTGAGTCAATGTTGAGAAGATGGGYGCGATTGCGGATCAACAAACCCAACATCGATTTTGATGTCTGTTTCAAGCTTAACCAGATGTTTGGCCGGTCGCAATGCCCCATCATTATCTCGAGCCCACTGTAATTTGGGCAAATTGCCCGGCCGCAGGACCAACATGGGCGATTTTGCATCTCCAACCGCTTCTATTAAGTTATTTTCATGGGAGAGAGACCGGGTAAGTACGGCGAGGTATCGATGATACACCCATTAAAATACATGGTATACAATAAGAGTTTTTCAAATTATATCTTCATTTTTTGCCAGAACTCGCACCAGCTCTCTGGTGGTCCCAATCATTGCGCAGCAATCGCAAAAACCAACTTCCGATTATATCAATTTAACAAATTCGTCCGCCACTTAATCCCCCCAAAAAAAGGACCACAAGCCAGCTCATCAGCATTAGATCTCTTAATCTTTCCAAGCCGTAGAACTTCTCGGCCAGCCTCATTAATATATCAAAATTAATTGTAGAACCCGTCTTACATAATTTCTAATTTTTGATGCTAACAAATGGCCCAACAGGTGAAAGAAGTCTAATTAAAATCGGACAGAATCTACACCATAAATTTTGACCGTATTCGAGAAAAAGGTTTCGGGTACACTCGGTGGAAAAAACGTTGTTTAACGCGTGGGCTAGTTTTTCAAATGCAGCTAAACTTGGCGTTTATAAGCCGAAGAAGAATCATTCTTCACTTGTGCTTAGAGGAAATATATGGGCAGTAGTCCGTTCCACTTGTCAGATCTAAACCCGTTTGATTGCACTCGCTTGCTGATGGCACTCAATGTTAATTAAAATGGAAGGATTAATAAGGATTTTCATGGGTTGATATTTGTATATTTTATTTTAATCAAAACTACTTTTTCTTAAACCAGTTGTTTGGAAAAAAGCTGTAGATATTTATTTTTTAAATCACTTTGTACTTCCTGGACATTTTGTTCTTTAGTTGCAAGTTAACAGTTTTTTTATTCAACCATAAATAACATTAGTAGAGCTTCTGGTTGTTACACGAGTGCCAAATTTTCACTCTAAAATTGGAAGGTTCTTGAGGTGCTTAAAACTAAAAATTCCAGACTAAAGAAATGGAGTTTTCCCCCAATATTTAGTTAATAAAATAGCAAACAACACGGTTTTTAACGCGATTTCTTCTTCACCGATTGTACCCGGAGACCTGACAAGGGTAATAAACACGTCAGGAGCCGACAAAAGAGTGAATTTCTCTCTCGAGGTCGAGAAGAAGAGATTAGGGACGCCGCGGTCCGTCGATTGTTGTGTAAAAAGTCATCAAAAAAGGCGGCCCCAAAACCGTGGAAATGGATTGATATAGCGATTCTCCTGCCTATTTTCCATGATTCATTTGCTTTACAAGTTTATCAAGCACAATTTGTATGGGGGCGCTTATGCTCGAGTTAGGGTTCGATGGAACTCGAAATCTTTAGTAGTCGAGTTACAAACGCTATTTTTCTCGGACTTAAAGTTTAAAAAGTCTTATTACAAGTGCAAAAGTATCTTATCAATTGAAAAATGCCTAAGCATGGAAAGGGTATTTTTTTGTGAAAATTGTGCGTAAAAAAGCTAAGTTTAACATTCCCAAAAATTACGAATTACTTACTTACTACCAAAATTAGAAGCAATTTTTAAAAGTACTGACAACTCTTACGAAATTATAACTGGAGAAAAACTAAAATAAATTGACCTAAAAGTTATTAAATAATAAGTTTTTGGGACTTTCAGACCATCGTGGAAAAAACTTCCCACTTTTTCGAAGCAGATGCAACTTGAGCTTATGAAGCGACAAGAAGAAATGTTCTCCCAGGACGATCTAAAATCCTCAAAAACTCACCAGTTAAGCAAGCTATTGTGGAATGTATAAAATGTGAGGAACTTTGTCGTGCAATTGAGCAAAGGTAAAATTAACTCTCTAAATATCTAACGGACGTGCAAAAAGTCTGAAATGTAACTAAACTGCAGACTAGTAAGCATTGAAAACCGATCATAATGCGGTTGACTTCACGCGTTTAAACTATACCTTAAAATCGGCTAACAATATGTTTGACAACTGAAAAAAACAGCTTGCACAAGGCTATTGAAATTCGATAGAAAATTCACAATCAAGTGATCAAACAGCGGAGAACCGAATGAGGATCGACAAAAGAGCCCAGCAGGCCATAATTATTCACTTTTAGGTAAAATTTCCGTCCAAGGCTATAAGAATGCTGTACCGGGAGGAGAGGTTTTCGGTATTTCGAAGAACCGCTTCCTTTGAACCCGAAGAACGGCCGGACTTGACATCCATTGTCTACTGATTAATCGCTAAACGGCCATGCGACACCCGAGTTTATAATCTTTCCACACATTTTTCGAGCGAAAGAATTTGTTTTGGGGAGGATGGCGCAAATTCGATATGTTCATTAGTTAGGGGAAATATTTTTGTTCCGTATCGTCAGGAAGTTCAAATTGGGGGCTGATTCGGGTAGCTGCGGTCGCTTGTCGAAGCGCCGGAAATCAGATCACAAATCTCGAAACGTCATCGGTATCGAGCTGAGCGGGATGCAGAAGATGGCAACATTTGGTTCGCTGCCATGTCAGCTCAGCTTCATCATTTTGAAACTTAATCTGCAAAAATATGCGACGACAGAGCTGTGGACCCGCAACTCGAAGCTTTGGACAAGAACTGACGAAAGAGACTTCCAACGAAAAAAATACGGAACTGTGATCATTTTCAATTCGCACACGCAGATAAAGTTTCGAAGATATTCTTTCAGAATAACAATCATATCAATTCGTCCTGCTTTAGAGTAAACTTTGATTTTTGTGAAATGGCGTTTTTTCGCGGCTTAAGCGGACAAATCATTTTTGAAATAAGAAAAATTTACTGTTTTCGGCAGGACTTGAACCTGCGACACGGATGACTACGCATTATGCCGATGCTTAAGCCGCGAAAAATCCATTTCATTCAGAATTTTTGGACACTCAAAAACTCTTCACTGTATGTTCATTTGATTTTTATTAGATGATTTAGTTTTATGAAAAACTTCTAAAAAACAAAATTGCATACAAGCGATTTCTGGTTCCGTTTATCCATAAAACGATCCTTAATATGGGAAATTTGATGAAATCATCACCACTTAGGTATCCATAAAAAATCCATGTATAAAGATACTCATAGATCAATACTCATAGATAGAATCAGATACTCATAGATAGAACAAACTAAATGAGTGCAATCGGTGTATTTGCAAGTCGGAAAACGCAAATTATTTCATCCACTTTTATGATTGCACGAGCATCTTTGAAAGCGCCATTACAACCACGCTACTCTTAAACTTTAACACGATATTTAATTAATCTTATTAACTATTTGATTAATACGCATTCTTTATCGCTGTCTGCTTCCTTCTCAAGTTTTATCTAATGACTTTGAGCCCATAATTAAAATCAGACAATTTGAACTTTTTGTATACCGGGTGTTGCGTGCTGTCCTTTACCAATTAAAAACACGCATACTTGAGGCGATTTAATGCAAAAAACGTGTTTCAAAAGCTGATTGGATTATTCAAGATTTCAAATACATAGAAATTACAAAGCATTTTTTTTACATTCTAATCGTTGACTTAACCGTTTTTTTTGTACATACACTTTTATAGTTGATTAAATTTAATGCAATTTTGTCTTCCAATTTCAAGTATTGCCTACACAGTGGCGGCTAGTAGAGAGTTGTTTATCGTTTTCTACATGTGTCCCGTCTCAAACACCCTACCCTATCGAATATCGGGAAAAATGTGACAGATTTACGCGGCTAAAACCCTGATGATGAACCGCATATTTTTATTTGTGACGAAGTTAACGAGCCAATCTTGTCACCAGCTTGATTAATGTCCCTAATTCTTAAATTCAGGCTGGCTTTTAACGCCCAGCGATACGGAAGATTAATGTAAAACAGTTGAAAATGTGATAAACTTTCTATTAAATTTATATAAGTGAAGTGATTAGACTATTAAAGTGTCTTAAAATTAAACTTGTGAGTTTTGTTGTTTTAGATCGAAGCAGCAATTCTTCAGACATATAATTGAATCTAACAAGAGAAAAATTTCAGCCGGGAAGTGACAAGAAAAATGCATTAAGGCGACTGAAAAGGCTTGAGAATACACAGCACAAATTATATTTTATTAAAGTTTTTACATATTTAAACGTGGGTCATTAAAATCATGGCATAGAGTAGTATCATCTTTATTAAATCCCCTTTAAAATTTACAAACAACAAACAAATTTACAAGAACAATTTTTATATACAAAAAAATTCGACACAGCTTTTGATGGCACTTTTTTTGCTCAATGTTGTCGAAACTGCAAAAGCCAATAGCATGAGACATTCTCAAAAAATGAACCATTTGTATTGAGAGCTTCATTTCAATTCCTTTTTTCAATTTCATTGTACAAAACGTGTAATTTTTTAGAAATTGTCTCATTGCCCCAAAACTTGGTTTGCACAAATTAAAGGTTGCTGGTATTATTAAGGCACTAGAAACAAAGCTGATTTTTTGCGTAAACCTTGATTGTTCACATGATTCTAGGAATCAGGGTGAGTCAATAGGGGTTTTCAAATTAACGATAAATCATCTTCGGTAACAATAATGTAAAATGCAAATACGAGACCAGTCAGACAATTAATGAATTGCTGCTTTGAATAATGTCTTGTTCAGTCTGCATTCAATGGCTGAAATAAAATCCACTGTGATGCTCTTACAGTAATAATTCATAAAAGTTAAGAAATAATGAAGGCTGCTTAAGAAAATCTGAAACTAAACGTTCAAGTCGTGTGGAAGAAATCGTGATTCCGAGGGCAATCAGTCAACCGACCAATTTATAACCGTTTGAGTTTTAGCCCGAACGCGGCATAATTTGCACCAAATCGTCGGGCTAATGTGAGAGTGCAACTTGGTGGTCCATCCACCGCACTCTATCGAACTCAATCAAAATGTAAACGAAATGAAAACTGACATAGCACCCAAGTGGATATCGACTCTTCAGATAATGCAACATCCCCGAGCAAAAAACACCAGCCAAGCAGGAGGAATGATTCTGCATGTTCGGAAGATCAACACGAAGAAACAAAGAACGAAGGAGATGGGCGACCAATCGCGTTTGTGTGTCCCCGGCATGGCCGCTCTCGCCTCCAGCGTCCGTTCTTCTTGATGTCTCACTTTTCAAAAAATGCAAATCGGTCAACTGGTCTGGCTTTTTAACTATCTCTTCAATCGCGTATGGGAAGTAAAATGGTGGCACGTTGCGCTTATTTATTTGCCAACGAAAATTGGTTTTGCTGAACGGAAAACGTTCAATCAAGTATAAAAATTTTGAATCATAAAACATAGAAAACTTCGCACAGAGAAGTACATCTAGAAGACTCTAATTCGACTATTAGATGTCTTCTAAATCCGCCTTCTTGCGAAGAAAAATAAACTTTCAATTTCTAACTGAAATCCTCAGTGTCTGGGCCAGCATCCCTTAAAAAATAGCAGGTTGTCTGAATATGTACTGTTAATGAGACTGATTATTCATCAGCTGCCTGGACAAAATAATAATGATTTCCAGTATTTCGAACCGAAACTCCATCTACATGGTACCGGTATGTATATGAGGCGGGTACCGCAAACACCTGCACCTTGACGACCAATGGCAAGGAAAGACACGCCCGGAGACCGCGACACGATCAACTGCGCTTGCAGGCAAATAACAGGTTATTAAAGTGTGAAGTGGGCATTAATAATAAAAACACACACAAGTCAGTAAACGAATAATTTTATTGGAGTTTAGAAGCATTGGTCATGTACTGGTTACATTCACTACGCTACTTATTCATACATTCCACGTTATATCACAAAAAGTACTCGATTTAACTGACGAAAAATTGCAAGTACAAGTAACAATTTGATTAAAAATATATGTAAACAAATTGGGTCTATTTTTTTCCCAATTTATTGTTAACATGCCGGCGAGGCGACCATCTGAGGGCTGTACTGTCGACGCATAATCGCGGCCTTTTGTACTGGCTGGAACGGATGTGTTCGTCCACCAATTTCGGCGTTACGCAGATCACATGCTGTCCTTTCCAGTACTTCACCATGTTCATACTTTGCAGTGTCGATATGATGTCTGTTTGGGTTATGCTAGTCATTTGACTAAAAATTAAAGTTCCGGCTAAAATAGTTCGGGAGAACTACATATGAAAAGGTGGGACAACATACGACAAACAACAAAGATCTACTTAGAAAGATTCGAAATTGAAGTAATTCCTTCTGGGATTTTGTGAAGAACTGACGATAATAATATTTGCAATTATTATTATTAAGAGAAAATGTCGTAACCTGTTCAAACAAACAAAAAACAAACTAAAATGTAACAAAATTGGAGGAAAACCGCACTTCTCCAAGAACGACTAATCATAAAATTTGTGATGTGATGATTAATTTGCAGAATGCAAACAATTAGTAGGGCAAATAAATCACTTTCTTCAGTTTCGTTAATAATTTCACTTTGTAAATTATAATTGTGCAGTTCCCGGCGTTAACTGTGAGTGGTAAGTGTGTTATTGTTGCGGTGGTAAATTTGCAGACAAATTATGAAGAAAATAGAAGAAAACTATGAGAAATGTGTGCAAAATGAACCGTTATTCGCCCTCACAATTTTTCTTAAGCATTTTTGGTACCCGAATATAATAAACAAAACTAGAAAATGTATCGGGAAATTAAAATGATAACTTGGAAAAATTCACAGAAACTGGCCAAGAAATCAAATCAATAATTTTCGTACTTCCTCAAATTCAAACAACTTGATTGGCCCTAGAATATATTCGTTTGTTCATTTATTTTCAGTCTGTAAGAAACTGCATAACATATCGTCGCCTAAAGATCGAAACCGCTCAAAATTGGCCATAGTTTTCCCTCATTCTTGATCAGAAAAGTCCAGCGTGTTTTCAAATGAACTCTGAACGCGTGATTCCTCGTTTTCTTAACATAAAAATGGTACAGAACTGGGTATTTAGAGTAATGTATAAACGAAAAATAAAGTGAACATGACAAACGACATCAAGAGACGAAAATGTAAGTTGCAGAAATAATCCGTTGTATCAAAGCAACATCAATGAATATCACATAAAACAGAAATGTTCGTAGTTTGCTCACACAATGGCTCGGTAGTTGTCTTATAGTTATCTTCCTTTCCGACAAAATAAAAAACTACCAAACGTTTATTTAGAAACTAAAAACACAATCTAAGAAAATCAATACCGCACTTGGAAAATAAAACATATTTAAACCGTAAAAACACAAAAAAATACACAAAGTTTCTCTGTGTGCAGTGCAAATAATAATGCGGACAAGTTAAACAAATCCACCACGAATCAATACTTCCACATGCGAACGCAACACAGCAAAATGCAAATATGTTTGCCACTCTGATCGAGACTTACCTTAAGTCTTTAATGCTCAAAGTCCCTCTAAAATCCCTGAGAATCTCTAAAAGAACCCAGCTCCAATAACTACGGTAACTGAGTTTACCCAAGTCACTTAGCGGTTGTTCGGGACTACCAACCGTTCCCTCCAATCTGGAGAGCTCGTAACTAAAGGCAATCAACAATTTCCCGTATCCCTGCCTCTGATATGGCGGTAGAGTTAAAATGCAGGCTACATTATTACCATCGGGTGATTCCTTTTCCTTTAAGAAAAGAATTGAGCAGCATGTTAAGGCTGATTTTTCATACAGATGGAGTTTAATTACTCCCAAACCTTAAGATTGTCGAATGAGAATAAGAATAAGAATTCTAAATACAATATTCACAGCGAAATTAATGGACCTTGTCAGCACTTCAAAGGTTTTATATAAATTTTGTCAAATACCATTTAGGTAGGTATATTCAAAAGGCTTAATTGGCTAAAACCAGAAGATGAAGATCCGGTTAATCTTACCTTTGAAAAGTATCCAACGATATGGGCGCCTTGTTTGTCCACTTCGCACAGAATATAAAACAGGAACGGTTCTACGTCGAAATACAATGTTTTGTGGTCTAGAAATAGTTTGGCTAGCAGGCACAAGTTCTGGCAGTAAACCTGCAATGAAAATGGTATGAAAAACACATCATAGGTCTGAAAAGCACCCAAGTACCTTGTGATCTCTTCCATCTACTTCGTAAACTGACAAAGTTCCTTTCCTATAGATTTCTTTGCCCACCGGTTGCCTCCAAGTGCACTCACTCTGCAATATTTTAAGTAAGTTAAAATGATTGAGACCGACAATTGAACACTAACCATGTGATATCTGTAGCTCTTTTCCAGCCGCATGTATTTCAAGCAGTATTCACAGATCCAAAGCTTTGACTGCCTGCCATATTCTTCAGGATACGGACTGAAGTACCAGGTGTCGATCTCAAAACGGCCAATCTGTATCCTATCAATGTATTTCACTTTTGTGATTTGTTCATGCTCTTTCTCCAAAGCTGCTGTTGTGGGGTCCATCTCAGCATAACTGTAAAAATACAGCTACTGTACTATGTGAGGTTTCGGCAATTTAGATCCAGCGTACGTTTTCTGGATGTGATTAATTTCGTCATGCCTTCGCTTTTGGTTTCTAGTGATTTTTCTGTCTGAGCTATCCGACAGAAGATCAGTGATCACAGGCCTTTCTTTCCAAGTTTTGAGATCAGGCATCTTTTGACCATCCGTTAAGTTGAATCTTGAAGACATGATTCTGCCTCTTGGCACCTGAAAGGGGGTTCAATTGTGAATATACAGTTGCCTAAATGAACCTTATGAATTACCCATTCATCTAAGCGCCGATTGTATCCCTCATAGTGCACGTAATACTCATACTGTCGCTCCAACTCATTGTAGCGGGATTGAATGATTTCACCCGGGTCTGAAGTAAAACAGTTGCAAATTAGCTAATAATTTAATAATAAATAAGATTTTGAGGTTAGGATAAACAATAAACCTACACCAGGAGTTATCGGTTCTGCGGACTAAATAGTGAATTCCAGCATCCAGAGGCTGCTCCTCCGCACTTTCACTATCCTCGTCGTGATTATTCGACTTGGAATTTTCACTTTCCGACTTTTTACGCATTATTTCGTCAGAGAAAACTTCGGCAACTTCCACTTTTGTTTCTGGTTCAGCCATTTTGAAATCGATTCAAATCAACGATCTACTTCTTCTCTAAACAATCGACGTTGCCATATAGACGACGTGTAATCAACAAAATTATGATAGTTGAGATAATCGTATATAATAAATAATTAAAATAATAATCGCAACTATACCGGAGGGGTCCGAAAATTAACTTATGGGCCCTTTAAATAGGCGCATGGCTCATGTTAGTCTACATTTGTTTTTCTGGTCTGGTTGCGACGTTTTATTAATCTTTGATGAAGGATTGTGCTCCGCCCAAGTGCTCCACCCAAAGAAAGCAGAAGCAGTTTAATCTGAGTTTGATGCAAAAGTGGCAATAACCTATGAAAATAGAGTTTATACCATAGATAAAGACGAGTTTATAACAGTTTATACAAAGTTCAGCTTCAGCAGGATTCAGGCTGTTTATACTTGAATTTTGATAATTTCTCTGAAAATGGGCGAAGGAGAATGTTCGGCCACGGTGGAAGAGCAACCGAAGAGACCCCGAAATCGCAAAAAACACCTTTATAACACGATTCTTCAGCAGATGGAATTTTACTTTAGTGATGCCAATTTGTCCAAAGACCGGTTTTTATCCACTATTATCAGTAAGGATAGATGTAAGTATTTACACTTTCCTATACCTTTAAGAATATTGCTGCAAAACCTATAGGATAATCTCCTATTGAACAAAATCCCCATCTGAGTATGTTTTAATTTCAGACGTGGAAATAGAGCAGTTTCAAAAATTCAACAAAATCAAAAAGCTCAACTGTACAACCGAGGATATTCGCAAAGCTGTGCGAAACTCAAAACTCATTGAAACATCAGAAGACGGTTTAAAGTTATGTAGAAAACTACCGATAAAAGTCAAGGAGGATGAAACTCTTTGCACAATCTATGTTGAAAACATTAAGGCTGATGCCACGCATGAAACGTTATCGCAAATATTCTCAGATTTTGGCAAAATTGCCTACATTTCCATTCCCAAGTACGCCCACAAGGTGAACAAGGGCTTTGCCTTTATTGAGTACGAAACGCCCCAAGAAGCGGACCAAGCGTTAGCGTTCTTCAATAGCATCGGATGCCAGATGCCTTCCAGCAAATGCCCAGAAGAACTTCAAAGTGTTAGAACTTACGAAGAGCCTGGAACTGTTGAAAATGTTGATGAAAATGTCGAGACTGTGCCCAAGATTCATGTTCGAACAGTAAATGAAAACATTGATACAGCTCCAGATACTGGTGATAACGTTGAAATCGAAAGCGATCAATCGGCATCGAAAGTAGAAGGTAAAACCAAAGAAGGCAAGGAGAAGAAGCGGAAGTTAAGTGAGCAAACTGATGTACCGGCAAAGAAGCCAAAAACCGATGAAGAAACTATAGTATCGAAAACTCTGGAAGAAACTCCGAGTGAAAAGCGGAAGTTAAGTGGGCAAAAGGATGTGCCGGCAAAGAGGCGGAAAACCGATGAAGAAGCTCAAGTGTCGGAAAATCCGGAAGACGCTCAGACTGAAAAGTGCGAGAAGCGGAAAAAGAAGAAAAAGAAAAAGGAAAAGAAGAAAAATATGGTCAAAGAGTTGGGACTGCAAGTGCTTTCCAAGTAAGTAAAAAAAATCTATAAATAACTTGTCTCTTGAGGTGTACATTTCAGAACCGAGTGGAAAAGGCTCAGGAACAACTACTTGAACTTGCAAAGGAAGAAAATGCGCGAATTAAAGCTATATCTTCGGCAGCAAAAATATGGTCCAAACGAGCAGAGTCCAAACTTTGCTGATGCTGGTGAAACTGCCGAACATGGCAATGACAAAATAGAGTTGGAAACACCTACAGAGGCCACTAAACTCGCTTACGTGTCCGGAGTAATAGTGAAGCTTAAACTACTGGAACAATGCAGCGACGTCAAAAAACTAAAGGTTCTCAATTCCCCCTTTGCTTAAAATTATCCGTGTTTAACGACGGCTAATTTCCATTGCAGAACGATATCAAATGCGTTGCCCCCGACGTAAATTACGTGGATATCCCGTTACCTTGTGGCAGCGAGGAGGTGTTTATAAGGTTTGCAACTAGTGAAGCAGCCAGCGAATTTTGCGAGAAAGACTTTGATGGGGAGAAAACTATTTTAGAAGGGGACGAAGAAAAGGCCTACTGGGAAAAGATTGAGAATGATAGAACAGTGAAGTTCAAGAAGCTGGCGAAAAAACAAAGAGGACGCGACAAATTGCTGAAGAAAGCCGAGAAAGAAGCAGCTAAACATTTGAGATTCGATGAGAAGCCGAATTAGATGTTTGTTAGGTAACATCAAGTATTAAATGAAAGTATCATCAAAGTGAAAGTGGGTTTTTAATTAAGGCCATCCATGTGTCTTAATTCCTTTGCCTCTGGCGTGCCGATAACACTTTTAGTCTAAGCTAACCTTGGTGAAATGAGACCGAAATGGGTCAGTGGGAAAGTCCTGAAATCGACGTGGTTGTGAAATTTAAATTGTTAATTTAGTTGGAACGGGAAAACGAAACATTCCTAATTGAAATCTCGCAAACGATACGTTTGTGTTCTATCAACTTTTGAACTTCCCCGATTAAACATTTAATTTTTGGCTTAAAATGTTTAAATAAAGAAACAGAATCTGGAAAAGTTTCAAAAGGACAATTTGCACAAAATTGCGCTTTCAAGAGAGATTGTACAGAAAATTGAAGTAGGATTACACAAAATTACTCACTAAATTTATGTTTTGGGGTCAATAATCATTATCCGTACAGCTCGCTTTATAATATCAACTTTTAAATAATAATAACAATAATAAGGCTGATAATCTCACTTTCCCAGTAATCACGCCTTAAGTTACTGAGCCTAATTAAGGCTGGAGAAACTCGTTATTATTAATCTGACTAGTTCGAACTTAAAAAGGATTAATATCAATACACATCTACGGTGAAAATTCACTTGAAAAACTACCGTTTTTGGTTTGAATGTATTTAATTTCATGTAGTTGCAATTTGGATTCTTAGAAGTTAATGTTGTTGAAAAACAACTTGTCCCGAAAGTTTGATAACGTGAACTTTGAACTGAAATGCTCCGATTTTAAATAATCGATTTCCTCTCCTACTATCTCTTTTAGGTCTATAGTTGACCCATTTTGCTTAGTTTTATATGTTCAGTTATGCAGCTCCTGAAGTGAGTTTTTAAGACGATTTTCCTTAAACGGCGCTTCAGTAAATTAGTTCAACAAGTTGAGTTGGAGAAAACTTGGACTACTAAACAATTGACCGTTAAACTTCGAAAAGTAAAAATGCACGAGATATTGTGAAGATTGTTGTTCCAAACTCTATAGTGCTCTGGGTTTGTCTTTATCAGGTGACCCCTGCAGACTATTTTGAAAGATTGGACAAAATATTTATATCACGCGTCATATGTGATGTAAAGTCCCACTATATAAGAGGCACCTTCTCGAGTGAAAACACACAATTTGAAAATTTACTCATTGACAAAGAAGTGTTAGAAAATGGGCAAATTATTATTCGTAAGTATACACATATTTTTATTTATTACCTAGCTTTATGCAATCAGAAAATTTATGAGCACCGGTCAAGTCGTTTATTATCCAAAATGCAATTTCAACATTAATCGATGCAAATTTTTTTTTTTGCAAAAATCATTTTTAAATTATTTTTTGGTATTTTAGGTGGCTGCTTTAGCAGTTCTTGTAACAGTCGCATGTTCGAGTCCTTATGGTAGTGGCGGCTATGGAGGAAGCCAGGGTGGTGGACATGGAGGTGGTCAAGGTGGCGGTTTTGGTGGAGGTCAAGGCGGAGGAAGCCAAGGCGGTGGATTTGGCGGAAGCCAAGGAGGCGGCTTTGACAGTGGATTTAACAGCGGTAGCCAAGGACAAGGTGGGCACCAAGGAGGTGGACTTGGAGGCGGACAAGGAGGTGGACAAGGAGGTGGACTTGGGGGCGGTCAAGGAGGTGGATTTGGGGGCGGTCAAGGAGGTGGACAAGGTGGATTTGGAGGCAGTCAAGGAGGACAAAGTGGACACCAAGGAGGCGGATTTGGCGGTGGACAAGGAGGACATCAAGGTACCTAACTTGTTATTTTCCCTATCAAACAAGTTGGAATTTAATTCCATTCTCTTAGGGAAAAACTTGAATTAAAGTAAAACTATTCAAACAAGTCGCTAATTTGTGGATAAATCCGGGTACTATGATATATGTTTTCAATGGAAGCAACTGATGAAAGTCTTAGCTTCAATTTGGTTAATTTTTGGATAATTTGACTCAACTGTTGGGATTAATTTACTTTTCTCTTCTTCATTTCTTAGCCTAAGACTCTTTAAAATTGTGTCACTATTATTACTTATTCGCGATTCGCAATTTTGATACGAGCTTCGCACATTTCGAAAGACGCACATAAAGGAGTTTTTAGAAAACATCTTCTCATTTGATAACAGTGGATTGATAAATGATTTAGTCTTGATGCCGTATTGAATCTTTTGCAGGTGGTGGCCAAGGAGGATACAAAAGCCACGGCTATTAGACACTTGATTGCTGGCTAACGAGATCCCGTCTTAAAAAATAAACGTTTTCCTTATCTCAAACTGCGTTTTACTGTTCTTGAACATCGAGGGATAATAACCAGAAGAAACATGGCAGGTACCAGATTCAAAAGTAAATCTCTGCGGACAATTACTATGTTTTTTTTTAATCCTCAAAAGGAATTGGAGGAAAAACTTCAATAAGTAACATGTAAATGTTGCTTTACTTTAGTGAATAGGCACTAATATAAATCACGATAGGTAAAAAGGCATTAGTAGGATCGCGTTCTGATCACAATCCATACACAGTTAGTAATGGTTCCCATCCAATTATATCACAATAATCGCTTGAGTTCGCGCCTTGATTCCAACTTTAATAAATGCCATGTTCACTAGATCCTCAGGCTAATCACTTGATTCTGAGTAGTCTTTGTGTTTCACTCTGGATGTGAAAATATCATAGCCTAAAGACACTAGATTATCAAACAACACCCGATACTTAGTGGACAAAACATAAAAGTTAAGAAACTGGCAGGGAGGCCAAATCATCCACTCAGCAGCATAGAGTCGCCAAGCTTTGGTTTGCACTTCCTTAATAAATTCGTCTATTGTGGACCCTTCCAGTACTGCCAAAGTACCAAAGAACGTTGATATTGAAAGGGGGGAACCCACTAGTTGGTCCACGACAATTTTTTTCAACACTATCCTAACAGTATACCCCGGTATAGTCCTGTCCAAGTGGGAGTACCAATAATGGCACACGAATCCCACAGTTGTTCCAGACATGGTCATATTTCTCGTCCTCACCTTGTCCCACTCGGTCAATTCTTCGCTCATCAGCTCGTATTTCTGCTCGATAAGATCCCCTAAGCCTGAGAGGCTCGTTGAAAGGCCCACGTTGGTGTAAAGTAGAAACTTATCACTGAACATCTTTTGGAACACTTTGACGACTTTCGGGGCAATGATAGTCCGCAGCAACTTTAGCCTACCTGCCGACATAATTGGGTGTCTGAATAAACAATTTTCAGCCGTAATCAACTCTGATTATTGCTTAAAATCCATTTAAACTCCACTTCCATTTGAGCTGAATAGGTTAGTGAAATTTTGAGGTTAGGAAAAGTAGGAAAAGTCACATAATAGCTAGGAAGGTCCGGTTTGAAACCGCTGGTTACTCAACATGTCGCGTTACCCGAGTTAACCAATCGCTTACAAACTCGTAGTATGTCGCTAAAATAACAATAAAACCAACACTCTTATTGGTCATCAGTTTGCCCTGATTTAACGTCCATTTATCGCTTTAACCAATCGCGTAAAAACTCCTGCTATTCTGTTACATAACAACCAAAAGAGCAAACTTTAAAATACATTTATTGCTTTTACGGCTACCGGACACACAAATACTGGTACGACTGGTAGTCGGCTTAAATTCATTCAGTTACCTGAAAAATTTGCCTTCTTTACCAGCGTTTAATGGGAATTACGAACTGGAGCATAATGAAATAATTTAAACTGTTCGTTGCGTTAATTTGTTATTCTTTCCTTCGAATTAATTTTATTAATCAAAATAAGTTTGTTCTAGTTCAAGACTCGTTTGTGTAGAGTAAGGATTAGTAACGAAAAGTAAGCGCCCTCAAACCCATTAAATATCCACGCTGTACGTTTGGTTGCCTAAAACAATCAGCTGATTAATGCCAAAATTTTCAAAACAAAATATTTCACACCTGTTCTGTTTCATCCGGTTTTGTGTTCACTTTTTCATATCAGCTACTCGAAGCAGTAAATCATGAAGTTCAATGTAAAAACTGTTTTGCAACGCTCCCCTAGACTTGGAGAACTGAGTCAAATCGCTGGTAAGCTCGACGTTTGTCTGGAGACCCCGTTAGCGCTCCTTCACACGCAGGCGGGCCACATTCCCCATATAACCCATGAGGTTCTTAAGCTCGTCACTCAAGAGCCCCATTTTCTTCAGATTCCAGTGGTCAGCATGCACAACTATCTGGAAGCTATCCATTTATACGATGGACGAGTGGCTGACTTTGTGGGCAGCAAAGACAGTTTAACGTGCGTAACTTTGAATGATCCCTCAAATTTGATGAAACAGGGCCATCACAATAAGGATAAAGTGCCGATATTCACCAAGCGGGGCAAAGTGCTGTATGACAGTGAAAACTACATGGATATGGTGGAGAAACTTAGGCCTGATATGTACATAATCCTGAGTGATGGAGACACCAACATGACCAGCTCCAATAAGCGCGTGTCGAAAGCAGTGGAAAACACCGTCAGTTTCAACCAGAGGTGTATAGAGCGGCACAAAAAATCTGAGAAGCTTAAGGACGCATTCGTAATCGCGCCCATTGCTGGCGGCTACTGTGTGAAATCACGTAAACAATGCCTGGAACTTCTTTCGCCAAACGAGCCAGATGTTCAGGGATATCTCATTGATGGGCTGCATAACAATGGGCCGGAAGTTGAGCTAATTTCCTTCAGCGAAGTCAAGCCAATTGTGGACTACGTGATATCCAAGTTGCCCCCCGGAAAACTGCGAGCAATTCAGGGCTGCTGGAGCCCCCTGAATATCATCAAACTAGTGAACAGTGGAATCGACATTTTTGATACGTCCTACTGCCGAATTTTGACTGAGCGATCTGCTGCCTTGACTTTTGCCATTGATGCTGGCGAAGCATCAGAGTCCTATGAAATCAACCTGAGACATGGTAAATTCAGCGAAGACTTTCAACCCGTGCTCAAGGAGTGTAAATGTGTCGCTTGCCAGGGCTACTCAAGAGCCTACATCCACCATTTGTTAACCGTTCAAGAACTGCTCGGATCAGTGCTGATAATGGTGCATAATATTCATCACATGCTGAGATTTTTCCAAAAAATCAGGGACAGTGTAAGGGAGGATAAGCTGAATGAGTTGGAGGACAGAGTGGCTGCGCAGATTAAATTGTTGCATTGCCACAAGGAGCAACTTGCGAGCAGTGAATTGTCTAGGAATAGCACAGAATAAATGTAAAGCATACATTAAATTTTAAGTGCTTTATACAAATGCAAGGTTTTTTAGATATTTTCCCAGAGTTCCAAATTATAGTGTTTATAGACTCCAAAAATCTTTAACCAAATACGGTTGCATTCTTTCTGAACCAGAGGGATTTTTTGGTTCTTAGATCGCCATATCTGGGCCCTACCTTATGTGGTATCAGTTGATTTATTAACATAGGAATTGTTAAACAATCATCAATAGTAACAAAAGAACTGGTGCTCATTACGGTTATCATTAATGTACATTTAAATTATGTATTAAATTGCGCGCAAGACGGATTTTCTGCACAAACAACAACAAAATTCCTCGTCTTATTTTTGCAGACAGTTTCGAAACATCGCCATTAATGATTGATTGCATTTTTGGTGATAATCGGGCGTTTGCATCTGTGCCGGTCCCTCCGCTTCGCCAATTATCAATTTAGTCGATTTTCCAATGTTACCATATTCATATATCGCTTGGTCAACGCTCATTATGTAAAAGCTATTTCAGCGCGATCCAAATTTCCAAAATTTCATTCTAAGTAAAACTTATCTATTTTTCCGTTATCTGCCTCAAACTTTCCAGTTGCTACAGACGATATGAAAGATTGTTACAAAAAAACGTCTTAAATAAGACGATGAGTCACGAGCCAAGCCGGTTGATAGCATGCACAAATATCGCCAATGTAAATTACGTAATCAGGCTTACTTAAAATTGAAAGGAGACCAACCACAAATTATTATACATGGAGATTTGAGGCATTAAATTGTGATCATATGATGGATCATCCCACGAGCTGCAGATTTCGACAATTACTCGCATATCCAAAAATACCAATTTATGTGACAAAAATACATTTTTATCAACATTAACACCGCTTTCAGTGAACACTTTGAAAAATTAAAAAAGTGTTTGGGATTTAATTTGCTTTAACACGAAAAGGTACAAGAAAATGCCATCATTTCAGGAACAAATTGAGTTAGTTTGGGTTAGTGCGCGCTCCCTTCTGGATAGATAATTAAAAAGCACATCCTTTGGAAATATTTCCTTGAGAAATACTGGCAGTTTTTATACCAAAAATTTAATTTTAACATATTTTTTAGTTTTACTCCGATTTGATAAGATTAGGCCCATAGACTCAATCATCCATTTTTCGGAAATTTTCATCCAAAATTAGGCGAAAAATAAAAATCATCAGTATTGAGCACTTTAGGGAAAGTGTATTTCTCTGAATTTTTACCTTCTCCCAGTGGCGTACCCAGGTCGATCTCATCATGTACAAAATGCCTGAAAAGAGCACTTCTTTGAAGCTAAGAAGGTTCGCTTGGTAGCAAAATGCAATGTAAAAATCGCTAAAAAAATCTTTAGTTTTGACCAAAAAAGTGTTTTTCACTAAAAAAATACAGCAAAAAGGTCAATATATGGTCAAAATAAATGCCCCCAAAGAAGTTTCCTAAAAAAATTCTCCACTAATCCAGAGCAGAAAAACTAAACGCGCATCGGAGGTTCTTATGGGAACGCAACTTCCGTAACCACAAAAATCGCTCCATTTTCACTCACAGAACTCCAGCAAAGTACCACAAGAAGCCGGAATCTATTTGCAAAAAAAACTCACTAAAACCCGCCTATTAATTTTTGCAAAGTTAACAGTTGGAATAAACAATTTGAAAAAAATTCGAATTTTAGGCGACTTTTACGAAATTTTCAGCACCTTCGGGAAACGAATGTTTTTTAAATATGTTGAAAATTTCATACTCTTGCTTGCTTTAGTTCGGAAGTTGCCGATTTATAAAGAGAGAGTGCAGTTGAGTATAAACATTCATCGTGACCGATGGCAGAAACAAATTTTGCTAGATTTCCGCACCATCTGATAAAGAAGTACTTTACACATATTTGAAGCGAAATGTTACTTTTTTTCAGAAAAAGCGAAATTTATACATTTTCTATTTATTTTTGGCAATTTTTCAAGAACCATTAGAGCTAAAGCACTCGTTTCATACCAATGAATAGAGAATTTGAAACTTCATTTACCAAGCAATTTACGTGGATGTTCTCAAGGACTCTAATTTTTTTCAACTGGAAATCTGTCGTTAATACGGCCTATGAAAAAATAACAATTCTTACGAAACTTTTAGCATCTTTGGGATCAAATGTTGCTTGTTTTAGTTCGGAAGTTGCGCATTTATAAAGAAGAGAGTGCAGTTGAGTATAAACATTCATAGTGATGGATCGCAGAAACAAATTTTGCTAGAGTTCCGTAAAATTTGAGAATAACCTCACACATATTTCAAACGAAATATTCGTTTTTTTACACAAAAAGAGAAATTTACACATTCTTTTTTTTTGGTAATTTTTCAAGAACCAGCAGAGCTAAAGCACTCGCTTCATACCACAGAACAGAGAAATATTGGAATATTACATTTTTGACTCGTTTTTTAACATTAAGTGGACCTTCTCAAGGACTCTAATTTTTCAGGTGAATATCTGTGGTAAATTCGGCCTATCAAAAAAAAAAACAATTTTTTGGAAATTTTTCTCCAAAAAAGGTCGACAAATAAAAAATTATCAGAAGCGGGCTTATTGAGCTATTTAGGGAAAATGTTTCATTTTTTCTAATTTTTGGCCTCCCGTTTCCAATGGCGTACTCAGGATTAGGCCATTTACGAATCTCGCAAAAAATTCTTAGTTTTTGACCCCTCAACGTTTAACATTATTTTTTGCGGTCAAATACTGTTTATATTGCCAAAATAAGTGTCTTAAAGAGTTCAGAAGTTTCCTCAAAAAATTCTCATCTGATCCGCAGAAATTGAATTTGAAAAATCAAAAGCGCACTCCAGCTCCTTCCGAAGGCTCAACTTCCGTAACCCTCCAAAACGCTCCAGTTTCACTAACAAAAATTCTGCATAGTATTACGAGAAATTTATCGTAAATCCAAGCTAAAATCCGGAATCGTTTTGCAAAAACCCTCCGCACTCTTCAAATAACCCACAAAACTCGCCTGTTTGAGCAAAATCAGGATTTTAGGCGAATTTTACGATATTTTTAGCACTATTGGGATCGAATGTTTTTTAAAAATGGTGAAAATTTCAAACTGCTGCTTGCTTTAGTTCGGAAGATGCGCATTTTTTAAGGAGAGACCACAGTTGAGTATAAACATTTATGGTGATCCATCGCAGAAACAAATTTAGCTAGATTTCGGCACCATTTGATAGAGGATTACTTAACACATTTTTCTCTCACAAGAAGGAAAATTTCAAGATTATTTTTACTTTCGCGCAGTTGATATCAAACATGATGCCTTTTTGGTAACTTTTCAAGAACGATTAGAGCTACAGCGCTCGTTTTCATACCACTGAATAGAGAATTCGAAAAACCATTTACTTAATTGGCAGGTTTTAGCTAAAAGGCGAAATTTAATGCGTAAATGGAAACGTAAAACTTTAATGTTGTATGACTCAACTGTATATGTAGATTGTACATTTTTAAATGACTCTTCAATTTTTCATTAGAAACAGCCGGATAAACTTAAAAATACTTTCGGTCCCTACAGAATTGCCAGGAGAAAAATTGAGTAGACGAAACATTCGCGATTTATCGAAGATAATGAAGAAGGCAATCATGGCGCGTGGACGCCAGCCAAAATGATCGTGTTTTTGTTTGGGGACTCTTCAAATATGGTGTGTGTCATCCACATTTTGAATGATAAGAAACTCGTTTGTCTGAGCACTCATTAATCCAAAACGTGCGTATCTGGAACGGTGGATAGAATTACAAAAGGCACAATCAAGAACATTAGATGGGAAATAGAAATGAAGAAATAGAAAGTCCAAAGGAACAACATGGATAATGTTGGTATGGCAGACTTTTATCCACCCACACTTATAAGTCAAATTTCGAAATAGTTAATTAAGCAGTTTCACATGCTACTAATGAGTGTGATAAACTTTTTGAGTTTCCAGACAACAATCGAGTGGAATTATATCTAGCACGAGTGTAGAATGTGGCTTTGGTTGCTAGCTAGTCGATTCGTCAGCAATAATGAGTCAACGTCTCACGACAATGAATACTAGGAGGCCAAATAAAAATCTAGTACTATCTACTTCATACCTCACATTATTATCTTAATCAGGTACTTTATTTTATAATAGGTTCCCACATTTATTTCGGCCTTCAACAACTACCTGCCTTCAAATGTTTAACCAGGACACATATAAATATTCCGCACTTTATTTATTTTATTCCGTTCTATTGCAATGAGCTGCTTGAACGCAAGAATAAACTAGTATTTAGACACTTTTCCTACAGTGCTAAAGAGCTTAGCTTTTGCTAACTAGCAAATATTTGAATTCTTGCGATCATCTGAAATGTGGGTTGAAATTTCATAGAATTTGAACTAAAAATCCCTCTCTAGTTGTAAGTCCTGCAAAAGAACTGGTCAAAAAAGCGTGCAATTTGTCTTTCCTCAAGCCATTTTCAAATATTGAGCAGCAATTTTTGGGTGATTTTTGAGCATACCGGATAACTGGCTAATTAATTTGTGCCCATGTGATAAGTTAAACCCCCTCTCAATAATATTTCACATATAAATTGGGAAACGTGTTCAATCAGGATCATATCACAGTAGCAGTTCGAGTCTAGTGTCTTCAAGCTGGTGTTTCTTTTTCAACTGCAAATTTGTAAATTTGGAGATGTTTCGCTTGAAGGTGAGTCCAAAAAGCTGATTTAAGCGAAAAAAATAGAATAATTTGTTCAAAAACTCACTGAACAATGAATTTTTCAAGGAAATCCAGTCTGTTTCTTATTAAAGACTTATTTTATATATTTTCATTGCTCTACTTCTCTTGTTTATGGAAGCATGATTTCAACTCCTTAACTAATTCGTCATAAAGAAAATTACAACTTTTCACGCTTTCATACTATTTTGTTTGATATTTCTTTTTTAGTTGAATTCATTTCATAAAACATGCTAATTATCAATAGATATAAAATAGCTCAGCAAATGAGACTCAAATTATAAATTTCAAGCAAAAACACGTTAACTGAACTTCCATAATTCTTCGATTATCTTTTTATTTTTTTTGCAAAGTTTGCGAAAAAATAATATCAATTCATGCAGAATCTTAACAAGAATTGAATAATTTAAATCCGTCCCGAATGAATAAATGGAGAAAATGCACTAATACATTATTCCAAACATTGTATAAATGTGTTCGCATTTGCTAGATAGGAATAACCTGAACGAAGAAGCTCCGGTATCTTCAACAATAGAAATTGGTGCCAACCGGTGAAAAAGTCGAAAATTTTCCATTTTCCCAACTCTTCATTGAAATAACCGCAGCAAAGCAACTGCTTTCTCTGTACCTTCTTTTATGTGATTCTGATAAAATAATTGAAAACGGAGACAAATCAAAATCACGTTTTGGCTTGCAACTGATCATTTCAAATAAACATTTTGAAAACTCTCTTTTTCTACTCAAAACTAGAATGAGGCCCAGTACAGTGAGCGCATTATCCAACATATTGGCCATGTCTTAGCTGGCTGATCTCTTGTTCCACATGACAACTAGCCAAAGTGTGGCTGTTATCACACAAAGTGTAATTAAAACGAGACCAATTAACATTTAATGAAATTATTATATTTAAACGCAACTGCTCTTCCTTGATGGTTATTCGTGATTCGATGCTGGAGCGTATATTTGCTAAAGTTCGGAGGCGATACGGAATACGGTGATCTAAGATTGTTCGTACATGTTTCAAATTTACCTACTTGCTTAGGAGATTGGATTCAACATGGGTTTTATAAAGGTACGTTTACTCATTGTCTTGAAAGCATCATTATTGTTTTATATTTTCGTAATTGGGTTTTCAAAGTTTGTTTTTTATCTTCGATTTCTTTTGTTCCCCATTTTAGTGGAATTCATATTTGTAGTCTTTCCTGTATTCTGATTAATTAGTTTCGTCCATAAGCATCTTGCTCATTTTGTTGTTGTTTTCACTACATTTTTTCAAATTTTCTGTGTATATTCAGTTCGGTTTGTTAGCTGGCGAATTCTTGTTCAAAGAAATAAATGGCAAAAATTGTAAACTACGCGTTCTTTTATTCTTTGTCATATCGCTGTTACAGTTATAATTTACAAAAATCACAGACAAACTTGGATAAGATGAAGACTTAGCAAGAAACATTTATTGGCTAAAAACTAGGTAAATCACGGGAATAAGATTGGAATATTAAAAGTTTTTTGATATAGAGACCATTTCAAATTGCCAACAGAACAGTTCAAATAGAAAAAACCTGCAAAATAAAAAAGTCTCGTTTTCGTCTTCAACTAAGCAATTATTTAAATCATTGGCTGATTTTTGAAAACTTTATCCAAATTAATCAAAAACGCAAAATGAAGAAACCGTGTTTTAAGATCGAGAAGAAACGATCATTCTGTCACTCAAAATCTAACAAAATAATTTATACTTTTTTTCTTCAAAAAAAAACGCACGAAGGAAAAATATGAATTACCGTAGTTTCAATACTTCGTCTTACCGTTCGATTTTCTTTACTTTCGTTAATTTATATTTTAGGTTTTCCACAAAATTAAAATTCAATTTATTTATGATGCACCAAACATTAAAAAAACAGAGAAAAACTTGGATAAGATAAAGAATTAGCAAGAAACATTTAGTGGCTAAAAAACATGTAAGTCACGGGGAAGAGATTGCTATAGTTAGTGTGAAAATTAGTTTTTTGATATACAAATAAATGCAAATTTCAAACAGAATAAACTGCAAAATCAAAAAATTTCTCGTTTGCTTCTTGACCTAAGCAATTACATAAATAGCTAGCAGATTTTTAGAAACTATGACCATATTAATCAATAACGCAAAATGAAGAAACCGTGTTTTAAGATCGAGAAGAAACGATCATTCTGTAACAAAATACTTCATACTTTTTTTCTTCAAAAAAAAAAACGCACGAAGGAAAAATATGAATTACCGTAAAACCCTGAAAGAAAATAAGTTTTTTATGTTAAGAGAAACATACAAAACTCAGGTCTCCAGCTGAAAAAAAGCTAAAAACTGCAACATAAAAAGTCTCGTTTGCTTCGTGATCTAATCAGTTCCACAAATAACTAGCAGATTTTAGAAGATCACCATATTAATCAATTGGACATTGAAGAAACAATATGTTCGTAGATTGAGAAGAAACGACTATTCTATAACTCAAAATGCAACAAAATCTTTAGCGAAAATGCTAAAATTGAATATTCCATATCCAATTGGTTTATTCAATATGTTGAATTAAATTGGTAACTTTGTATTTATCCTACGATTAGAAGTAGGTTTACCTATAAGTACAATAACTGAAGAAATCCCGAAAAAGTAGATTAAACAATTAAATAAACCCATCAATTAAGGCTGATGAAATATAAAAAAAAATCTCAAGAGCTTTGCTATCGCATCGGTTAAATTCCAATTGCAATCATGGAAAGTATTGAGTTCATCTCACAGGTTAAACATCCGGGTTTTTCCTTTTGAATGTGAGAGGAACAAGGCAGATTTCGCCTAATTCTGCACCAGAAAGAGAATACCACTGCAGTTAGTAAAATTAAAATTTGCCAACATCTGCCCAACTGCATTGGCTGCCTTATCTAGGCCACACCTCCAACAGTTGATGTATTTTTTCTTATTCTATACGGGGCTTAGGTATGGATCTTCCTTGTTGCACTCATAGATATATTATTCGCCAGCAAAAGTTCGTTTACCAGACTGGTAAACCACGTAACTTAATTGGCTTTTTACATCATACAAGAAAACAAAAAGCGGTTCATTGGGAGAAATTTATTATTGTTTGCTATTTTTATAAAGCAGTTTATTACCCTCATTCGGTTTGCCATCAGTTGGCTTCTTGACTCCCAAGTTTATACAAGCAAAGATCTGATTATTTTGACTAATCAGGCAGTTCTTAAAAAACTGTAGTATTAGAAGCGATAGATTGACTAACAAGTAAAGTTAGTAGAGTAAAAATATGTGATTTAGGACTCACTAAATGTATCTAATTATTAAGCCGCATGCGGAAATCAAATCATAATAACTTAATCTACATTTGCTAATAATACATAAACAAGAAGACAAACATCGTAAATTATCTGGGCAGCCACGCGTTTGACTCGTGGGGTTTGAACTTGTGCGATTCTCATCCAAACTTGCTTCTAAAGACGAAATGTATTTAAAAATAAACCACATTGTCGACAAAAAATGGCCAATGAGAAGACAAAGTGAAAAAATGGTTCTTTAATCAACCCCAGACACATTAAATAATTTGTTCCCGATTATAAAACTCGCAAACAACTAATTATTTATAATGACCGTGATAAGACGCCTGAGGTTCAAACTAAAAATACAGTTTCGACTAATCGGACTAATTCGCAGCCTTTGATAACTCACCCTGTGAAATAATTAGTAGGAGTTTAATTCAAATGCGACTTTTCCACACATACATCAATTGCGTGATCCGTCCCTGAACTGCCCAATCTGAGACAATTTAATCGCTTTTATAATGTTAATCGAACCCGGACTTGATCCTAATTTCACGGAACACGCGCATTCCAGTAGAAGTCTATGAATTTGATCGTTACCCTCTGTTATATACCAAATTCATGTTAAATGAAATCATCCTTAAACCATCTTTTCATCAAGTTTGAAATGGGAAATTTTGGAATATTTTAATGTATCTTGGAAAAATCCTGGTTTGTCTGTATCATTTCCAAGCTGCGTTAGACCATGCATGTTTTTTGTACTTTTACAAACGTCTAAGATCTTTACTCTGTAATACCATACACAATTTATGTTAAATGAAAGTTCAAAATTGAAAATTGTGTTTTCTCTTTAATTTTTTTAGGGAAAAAATTGTCTTGTATGGAAATTTTGTCTATTTCATTTTTTTTGCAAAAATCTAGGTTCACATATTTTCAAAGCTCCGTTAAACCTTCCTTGAGTGTTTTTCTACTTCCTCAAACGCCTTACATGTTACATGTAAACAAAACATTTGTTATGAAATCGTTTAAAACTGATTTGATTGGCTTCAAACTATAAAAATTTTAAAATTTTCTCAAACCAGAACACAAACATTCGAAAGCAACTTCTTCAAATCGCTAAATTATTTTAAAAACTAGCCCTGTTTTGAAAACCAAATTGCAAAACTTTGACTGTTTACCACGCGCTCGATTTTGGAACTAATTACATTAATTAATCAAGAGATAGTGTAGGCGTAATTGTTCAGATGAAACTAAAGTTCATGTTTTCTGCAAAGATAGTCGATAATTGGGGTATAACCCTAATTAAAATTTATTTAAATTGACGATTTCAAACATTCTCCGATCGATTTCGGGTGCAAAATGTATGTAGTAACGTGTACAGAAATTGTATGAGATTTTTCTTTCAGATACATCTTTTGGTCAGCTTCTTAGCCCTGCTAGCGATCATTACTCTAATTCAGGCTGCGCCTCAACCAGCAACTGAATGGGACCGACACAACAATCCATGCGTTTATGATGTAAGCATGCTTAGAACTATTTGGATATTTGCAGATTTCATAGTCGATGAATCATTCCAGCATTTTGATTAAAGCGCACGCAAAATGTTATTTTTACCCTAAAAATTTTGAATTTTTTGCAGGACTTTAAGGTAGAAGTTTGCCAATTTTGTGCAAAATTGACAAAGTCCCCAATTGTGTACCCCATGTGCTGCAACAGCGAGGATAACGTATACGAGTGGTGCAACAAATACATCAATTATGGAGGAAGGATTAATTAAGGAACATCGGGCATGATCACTTTTCTCAGGAAAAGTGAAAAATATGGCCCGATGGCTCCCACACCTTTAGGGCTCAATCTTCAAAGCTAGTTTTGCTGTTGTGATTAAAGACGTACCTACACGTGTGATATAATTAAAATCCTCAACAGTTGGTGTATGTATAGTTCGTTTTCATCAGGCAACAAGCTGCTTTAGAATAATGTATTCCCCAAAATCGCTTGTTCAGCTCAGTGCAAAAGGGCGAAAATTTTCAGTGCAGTAATGGAGAAAATGTGACTTCACTTCAGCTAGATGCCAACTAACCCAAGTTAGCTAATGTAACTTGTTCGTGTATGCTAAATTAGTATATTTTTTTGCAATAACCATGCGATATATGTTTACTTACTTTAAGAATCAGCACACTTATTATACGTAGGGATTAGAGCCCATTTAAGTGGCTTTAGTTGGATACCAACTTATTATTGAAAATATGCGGCTGTGAAAATGATTTTTATAATCTTGGATGAATGTCATTGCAATGCAAGCAATCAAGTTGCAACGTTCTGTTGCCTCTACTTATTTAAGCCTTATTTATTTTTGTATGTTTTTAAAAAATAAATGTTTGTAGAAAAATGCGGCTTTGCTGTTCCCTCCAACTAGTTGTAGCAAAGGAAGACGAAATAAAATGAATTCAAGATAAAAAAATATATTATACAAAACAGTGAAAATATGCGCTTACTTGGACGCATCGGCAGTAAGCTCACGCTTCAACTTTTCAAAATACAACAAATCAACCTCGCTGATCGATGGCTTTACGTCTTCAATGGCCCGGGCAAAATCAGCAGCAGTTACTTCCACATGTTGATCTGTGAATTCTTCTGCATTTAAGGCATCTGGAATAAATTTCAGCATTTAATCAGTTAAATATAAATTTAGCCAGTTTATTTAAGTTACACAAAAGTATTTTTCTAATTTAATCAGGCCTTTGCGCAACGATAAGCACTATTCATAGAAAAGAAGGTCGAAACATTATCGGCTAAATGCAAGTGAACCACCAACTCCTGCTCCTTAAGATGATCTAGGAAGTTGCGATAAGGACGCAACAGTGACGTCTGTGGAGTTTTTTAATCAAATAAAGAAGGCCGTAAATACTACAGAGATAACAATGTTATAAAATGTAGTGAACAATAATTGACCCATTTGGGGTCTAAGTTGAAGTAAATAGACGACTCAAGTCAACATTTATGTACTTTTTTGCGCTAAGAAATTTTGAATAACAATCAACGACCTGAATGAAAAAATCAAGTAAAGCTTGAGGATTATTTCGGCTTTAAATAGGACAATTTACCAACCTCTTTCGATCCTGTCGATAAGCCTTTTGGCCGCAGAGGACCAAGCAGTCGAACAAATACCATACAAATCGGCCCCGGTGATATTTTTCGGGCAACTTGAGACTATTTCCTGTGGATCGACATCTGAAGCCAATTTGAATCTAAACGTATCAAGTATTTACTGTTTATACCGTAGTCCAATATCTTCCAAATAAAATCAAACAATTTTCCCATTAATCACAAACCGAGTCAAAAATTGCATTAACTCACTTTTTGGTCAAAGCCTGCATGACTGAAACTTTTGAGCCTTCCTCAGTACATGGCCCCACATACAACAGCTTATCGAATCTTCCAGGTCGTAATAAGGCTGGATCTATCAAATCCGGCCTATTCGTCGCCCCTAAATTATCGCTCGTTATCTCAAATTCCCAATCGGCTAACAAAAAAATCACCTATAATAAATAATTTAGCCCCATTATTCAGACCATCCATTTCAGATAGCAGTTGGGACACAACGCGATCCATGACTCCTCCAGAGTCGCCTGAAAGTCCTCGATTAGGAGCCAGCGAATCCAGTTCGTCAAAAAATATTATACATGGCGAGGCCTGTCGCGCCCTTTCAAATACTGGAGAAAAGTGAAACCATGGAATACCGTGTTAAATAATCGCAGTCTCATTAAGCCCACCTTCCCGGATGTTTTGCTCAGATTGCCCCACATACATATTCAGCAATTCAGGCCCTTTAACCGTTAGAAAGCAAAGACTGCATTCAGTAGCCACCGCTTTGGCTATGAGTGTTTTTCCGGTCCCTGGAGGTCCAAACAGGAGAATGCCTGCAGAAATCTGAATATTGAGCTTCAAAACTCTATGGAATCAGTTAAGATGAACTAACCAGATCGTGTGAGGCCAGATTTTTTAAACAAATCTGGACGCCGGAGAGGCAGGTTAATAGTTTTCATTATCTCCTCCTTAACATTATTTAGCCCGCCAATATCCGACCACTGGACTTTGGGTACTTTTGGAGCCCCCAGGCTCTCATTGTAGTTCGACTGCATAAAATCTGAGATAAAACATCTAAATGAATATCTCAACAAGAAAATTCAAACTTGCCTACGGCTTTCTCCAAGTCATCTTTATCCAGCGCAATTTTGCTGCATTGTCTAGTTGCTTTGTGAAAAATGTTTTCTGCGTAATACACTAAAGCGCTCAGGTCTTCAAAGTAAAATCCATTTGTTTTGCTTGCCACGTCCTTTAAATTAACCCCAACTTCGAGTTCAATGTCGTTTTTCTGCAAAATCCACTCCAGGATGAGTTCCCTTTCTGTATCATTTGGTGAATCGATTTTAAAAATTTCCAAAAACATCCGTTTCAGCTCAGCCGGAATTTCTTTGGAACTGGTGCAACAAAATAAGATGACTGGAAAGGCATTATTTTGGAACAGATTGTTCACGTATGTTGTGAATGAGCTAATCAGTCTTTGGTCGTAATGGCCTTCCGAGTTTTTGCCGAAGTTCTATAAAAACTTGAACATTAGAGGCAAGTAGAGTGTTGCTTAGAAAACAAACCTCGAATCGATGTAGACCTACAATGCACGGAGCTGCCATTTTAGCAGCAAAAAATACATTGTTCATTTTCGATTCGCTCTGAGCGTAAGCGTTTGCTGTTAAATTAAAGTTGCTTACTTTAATGTAGTGCATTCCAGATTTCTGAGCTAATGAGCTTAATAAAGTATCTTTTCCACATCCTTCCTCGCCTTGCAATAAAAAAATTGGCTTGAGCCCGAGGTTTTCTGCAAAAAAAACCATCAGCTGCTTTATTTTTATTGAATGTTTTGCTTACTGCTCTGCAAAAATGGGGATATTGCTCTATCTAGTTTCTCCATGTATAAATGTAAACCATTTGGGCAAATTGCTACTGCTGACAAGCTTTTGGTGCCTTTAAGAACTGCCCGAGACCCTAGAAGGCTGGTTTTTGGTATAAACCCTTGACTATTGGGCCCTTGCTTTATTGCGGTTTCTCCAATTGCACAAAACTGTTCTTCTTCAGTCTCAGTTCCTTCCAATCGAATTTTAGTACATTTGAAATACAACGTATCCATGCTGTTAGGTTTAAGGTTTCCATAAAAGCACTCCTCGCTGAAGCATTTGATGTTTACACATACAACATCGTCTTTTCTTATTAACTTTGGTAACGTGAAATAGCCCTGAATCAGTTTGTCTATAAAGGCATTGCTGAGGTTGAAAGCACTTGTTATTAAGGACAGTTCAATTTCCTGAGCAAACTTGGCTTGCAGCGAGCTGGGTTTTATCAGTTTGGCTTGAACAGCCCCTTTGGCTCGTTGGAAGTTATTGTAGAAAAATGTACTGGATACACATAGGACATCTTTTCTGCACAGTAAATCTGGTATTGCCACTACCCGCCTGACCGTTCCAGAGTCTTGATGATGGATTGAAAGTATTCTATCACTAGGATAAATGTTGTCAGGATGCACTATAACACAGTTGTTGATATCACAGTTACTTTTTGGCCAGTTGTTCACAAAGTTCCACAAGACACTGTCCGACAAAGTTTCGACTACATATTTGGTATGCCGCTTCAGGACTGAGTGGTACTTGAAGTACATGTAAATCACGAAACCCCAAGGGCTGCAGTTGGGGTACAATAGATGCGAAATGTAAAACACTGTACTTAAACACACTTTACACTGCATGATAGATCAGCTGGATTGTTTAAGAATTATTTTTATGTCAAAGAAGGGGCTTAACGCGGGGTGTGAAACTAATAAATGTTGACTGTCGTGTATTGTTTGCGGCAAATTTGTTTAAAATAAGTGTATATACAAAATTTAAGGTTATAGTTATGTTTACCTTTGTCAATGTCATAGAGTCAAAGTGTTGTCGATGCAACGTTGCCCAGCTTTGACTTTTGACTGAACAGTTAAGAAAAATTAGGGGTGGATTTTACGAAAAAATATCGATTCAAGCAAAATTACTCGAATTCTACATAACTTTTGTTTCAAAGAAGCAAGGAATGCAACGATATTATTGAAGAACTCGCTGCATGCGTTAGATTCAAAATACTTGATGTTTTTGGCACATTTAAAGCGGTTTTTGCGCATTTCCAATATTTAACTGACGATTTTTTTCTGATTATAAACCCAGACACTTTAAACGTGCATATTGGGAGCTTCTTAGGTCGAAAGCAATCAATTGAGCTAAAAAAACACGCTTCGAAAATTTTTTGAAAAAAAAGGAATTCTCTCAAAACGCCTCGAATTCCACATAATCTTGATCTGAAGGCGACAAAGGAAGCAACGAGCTGATTGGAAAAAGCACTAGAAGCTTCAAATGCGAAATATTTGACCTTTTCTGCTCAATTTGAGCGGGTTTTGTGGGTTTCCAATCTTTAACCTACAATATTTTCCTCATTATAAACCCGAGCACTTTAGAAAGTGCAGTTGGGAGTTTTTTAGGTCGAAAAGAATAAATTTAGCTAAAAAAACACGCATGTAAATTTTTTAGTTAAGACCGAATATTTCAATAGGGTGGAGGTCGATTTTTTTAAAAAAAGGATTTTTTTCAACATGCCTCGAATTTCACATAATTTTCATCCGAAGACAGCGAAGAATGCAACAAGCTCATTAAAAAAAGAACGCGGAGCTTCAGTTCCAAAATATTTCACAGTTTCCGCTCATTTTCAGCAATTTTCGAGCGTTTGCGATCGTTAATCGACAATATTTTCCTTATTATAGAGCCAAATACTTGATATGCGCATATTGGGGAGCTTCTTGCGACAAAAGCAATCCATTGAACTCAAAAAACACTCATGTGAAATGTTCAGTTTTGACCGAAATTTTCATAATGGTGGGGGTGGATTTTTGAAAAAAATTGAGTTTCCTCAAAATGCCTCAAATTCTACATAATTTTCATTTAGAGGTAGCAAAGAATCCAACGAGTTCATTGAAAAGAGCAATAAATTAATCTAAAAAAGCACGCATGTGAAATTTTCAGTTCTGACCGAAATTGTGAAGACAAATCAATTATCTCAAATGCATCGAATTTTACATCATTTTCATCTCAAGAAGCCGAAGAATGCAAAGAGTAAAAATAAAAATTTGCAAGACGCTTTAGATGCGAAATATTGGAAGTTTTCGGTTTTTGAGCAAGAAAAATTTTCAGTTAAAATGCCGACTTTGAAGCTACAACTTGAACCACAGCTAATCTATTCGTAGATTGAAACAATTTAAATCACGCTTCTTGGGGTGATTAACCGATATTTAATTGAAAACGGTTTAATGAATAAAAAAATAATACATTTGCCTTTTTGCATCACTGGTTGCCAAAAAGAAATCAATTGAAAATTCCTGCAAGCGAAAATGTAAACCTACGGTTATGAGGGTAATAAAGAAAAGCACAAAATTCCATTTAAGGTTTGACGGGAAAATATTCGTGAGTCATCAACTTGTGAGTAAGAACGGGCATTTTTCCCAAACCGTCCTTATAATAAAAAATAATAAATGTTCAGCAGACGCGCAAGTCCCGAAAGTGGCAGGAACAATTTTAAATGAAATAGTTGGGAGAAACACCCTTGTTTGATCGCGATTCAGGGGGTGCGTAGTCCGGAATTTAATTCGTGAGGGTGAATATCGGGAACAAAGGATTGAGCTGGATAAAAGGCGGCAGATCAACAATTTTCATCAATAAAACCTTGCAAAATTGCTTGCAGATTGTCTCTGCCTGGTAGTCGAATTGCGCGTGAGTTTGGACATTCATTTGTACAGGGTGTGAGTGATTAGATACGCCGGTTTCTCGGTTTTTGAATGAATTTGCTATTTAGGATATAAACAGGATTTGTAGCGCTTCTCACGGGAAAAACCCTGCCAACATGGGCTGTAATACAAGCAAGGAAACATCGACAACAGCTAATGAAAACGAAAGTAAGGATCAGAAAATCAATGAAGACAATCAAGAGGAATCAAAAGACAACCACGTTGGAACCGGTAAGTGACAACAATTAATTATGAAATAATCTTGCCATTAACTTATTTGCAAATGTTGAAATCATTCGCTCAATTTAACGGTACTTTAAAGGGATTCAAAATGTAACAGAGTTATTTTACAGAACTTGCATAAAAAGGACGAGGGTAATAAAACGGCAAACAAATCGATTGCCACAGATAAAAATCTGTAATAGAGACAATAAACCAAGTTTGCGAAAATCTTTATATCCCCGGGGAAAATAAAAGGATGACTCGGTCTGGCGTCGGCCAGTCTGGCTTCACGCAATCAACTTCCAGACTCGTTCAACAAGTTCGAATTAAATTATCTTTTCTATGCCAGACAATAAATAATCCCATCGAAAAAATATTCATTTCGTTTCTCCATTTTACGCATCCCCCGATCTGCAATTCAAATTTTTTGCTCCAAATAGAGCATTATCAAGTTCTGGCTCTTTTGTAGCAGAACATCGACACGACGGAAAAAGAAAACTTTCAGATATAATTTTTTAAGAGAGAAACAGGGGTGCATGTATTAGGCAGTATGTTGAAAGAGACTGCATAATAAAATAATCGTCAGACGAACAGAATCCCCAAAAAATCATACAATAAAAATAAGTGTTTTCATATGTAGCAAGCCTCCAAGAAACAGTGCAAACATAGGAAAAACCTCTACCATCTGTGGGTTGAAATTATTCAAAATCCAACGCCCAAAAATTACTCATTTTGTTATTGAGACAGAGTGCAATTTATCAAGGATCTAAATTAGTTTTTGCGAGCAAAACCCCAAATTTTGACAAAAAAAAACCCTGAGTCATCCCAAAGTGTGACTGTAAAAGCGCCTTTTGAATTTTTCATTTTTCATTTCATTTGAATTTAAAATTTGGAAAAATCTGTCTAAACATATTTTTCACGCGGATATTGCAATGAACGTGCTGAAAAATCTGTTGGCCCATGTTCATAATAGTTTTTTCGCACGAAAGAATAGTCAGGCCAAGTATGTTAAATGCAGGGTATATTTCGTGGGCCCTTTAAACAATAATTTGTGAAAAAAACCGTGGAAAGATAGTTCGAGTTAGTAAAACTAGTTAAAGAAGAAAAAGGTGATTTGGCAGACAGGATGGCAACCAGTGGCGTCTTGAAAATGTAATAAAGTAGCTTATTGTATACCTACGTGTTTTAAAAAAATACGAAATTATTCAATGTATTCTTATCCAATTCCAAATGTGTCCGAAATTTTAAACATCGCAAACATACTTTAAAAAACTTTTAGTTAAAAAGTACATTTTTGTAGATTTTTTGCATTCAATGTAGAAACATTTTTGATTGATTCGAAAGTAGTTACAAATTAATTTACTAAAACGGACATTTATTTGCATCTAAAACATCGACATTTTAAAATATTCGAAACTTTCGAGATAAACTAATCCCAATTTCCATCAATCTGCTCACATTTAGCCTTCATTATTCTTTCCAATGCACATAAACAGATTAATTATTTTTTTAGCCGAATTAATTCCATCTACAGGGTGTTTCAAAATTAAGTTGAAACATCTGAGGGTATTCTTTGTAAAAGCAAATAGTTTGATATAAAACGGTTTCAACTCGACCATTAAAGGGATATCGGATTGTCAATGATTTTAACATGTTTCTTATTAGAAACGAAAAGATTTAGAATGCTGAAATTTTGTGGGAGTATTATCGTCATTGAAAGGCGTTGATGCAATATTTTATCAATTTTCGAAAATAATTGGATTCTTCTGAAATATGCTTCTCCACTGGATTTTCTTCAGTAATTTTTTAAACAGCTTGACTGTTTTCAAGCAAAATATTAAAACGTATCTTAATGCGGGCCGAGAAATGGCATTTTACTACAGCCGTTCAATTTTTTTCGTCTGCAATCCATTTTGAAATGCTTCCTTCCAAGGTTAGTTTGATAATTATTTGCTATTAAGAATGAGGTTTCTTTTTTTTGGTTTGCATAGTACTGAAAAACTCAGAAATGAAAAATTGCAAATCTGCGTTATTTCGTTTTTCACAAATCCAAATTAGTGTCCAAAGGAAAAGGAAACTTACATGAAATATAAATTGCACTCAAAATTATGCATCAAAAACTCTCTAAGATGAAAAATGGTGAAATTCAAACTAGAGAATTTGAAGAATGGCCGTAAGAGGCCGAACTAAGAGGGATGCAAATTTACAAAAAAAACATGAAGAAAATCGAATCTTTAGAGAAAAAGTTTACAGCCTGTTTAGGATTGACGAAGATACATTTTATTTGAGAGATTGTGCCCTCAATTTTTTTTTTTAATTTTTCTCCCTAATTAATTAATTAATTCGGGTGAAAATTAAAAATTTAATTATTTAAATTAATTTTTCACTAACCAATCAATAAATTGTGCAGGTTTTGTTTAAAATCTCACTTTCTCTTCTGAATCTCACTTTGACAATTTCATCTGCATTTAAATACACGTTTTTTTAACTTTCAAAAAACAACTCATTCAAAGTTCGCAGTAACTTTGCATGTTAAACAGTAGTTTCACGCACTGTATGTTTAGTTGGTCGTTTAATTATAGATAACGTGACGTAGGTGGCCAGATAATACAATTTGTGGCATTTATGAGAAAATCAGGCCAAACAAAGAGGAGTGAACGCAAACATTACCCATCAAGTTGATATCTAATAACGGGTTGGGTAAATATTAGCCGGATACTGAGCGTGTGGATATTCCGTGAAAATGGGGCGATATTGCGTTTGGAATGCAATAAAATGGTGGATTTAAACCAATCACATTGTAGGCAAAGCGATAAAATGTTCGCAATGAACATATACCTTCCCAAAAAGTGGAAAACTGGTCTCGTAATTTCCAACTACAAAATTTCCTTACCAGGTTTCCTGAATGCTCTAATTACTGACATGAAACCTGCCAGCTTAATGAAGCGTTCAGCCTTTTATTTCCCGGGGTTGGTGTTGTGCGATGATTTTAAATTTTAATTAAGTCTCTGCCGCCTAGATTTTACCTGCTCTATACAACTAGATTAATGGCAGCTTAATTAGCAGTTAATCGAAAAACTGCTTCTTTGCGCACGATTACTTAGTGATGAGAGAGGCAAGATCAAGTTAGTGATCAAGACATTGGATGGAAAAACAGCGGAAAATTCCGCATTATCCAAGCAAGCCAGAAAGGCGACAATGACTCCAATTACTTGGCGTACCAAGCACCAAATGATATACGCCATTAGCTCAAAATGCAGCGGAACGGGACGTAGGAAAAGATCAGCGCAAACCCAGACTATCGAATATTTTTCCTCCAGAATAAATAATACAAAACTGCGATGGCCACTGCTCCGTAAGAGCACAATAAGAAAGCAAAGATCTTCTGGAGTCGTTCAACCTTTCGGATCTTTATTCTCCTGCATATCCATCCATGCAATATAATGCGACTGAATCGACAAAAGTTGAGGAGTTTTATGGAAAAATATTAATAGCACAGATATTGCGAGCTTATAGTTATAGCTCAGGCCGTGCCCTGATAAGGTGAAAATGCACCTTTGGACTCGAATAAATATTATTCCGGCTCGCCCATTACCAAATTACTATTGCGTGAGCAAAAGCGAAAACACGTGTCATAATATCTCACTTTATCAATGACAAATATCTGCCATATGAATTCTGATGGTATCATTAGGAAACAGACGTCTAAAGCTTTTATCATTTGAGGCTCTCATTTATATTCATGAAATCCATTGGGATGGTAATATTTCGAAATTCCGCTTTTCGGTAGTAAAATAGATTTTAATTATTTGGTAAAAGCCTTTAGTTGATTGCGGTCTGTTACAGAAGGTACTTAGTTGTCGATATTGCTTTAAGAAACTTGCAAGCAATTACATCTGAAGATGCCAGCCATTTATTATAATGAAACGTTGCGCAACTTTGGCGAATGCTTTTTTTAAAATACATGCTGCATTTATAAGTCTAAACAGATTTCTAGATGTGTTAATTTCAGGCATCCGCAGACCGGATTCGTGCCCAATTAGTTCTCATTAACTGGGTTTAGCTCGAAATAAAACTACCGAAACCAGCAATTTATTATTGTCACTTATTATTCGGCGATTTTTATGAAACTTTCAGAATTATTAGTCAGTTGTCGAAAGATCGAAAAAAGTTTCAGAATGATGCTCAATCCAGTTTGGCTGCTGCCAATCTTTAAAAAAGGGACCGCAGTTCCGTTATAACATGCCTTATGAGACCGCTTCCCTAATTTTGCGAGCCCGTGTTTACTAAGCTGAGAAAAATCAGGTTTTTATATGATTTTTATAAAACTCTTTGGATCCTTTGAGCCAAGTGTTTTCTAAAGAGGGTGAGATTTTTGAGTAGCTTCTGCTATTAATTTGGAAGCGGTGAATTTTTAAAGAAAAGAGCGAAGTACAGTAAAAGCATCTATTCCAAGAGCGACATTTACTAAACTGGTAAGAATCAGGATTCGGCACGATTTTTATGAAACTTTCAACAACTTTCTAGTCAAGTATGTGCTGAAGACGGCTAAAATTTCAACTTTCTGCGTGCTTTAGTTTGAAAAATGCAGAATTTTAAAGATGAGAGCTCATTTGAATAAAAGCGATCCATTTTGAGACCGATGTTAATTCAGCTGGCAAAAACTAAGATTCTGGATTATTTTTTTAAGAAAAGAGCACAGTTGCATAAAAACTTTAATTTACTAAAAACCAAACCAATCAGGATTCTGCACGATTTTTATGACATCTTCAGCATTTTTCTCGTCAACTATCTGCTAACGATCGTGAAACTTTCAACTTTCTGTTCGCTTCGTGGGAAAATGCAAAATTTAACAAATGAGAGCATATTTGAGTAAAAACAATCCATTTTGAGATCGATCTTAATTGAGCGCTTTTTATGAAACTTTCAATATTATTAGAGTCAGAAGTCTCCAAACGATGGTGAAAATGTATTTCAATAAAATGAATAAAGTCACGAGTTTGCACTAAAAACTTTAATGCCAGTACGATTTATTGAAGACTTAGAGCATGTAGGAATTCAAATAAATATATAAAATAAACAAATCCACAAATTTACCCGCAAACGACTTTTTCAAAAAATAAAATCACATTTTTTTCGAATATGTCCAGCAAAATGTCTTCTCAAAGCCAAAGTTGTACGCTAAAAAACAAAAAACCATTTAGCCAACGCGAGACCGTATTTGGGAGTTTTGCGCAAAAAATAATTTTCCATAAAACCGCAAATTTACCCTCGAACGAGATGTTTCAAAAGAACAAAATCACATTTTATTAGATTTTACCTCTCCAAAACGTCTTCTCAAAGTGGAATATTTTTACTCCATCATTGAAATATTGAGCCAAAAAAACAAAATATTTTTTTGCCAACTTACACATCGTATTTGGTCAAAAAAATATTTTCCATAAACTCCTCAATTTATCCTCTATCAGTTTCAAACCACACAATACACAGTAGACTATTCAATAATCAATACAATTTTCCGATTAGTCACTAAATCATGAGAAAGTTTGGATAATTCACAAAGCAAACCCAATCAATAATCAAAGCCCAAGCGCCCATAATAACGAGTAATTGATTGATTACCCAGAGCTTTAGTCGATTGCCACATCCTTTATTCATGATGTTCGTTGCTCAGAACAACATCGATCCTCCACTTAACTTATAATTTTGAGGAAAAAACATACATTTGAGGGTCGGGGTTGCAAACGCCCCACTTTACATTTCTTACATGACAATTAAAAAAAACTAAAGAAATGTTTCAACGCATTTTAATTTAGGAATATTTTTGTGCACTGTTGGTGGATTATTATGAAATTAAACAAAACCTTCTGGAGGGAGTAGTGATTGAATTCCCTGTTCGGTTTTCCATTAGAGCGAATGGAAGGAATGTCCTTACGCCCGTCCGAACAGGTGTCTTCACGTTATAGAAAATCGATAGTTTTATGGCGTGTCATCACGCGAAAAAAGCATTATTGTTGAAGGGCAGAAATAAATGTGCTTCCAGAACGCCCCACGTAAAAATATATTCATTTCCATATGGAGAAAGCTCATCCCAAAAACAGCAGTTGTAAAGCAACGGTTTAGCGCCAGTCATCTTCATCTTTATGCATCTTTGTCTTGAGAGAATACTTGAGAAAGTTTTTTAAAATTTCCAGCTCAAAACGCCTTTTCCGAACTTTTCAGCTCCCGATCAAGTTTCCCACGGCAAAGCCCTCTAGCGTTCAGAGCCAACATGAGACTTCCGCCTCTAAACCTCCCGATTTGCTAATCAATAAAAGCTGTTGGGCCATCTACAGGCCAAGATGGCAGATTTTCCATTGATTAAAAAGGAAAATCATCTACACTGTTTACATTTTGTGTTGTGCTGAACACTAGAGGGCAGAACGAGTGAATAAACGGTTCCTCTTAGAAAAAAACTGATAATAACACAGTCAACCTACGGATAACATCCCCAAAATATTCACTTTTACTCACATGTGTGTCATACACTAGTAAATTATGTGCGTCCCCGTCTAGATTGGATAAGTGATAACAACCAACTGTTCGCTATTATTAGAACCTCATACAAATCTCTTTGTTTAATCCTGCCTACATGGCGTTCTCTTTGACAAAACTTCCTCAATCAGCTACGACCTACGTATGGGGACGCTGTGAGCTACAGTAGCACAGCTACAGCCAAGACGTGCGCTCAATATTGAGTCGGATCACATAAATTTGAGGCATAAAACGGCCAAGTAGGCGCAATTTTGCTTCATACTCTAGCCAACCTGTGCCGGGGACAGTGACCGTCGAATTTTCGGTGAGTGTAGAGTGGAATTGAGGTGAGCAAATTAAAATTAATTATTTTGAAGGCCACATGAATCGATCATTTGGCTTGCAGGGATTGATGATGGTGCAACGCGATTGTTATTATTTGAAGCACTAGAAAGCATAGATTTAAATATATTTTGCAGGAAATAAGCTGGGAGGGTGCTGGTGGTATTGAGGGTGAATTCAGTTGCTGCTGACTAATTAATCGTATCATGAAACTAATGGGTTTTTCGGGGTTTTAGGCCGTCGTTCGGTAGTAGTCGGTTCGGATTTCTTCCTAACGTTTCGCAAGCACGAGTGGCTTGCATCTTCAGAAGTGGTTTGCTTGAACGCTTACACTCTTCCAGCAAACCACTTCTGAAGATGCAAGCCACTCGTGCTTGCGAAACGTCAGGAAGAAATTCTACCGAACGACGGCCTAAAAACCCAAAAAAAAACCATTAGTATCATATTCGTCTGGATTATGCGGGAGTTGAACCACTTTTTCATTCCTCAGGTCCCAATTGATTTTTTGAACTTTTGGCATATAAACTCCCGGTTAAGTCCTTTTCAGAATTAAGTACTAAAAACTAATTAACTTAGTTTTTTGACCCTTGAATCACTATATTTTCCATTAAATAGGCATCTTCAGATTACCTCTTTTTATTCACTCTTTTCCAAATATCACTGGAAAACTACAGTCGCTTTTCTCTTGAATTTATTTCAGTTGCCTATACACTACCACCGTTACGGCCCACATAACTTCAGTTTTCTTTTCTTGTTTGTTTTCCAAAGAGAAATAATTGCTTGTTAGAAGCTCCTGTTCAAAAGGAGAGGAAAAGCTGGAGGTAATTACAAATAGCGATATTCGCAGAAGTTTCCCGGTTGGGCATTTCTGAATGTTTGGAGTAAATTGACTTTGATTTCGAATTAAAGCCGGTAGTTTTGAGCGAAGCTTTGAAAGTTTTAATTAAGCATTTGTTAGGTTTTAGCCATTTGAATACCGCTTGTCATGAGCAACTTTTTGATATTAAAGTTTTGTTTGATGGTAGTGACTAAAACAGACAACTATTCAATCGGAATTTTTTTCCAAAATAGAACATTTTCTTCAGTTTGCTTGCGCCTTGATCATTTACTTTTCCCCCGACACTTCTTTCACGACTTATTACTTTTCTACCGACCAATTAGACCCATCAAGAAAACAAACTGTGAAAAGAAAGAAGGGCGTAAAAGGAAAAAAAGCAGAGTCATCATGTCTTTAGAATTGGGCTCTTTCCGACAGTCGACGTTGCTCTTTGATAAGACACTTTTTCCATCCTCCTCTCGACATCAAATTTTCGAGGAGTTTCTATAAATGCCCAATGCCAGTCTCGGTTAGTACGAAATGAAATGGATACGGCGTGTGCTTCGTGTTTATTTTACGTTTCCGTTCATATTAATTTACTCTTAGCAATTTCGAGAGTAGGAAATTTCGCCCCACTTGGCACAACATGTTGATATCTAAAGACTTGAATGAATGTTTGAGTCTGAGTAAAAAAACTCGTGTGTTTCCTTATTGCAAACTTAACTCTACTGGACCAATCCTAAGTCAAACTTTACATAGTTTTGCTATTCCATTCAGACCGTTCGCCTCAGAATTTTTCTCTTGTTACCAGGCCAATAAATGTTCTTTAAATCCTGAAATTTCCCAAATGACACGTCTGGCTGAAAGCAATCCAAACAGTGTTCACCACAATGCAATTTTCCTTTAACAATGTGCTGCGACAAGGTTGATTTTAAAGCCTTTCAACGCTTCTAATTTCCTCGAATCATTTCAATGTCGCAAACTAGGTAAATGAAAACCTTTCGATCGATTTTATTAAGAATATAATGGCAAACTTCTCATTGAATGCTGGCATTGTCGCCAGAAAAAACGCTTATTTAATCAATCGATAAAGTCCAAATTTGCTCAAGTGCGCGTGTTTTATGATTATTACTTATTGCTTTGGATGTGCCCAACAGTCACTCAGTTTTTCCTGGGGATGTTTTGAAGTTAAGCATAAGAAAACAGGAATTATTTAGAGCAAACCTTTTGAAAAATTCATATTCCTCGATGATGGCCAATAATTCATAAAGCCGTGGGAGTAGAAAGCGAGCATTCCTTCCAAGTATAAATAACGCATTAATTTTTGTTCTGACGCACTTCTGCTTAATTATTTATTTGCGAGAAAGTTGCCGGAAATTTGTCCGATAATACCTACTGTAACTTTCAGCAGAAAAATCAAGTTTTTGCCATTCTAAGGCAAATCAACTTGAGCAGCGATATTTACGATAAAAATTTAAAAAAAATATATATATCACACTTTGACTGAAACCCAGGAAGGAAAAGAATATAATAATAATAATGTAAGTTGAACATGAGGCCAGTTTCAACACATTTGGACTCATCAATGTGGAGCCAAATAAATTTAATTTAATTAAAGCCATCACTTTCACAGCTTCAAAGACAAGCCGAATTCTCAGATCGGAATGGAATTGAATAGTTCCTCAATTAAAGGTGAATTAGAACCCAAAATAACGCAAACAATCTAACCCAACCGAATCCAAACTAACTAACCATGACAGAATATTTTTTAAGGGAGATTGTTTTCCATTTTTCAGACTCATGAGAGGTAATTAGCTTCATTTCGTTTGGAAAAAACCTTTTTGAAGAAAATTCGTGCAATGGAGCGGTGAAGATCATTCACTTGTAAGTGCATTTTCAAGTCAAAAGCATTTAATAACTTGCAATTTTCTGTGGTTAACTCTACGTGAATTCGATCTTAAATAAAGCCAAAAACCATTGTTTAGTGGTGATCCTCAGACTAATGATTTGAAAAAGATTAACACTGCACTCAGGAATAATGCCCCAATATATTAAAAAATTTCTGATGAAAATTTTATTGGCTGTTAAAATCACAATTAAACTGGAGTTTGCTTTGGAAAAATTATTCTATGAATCTTCCGAATACATGCTGAGACGTTTGAGAGATATAAATTACAAAATTCGCATCGGTCATATTTGAGACGAACGCTGATTCACAAAAGTTCTAATTATCTTTTGACTGATGTTTCGTAAGATAGCAAAATTATTTTTCAACAAATATGAACTTAACCTAAGAAAAACATTATAGAAAATAAATTGTACATAAAAAAGATATGTTTCAAATTTATTTCGTAACCCAGTTAATAAGCCCAAAAAAAACCATTTCCACACGCTTATTAAATTTATTTTTTGAAGAATCTCTAGATATGCGAAAGGGCCTATAAATCAATATCTACTCTAAACAAAATAACCAGAAAAGTTTTACTATAACAAACACATAAAAACGTTTTTTTATCAATAAAATTGTATGTTTCTGATAATTGAAAAATAAAATATAAGTTTACGTTACTGGTTTTGATTTCATAATTTTTACGTTTACATTCAAACATGCACTCACAATTAAATTAATAAATTAAGAAGCCGCGATAGTAGCAAAAATAGTTTTGATATAATGCTAATACGAATATGAGCGTAAATAAATTACTTATCAAAACGAATCAAGTATTTCTTATATAAGACGTGTTTGATAGCGAAGCGGATACATATTGATGCATCGGCTTATTGAAAATGTTAAATATCATAACTATAATCTTCTGTATAACCACATTAATCTGCATATCAAATATCTGCAATAAATGATTATAATTGTCCTAATGGCAATTAACACAATCAATTTATTTTGTTGAGGGTTCCGCAATAGCGATGGAAGATGTAATGTTATTATGTTAGTAGGAAGTTTAACGGATAATAATTGAAAATATCGAATAGTTTGGAATACGCTAAGTAAGTATGGAATTTAAATAAAGTAACATAATATGTACAAAACAAATACATTTTTGTTAGTAATAACACTTCCAGGAAGTATTGCTAAAAAATGTCGAATAAATAGTAAATGTATGCAAGTCTTAAGTAATTAAGTAAGTCTTATGTAATCTGACTGACTCATACTTTTAGACGTAATAATAAAATTTACCAAATAAATATTATTCAGGATATCCAAAATATCGAGCCGCACAATTGATATTTTTAATATAGAAAGAAATTTGAGATAAGGTTAATTTGAAACAAGATTCAATAATTGGTGCCTACTTTAAATTCGTTTAAAAACTTGGAACATGAAATAAATCGGCGAAAGTTCTGATTTTTTGCAATTTATTTCCTCCCAGTTATTTAAACAACTAAATCAAACTTTGCAATAAAATGTATTCGGCCATTCTGGTTGGTATAATACAAAAATCATGTAGGTAATCTAAAGTTGAAGTTCTCTCTCTAAAATTGAAGAAAATTTCAATATTGCACTTCTAAGGAAAACTAAAAATATTGAAAGTGGTTTTGGAAAAGTTTATATTTGGAAAAAATAACTAATTACTAAACATATGTTTACTAAAATTGCCAGATTCAGTCTCTATATTATTTTTTCCAATTTGAGCGCACTCTTTTTCCGACTATTCTCCATCTTAACATTTAAAACTCTAGTCTGGTTCTCCCTTAAGGATCTAGCAGATAATAATGTTACCCGAAACGGCAATAGTATTAAGAAGCTATTAATCACACCTGATTTCACACCAAAAATTTACAATTTCCCGGCTTCTCACAACAGTTGCAACCTGCCTCTCCGGTTCTTTTTTCATTAAATGCCTGGACTATTTCTCTTTAAAAATGATAAATTTTCTCGCAATGAATGTCCAATTTACGCTTCATATATCCACGGTTATTGCATTCATAACAGTAATAAAAATCCCTAAAATATATTGTTTTTTCTTTCTGGCAAAGGCAACTAATGCTAATTGTTCAATGAACCATTTTCTTCGCATCAATCAACTTTCGGCAGTTTAAGAGCCCTACATCGTGAAAGTTGAAACATCTCTCTCGATCCACCGTGTTACTTTGAGAGAAAAACGTCCCAAAAAATCTAGGTCAACGTCAATGCCGTTCCTCCAATTGGCTGATAACGTGGTCAGTAACTGACTCTCATAAACTGACTTTTACGAGCACGAGCTTTAGTGCCAGATGGCTGGATTTCAACTATATTGCTTCCTCTAGTTTCACTTGCCTGATATTGAGACAGTGTTGTAATAAAACCAAACCAAACAGACGACGTGAGGCCAATTAATCTTTGGAAAAAATCACGATAAAGAACGGCCGTGTATGACGCCCTTTTCCGATTTCATAATTACGATTTACACGCAAAAAGTATATTTTCTGCACATTTTCTGTTCAATCCAGATACGCTAGTCATTTATCATGTCAAACCTTAATAGAATAAATTAATTTCCGGAAACTTTTTTAAAGCCATCGTGTTATGTACAGTGGAACGGCCAATTTCCCAGTGAATTAAGCTATCCAGGTGGAAGCAAGGGCATTGATTTTGGATAAACTCTGTTTCAGTATATATGTAGAGCATCTACGGATTAATTTTATCAACCCTCTGGTCCGGTTTCGAGCCTATTAACCTTCATCAGCTGGGTTGAGTCTGAAAATAACACTCCCGAAACCTGCACTATTTTCGCCCATTTTACGTCGGTGTAAAATAAATAGGAGCAATACAGTGCAGGTTTGAGGAGTGTTATTTTCAGGCTGAGGATGTGGGTGCCCGAGATTAACACATCTCGAAATATGTGCATTTTCATCCGGTTTTATAAATTACGACCTTACCATATTTTCTTTATCATCATAAAATTGATTCCGTCGTTAACACCCTGTTTGTTCACGATTCAAGTAACTCGGCTCTGCTTTTCAACCATATTATTCTTAGGAGGAATCCGAATTCAAATAAGGCAGATTTTATGCTAGGGGCGCATTATACGGAACAGGAGTAGTCGCGAAACCCAATCTTTGAGGTCTGGAATTACACCTATTTGCATATTTTGCCAAAAAGTAACATTAAAATTAATAAATCATTCCACGAGATAAGGGGGATGTTTCGAGCAATATTCAGATGAATTCTAATGGTAATTCAAAAGTAATGTTCATCCTGGGAGTTTTCGTAGCCGTAAGGGTTTGAACATTAAGGACATTTTAAATACATTTTGCTACAAACCACCGAAAAATATTTTCAGTCTAAAACTGGTCTAAAAGTTGAAAGCGCTTCAACCAGATGAATTGGGATTATTTTTTATCACAAATACTAGCGAGAAAATTACAAGATGATCATTATTTTTTAATTTTACCAATAAAATTGTACGTTTCTTTACCTCATGCTTTCGCTGGTTTAGTGAAGACTGTAGCACACTTTCAAGAACATTTTGAAATACCTTCCACTCAGCTCATATCAGCGCTTTTGCAAAAAGCAGTTAAAACTACTCAAAGAATCTGAAAATTCTTACTGAATTTATCAACCTTTTCCTTGCTATCTTGCAATAAACTTTCTACGAATCGATTGATTTTTTATTAATCCGCTCCGAAAGGTTTATTGGATAACGCTCCCAGTCAATACGCACCACCCTTATGTCTATCATCTTCTTATAAAGGAAAGTTCGAGTAAAGTAAAACTTTTTCGCTTGAATTCTGATATGATATCAAAAGCGCTTTTAGACAGAAACTTTCTCAACGAGAGCAGAAATGGGAGATCTATTTATCACAAGAGGGGACATTTATCGTGATGAACCCGAAGCAATGCTGAGTTTTCACTTTTAAATTCCATAAAACATCAATCACTTAAATAAAATTTGGGGTTTTAATTCAGAGCTTGAACAACAGCTTCATTTTACGCATTTTTGTGTGAAAATTAACCTTCGTAACAAAAAAGTAAGCAAGTTATTCTGCAATTTTTAAATTCGATTTTTTAAATCTAGAGGCATTTAAAGCTCACTTAAATATTCCATATCTGCAACCCTTATTAAAATAAATCAATTTAATTTAACTATCCAAAATCTAAGATGTTGAAAATGCTCTTTCAAGTGTTTTTGGTAGAACGGAACATGTCTAATCCAGTGTAGTTTTGTAATGAGAACTTTGCCCGAAAATAATTTGACTAAAAAGCTTTACTACCTGACTGAAATATAGATTCTTTCCTTCGGTTCCTGAAAATTAGATTGCAAAATACTGAAATCCGATAAATATTTTCATATTATCCCCAGTCCGTCTAGCAATAAATTCGGTGCTTATCCACTGATTTTTTTATTAATCCAGACAGAAAGGTTCAAAATCACTCCGAAAATCGGACAAATCCGATAAAAGCTGTTCCAGTTGAGGGAGCAAGGGAAACGATTGAAAACATCTTTTTTTGCTGTACCTACAGATCGGTGTGATTCAATGAAAAAAGGCTCGATAGAGCAATATAAAATTGATGCTTTGTTCGATGTTATTAGCTAAATTGTATTTATTTCCTTCCATCCTGACTTGGGCAAAATATTCCTTAATCTTTAGTCTTACAGAAACAAACGGAAATCGGCCAGTCCCTCGATTTTCTCTAAACCGGAAGGAGTGTTTTGTTGCAAAATCGATCCCTGATAGTGCTTTTATTATATGGACGAGGACAAAGGTTACTGGGTCACTAGATGCTTCAAAATGGAAAAGTGCCCGTTTTTTTTTGATAGATAAAGATTGATTGAAAGGAAAATATCCAAATACAATCGAAATTCCCCCGCTCTCAATGGGCTGAAAGTTTCTGCCCACCAGTATCGATTTGATCAACATTTTTTCACCTGAACGAATACATTTTAATTCAGCGATAGCGGTTTGGGGTTTGGCTTCAGTTATTTATTACCCGTCAAGGCTATTTATTTTGCACGAGCTAATCTGGACAATTATCCAGTTGATTTTTCCTCGTTATTCCCAGAAATTGCATTATTTATTAACACCAAACACGAAACATCAATATTTAGACTAGATAGAAAACGAATGACTATTGGTCAATAGTGCTGCTAATACAAATCATACATTTAAATTTAAATTCGCCAACTGTATGCAATGTAAATTGGCTTCATTTGGCCATAAATTATGATCAAGTTGATGCTTCTGACCCTAATGACCAGACTCTAATCAATGGTTAACTAGTAAGTCTTTTTTCCTCACTAGAAAAACGGGCGTTTCAAGAACTGAACCCAATGATTAAATGTTAAACTTAGTGCTAAATCTGGGTCAGGCTTTCTTCTCTTTTGGAAGCGAACAGCTATAAAACATGCTTGCAGGCATTAAATGGAGTAGACGACAGTTTAAGCTCTATAAACCCTAATTTGTGTTTGAGGTCGCATCCATTGTTTAATCCCAAATATTAAAGTCTTTTAAACAATTAGCTCATCGAAAATTTACAGTTTTCCAATTAGCTACTGTTTGCTTTGCGAATCTACCGAACAAGCCAGAATTCTAATTAAGTTGTAAAAAAACAAAATTTCATTTACTGTTGAAGCTTTATAAGGCCAAAACGCCACTTTTTTAGTTCAGTCAAAGGTAAACTTCGCGAAAACAACGCCCTGAAAAGAAAATTAATATAAGTTTGTTCAGATGGAAACGAACCCAAAAAGCAGCTTTGTGCTATAAAGAAAATCTGCGCTTGTTTAGCGCTTTAAAGCGATAAAATTAGGACAGTGAGAAGATCTTTTAGCGTCTAATCGATAATTAATTGGAAAAGCTCCAGTAGCTGTTAAAATATAATTACTGGATTAGTGAACGCACGGAGTACCCCAGGAATAATAAAAAATCATATAAGTTATCTCTCTTATTCCATGCTCTGAATATTTCATTGTCAAAGGAATACACGTTTTTATGAAGAGAAATAAATGTTTATCTAAATGCGGTAACTTTTGAAAAGTCGTTTCCAACTTCAATTTCACTTTTCAAGATAAAGCGATCTGATTTCGCGACATTTTGCCAACTCAAGAAATAAACGTTGTTTCTTATGCGACTTTTAAAGTATCACTTTGATCAATAAAACTGGTTTTCTTGCATGTGTAATACACATTATTTTCGATCCATAATCCCGACAAACTGATACAAGTATTTCAAATGCAAATCTTAAAAAGTAATTGCAAAGAACTGTCTGTGGCCATGTGCGGTTTTGGGGTCATATGCAAATAATTCATAAAACAAAGTGGATTTAATGGAAAAAAATACATCTTCATTTAACTGAATCTACGCCAGTCCTGAAGCTTAGTTGGATGTTTGATGTTTAAATTAAATGCTCCATATTCATGAAAGTCGTTGAGATATTACGCTAAACGTGGCGCGTAGCAGTTTTATGTAAAACAACTCGAAATATAACGTGAAACATTTGGATAGAAAGTTGGATAAAATTGTGCAGGTTGAGGAGAAAGCAGGCAACCTCGATCTATTCCAAACACTAAATTAAAAATAGCATTTCAAATTTATCTTCAATAAAAGTATTGTAAAATAAGCTAAATTAAAAATAAATTTACTTTCTATTTAGTATGGATTTTTTGAAACGCGGGTTATCAAGTAAATTGACCTGATAAACACCAGAAGGCCACTGTCATACTTGGCAGCATTCGGGAAAAAGTTCACAGCACTAAATATTGAGTTTTGGCAAAAGCTCTGATGTCTTCGATCTTGCTAATTCACTTTACTGGAATTCCGGAAAAAGGGGAATAATCGAAACAGTAGATATGTTGCCAAAGGATTCTGGCCCAAAACCTACTTTTCCACATTTAAATGCAATTCTTTTATATTTATAAGCTCATGCCCATTTTGCAGATTAAACCTTATTGATATTGATAATTTACACACATGTTTCATCATCATTATAGATGATTTCTGAGGGTTTCAATCCAACTCCTCGTGCAGATCTTGAGAGGAACGTTATTTTTGTGCGGCATCACAAAATAAATATTTCTGCAATAAATTGGTCTTTTTACCTGTTTGTTCACGAAAAAAAAGGGTTGGTGTTCGATTTTCGTTAATCTTCTTCGATTTCGTCTTGGAAACGCAGCAGTTTTGATAATTTTTCTTCTCGTAAGCGTTATACACGTTTGCTTTACAATTTTTATGAGGGTTTTTTTACAAACTATTTGAAAACTTTTGGATCATATTGTACTGAACAAATTGGTCTTTCTTTAAATCGCAAAAGTCTTCATTAACTTATTGCTGTCTTATTTGTTCAAACGTTGATTTTGAGGAAGGATTCGGAAACGAAATGATTTGGATTCGACCAAAAATCTATTTCATTCAATCAGATCATTTGTTGACCACAAACGACGATATTTTGGAAGAATTTTTCGCGAACGTAAATGACCAGTTCGTTTCGTTCGATCCTCGTCATATCTTTCTAAGTGTGTGCTTGCTCAAGTGTGCTTTTTAATATGAGCTTTTTACGGGCGGTTTGAGCGTTTTTCGATCATATTGCAATGAACAAGTTCGCGTTTTCTTCCCTCGCGAAAAACTCCTTCAATATCAGTCGGTGTGTTTAAAAATTTTTATAGAATTTGCAAACTCTCAGAACATTTTTCTTTATTGTCATCTTAAACGGTTTGCAAAGTTCTTCTGCTCTTTGTTGGCAATTTTTCAACTATTTCAAGCAATTTTTTTTGCGATCAAAGCGCGATGAGCCCTTTAAGTTTCTCTGTTAGTACCAAGTTTCGACAAAGTGGTAAAAAGGATAAACAAATTAACACGTTTTTCCCATATAAAATCAATCGGAAACTTGAGGTGCTTTGAAGCAGTTTGAGTTTTTGGAGACTAGAAGAGATTTTCAACCGAAAAAAAAATATTGTGCAAATCTGGAAAGAAGCATTATTTATGTGTGGTGTCTCAAAATAAATATTCCCGCAATACATTGGTATTTTTATAAAATTGCAAGTTCAATTTTAGGCGGCCAAATGGTGAACATTCGACACGTTTCATATTGAAATTTACTTTCAACGTGCTCCTGGAAAATGGGATAAATATCATATCGGATGGTGTTTTCATGCCACCTTTGAGCTTCAAACGTACATGAATGTTCGAAACGGTTTTGTTGGCTTGCAACAATGTTAAGAGAAGAGTACTTATACACAATAGAAWGAACYAAAGTTAAAAGAGAAATTGCGACGAAAATTTCCCACAAACGACTGAATGTAAAGCAGAACCAAAATTAAAATCAAATCCTGGGTTCTTCAGTCATTTATTGTTCATTTATCAATTTAAAAAAACCTTTCGGTGTTTTCCACCATCATCAGTTTTAATGTGTAGCGTTGTTGCTACTTTACGCCTTGGCATGTATTTTCTTTAAAAAAACCTGTTCATTGATAAATGAACAATAAATAACTGAAGAACCCAGGATTTGATTTTAATTTTGGAATTGAAACACAGTCAGGAAAGTACGTACAAGTAAAGCAGAACGTCAACGATATTTTTGTTAAAAACAAACAGAATAATCAGTAAATAGCAAATCAAGTATAAATTTTAGATAAGTTCTATATTGTTGAGGCGGATTCATTTTTTACAAACTTCTTTTTGAGTATTTCGCCTCAAGAATTTTTGTCTTTAAAAAAGACAGAATTTCCTCACGTCTTTTATTACAGATTGATAAATAGTGCTCCTATTTCGCAATAAGAACGAATTATTTAT
>NW_026019016.1:2918447-2925331 GCF_020466585.1 Dendroctonus ponderosae | reverse complement strand
TAATTCGTTCTTATTGCGAAATAGGAGCACTATTTATCAATCTGTAATAAAAGACGTGAGGAAATTCTGTCTTTTTTAAAGACAAAAATTTTGAGTCGAAATACCCAAAAAGAAGTTTGTAAAAAAAGTATAAATTTATGCCAAAACCATCTTAGCAGTAAACTGAAAATGATGCAAATCTTAACAAGAACGTAGAAACTATGTTAACCGGGAAAACGTGGGAAGTGGGATATTTTACCAGGGAAACAATCTCCATACCCTTGAGTCCTTTGACAATATCTGGGCAACGACAATAGATGACTTATGCAGAATGTTCGCTCCAAGGTACAACGCTCTCCCTTATGCAAAGCACTTTGTAAACTTCACTGATATCTGGATTTATGGAGTCCAGAGATAGTTAGCGAAGGATGGCGCAGCTTTTTTCTACTATCCGTTTTTATCAGTTTTGGAAACAAATMCACTCTTAAATAAAGCACAAATCCGTTTGCCCATAGTTTACCAATTATTAAATAACTCGCATATCATCAATCATTTATCCCGGATTCATTTGTCAATCGATATTATTTAGGCTTCAGAAAAGTTCGATAATTGAATCGGACGGTGACAAATGTTAAATAGAACACGAATGTCACAAACCTGCGATTTATCATCCCTTATAATAAGAGAAACCATTTTCGGCACATTTATGAGCGGTTGCGATGTGGCCTCAATAAATTCACTTAAACTGACTTTTGGCAGGCAGCAAAGTATCGGGAGAACGACAAATGAGCTACTGTGAAAAATATATCGCGATTTTGGATGTTGGGGCTCCATCAGTAATAGATAATAATCTACTACTGGGTCAAAACTACCATTCAGTGCATTCGCATCAAAGAAACTCCTCACGGAGCAATTTTCTTAAACTGCATTTGCATGTTCTTGCCGGCCACAAACGTATTTATACGTTTTATAAGTTGCAAATGAGAAATCACTCCCGATATCGGAGGAATGAGAATGAGTGATTGATGGTTCAATAGGTTCTAAACATTCATTTAGATTCAGCTCTCAGTATTAATTTCCGATAATTGGATTGGCTTCCACTAATGCTCACTAATCAGGAAGCACTTGAACTTCGATTGAGATTAAAGGTAATAACTAAATGAATTCTACGAGCAAATTGAATATCGAAATGAGTCAACTGAGTATCAGTGAGTGCTTTGTAACAGTTGATCAAATGCCTAGAACTGATTATGTGCAAAATTAATTGCGTCAACAGTGCGCGGATTTATTTAAATAATTATACAACAATGCAGTTAATCGCGTTTTATCGAAATTGCGACAATTATTTAAAATCTCTTTGTCCCCATTCAATCAGCAAAATGAATAATTATCAAACTCATCGCCTAAATCCGTCTGAAAACCGAAAACTTAAGCGAAGAAAAGTCCGGTACATCTAAATTGCTAAAATTATTAAAAACCTGATCGTCTACATCCGCTGAAGGCAATCTAGTGTAAAAATCGACCATCAATAGGGTGTTTTTACATTGTTTTTAATGTTGATATATAGAAAGTAGTTATGGCACTGATATAATTTTTTTTGCAAAAAAAGTCCCCGTAATAATTTTAAAGCGAATTTAAATTCAAATCATACATTTTCCGCCAAAAACGCCGAATCCGTATCGTCGGTTGCCTATCCCGATTATGACGTAGCAGGTCATATCAACAAAGTGTCTCGTGTTTACTTTTATGTTTTTGCAGCTTTGTTTTGTTWATTAAGTTATTGTGATTATCATTATTTTATTGATTATTATTATTATCTTGCTTAATRGAAAATAGTGACATGTATGGATCACAAAATAAGTGGTGTGATGCAAGAATACCTCAATAAGTGCAAAGCAGCTAGACGTRATGTTCCTAAATCAAAATCAATGTTTTGATTTAGGAACATCGTTCATACTTTCATTAAAATGATCTTCGCAACAAATTGCGAGGATCATTTTAATGAAAGTATGAACAAAAAGCTAATGATGAGGCAGATAGAATATGCCTTCAATCGTACTTTGTGTTCTGGGCAAATTCTACCTTGTACAGTGCASAAAAAAACCTCACGTTTCAATTCCACACATCCGATATCACTATATTGTTCTCGTGATGSCCAAAATACCTAATTTAAAYCAATACAGACAGATCTCAAGTATATTAAGGAGAGAGTAACTAATAACGAATTTTCGGATTTTTACTTACGCTGCTGCTTTGACACCCTKAAATTCKGCGGAATTAAAGCGTTYGTCGTTTTTTTAAAAATTCGGYATCCATAAAAATATGTACACATCGTAAATTGTTTGTTGACGCTTTAAGGAATCYTTCTGAAGCGATTTTTTAKTTTAACACAAACWATAAATTATTTAAATCCACAAAATAATTAATGAAACACAACCACACAACTAAACACTATGCACAGAACGTMAACAATCCGCCATTTATATGACCAGAGACGTCACAACCAATAAGATTGCGTTTTAAAGATTCATGAATAATTTGAATTTTAGCTGAATTTGTTTATCAAATATTTAACAAAATAGCAATAGATAGATAGTATAAACTTATTTAATCTTTCATATATATATGTATTACCATAGATTAATGTTCAGTTTGTAGGAATTTTTGATACAATGAAAACACACTATTGAATAATTAGAAAACTCATCGCCTACATCCGTCTGAAAAGCGCAAAGTTCATCTTTCAAAGAATTGTTTACGTCTAAATTAAAAAAATAATTTAAAATCTCATGACCTCCATCTCCTCCTGGCCCTAATCAAGATAGCATAACAAACCTTCACCCAAAGAAAGACAATTTTCTTTCATCGCTCAAACAGATTCATTATTATAAAACGGCAAGAGTCTCAAGTGTATAAAGTTAATAAAAAAGTCGCATGTTTATGATTTTATTATAGATTGATTAAGCCGACACAACAGGTACTTAACCAGTAGACAGTATTGCCTTAAAATTAGAGCTGGAAAATGGCCATTAAATTTGTGTTTATACATAAAAGCTGTGGCATTTGATAAACTTGTCGCGATAGGGCACGCATTCTCGCAACAAAACACAGTTTATTATCGAATTATCGTCACCTAAATCGTTTTTTTGTCGCCTTTTTCGGCGCTTGTGAATCAACCGTGAAACACCATTAATTTCATCGGTATCGGAATAAAAAGCTGATTGTATCATGACAGGTGGGTAATTTTTAGTAATTCGTTTTCTTGATCTGCACTGCCTGTTTTTCTTTATCTGGCGTATTAATTAATTAAGAACGTGATAAATTGTGCGCAGTTATTTAATTATATGCGGCTTTTGAAACTAGAATTAATCAAAAGCTCCAATTGAACCGAGTTTTTGAACCTGTTCAGGTTTCATTCGCAGCTGAAATATCAACAATATTTATCAAAGTGCTCATTGTTGCGATTAAATTTATAAATTCTCATTAGTCACAACTGTGGGGTGGATTTTGCGGATTTTATTTGCGGTTGAAAATCCATAGCATTCATCCGAACTGGATGCACGCTGAACCATTTTCCTGAATTCACATCAGTGCTGAAATGACCGTAAAGTGCTATTGATTAATAAATTACTGTTTCTAAATCTTGATAAAAAACATTTCGCGTATAAAATCTAGCTCGGGGTTGCCACCCCATGATTACTCCGCCACTTAAATACATCCCCCCTTTCCATTGAATTATAAATAGTTAATTGCCGGCTATTTCCTCGTTCCGTACTTATAAATACATTAATTTAATATGTATTTTGAAAGGAACCATGCAGACAGGCCAACTGGAAAGAGACTTAATTTTAATAATAGAAATATTCTCTAATCGCGACAGAATTAAAACTGTCAGACACAGTAATTAAAATTGCCTTGATGTAAGCGTATTTTTTTAAAATTTAATTAGAACGGTCTGGCAAACACTAATTAGAGCTCTCAGATGGACTTGATCGCGGTAATTGGATGAGAACTGGAAGATTCCAGGAAAAACACGTTCCAGTGCAGTTCTATCCTAAAAACAAACTTGTTTATTTGCAAAGATATTTGTAAAGGTAGGCAATAAACCAAAAAGTCACAGAAAACGTAGAAATAAAAAATCTATAATTCATAAACACAGCAAGGGCAAATGCACAAGCTTAGTAGGTACATATGGGGCACTAAATTTTAATCCGCTCTCTTTGGATTACTTGCGTATATAAATCCCTGCCTTATATTATTCAGGATAGCTAGAAGTCCGCAAACCGCATCTGCAGTGTCCCGGAAATCCGCACTTGTTTTGCAGCTCCAAATTGTGAATAATTGACCTGTCGACTTAGTTCAAGAATTCGAAATAAGACAAAGTAAATGCCTGGATTACTAATACGAGAAAATGCTTATGCAGCTTTCCGCTAAAGAACTAAGAATGGTTAGTTAAACCATATTGGTTTATTTCTTTTCAAAAATATGAACTTGGTCCAACGAGAGCTCAAATGTGTAGCAAAATTGATTTTTGTTACTATTTATTCTTGTGCCGAATATGTTTTTATTTAATTTGCTTTTTTGAAATGGGTTGTATAGTCAGCAGCTTAAAATCGGTCTAAACCCCAACATATTCCATTTAAACTTCCAAACTGTAAATACAGTTGGGAATTCGTATACAAGCAAATTTCCATTCAAATTTCGGGAAAATCCTGCTGAAAACAAAAGTTTACATGTTGGATAATCTCAACAGATTCGGTCGAGCTTCTCCACGTGCTAGACTCGAGTAGCGAATTCGGTTTTAACAGTTTGAAAATAAAATACGCCTAATGGACAAGGTTTATTATAAGGAAATTCTGAACTTGATTAAGATGCTTCCTGTTTTTGTCTTGCGCCAATATGTTCATCTATTGGCAATCTTCCAATAGCTCGTTTAATCTATATTCTTATAGTGAGCTTATTTGCAATTCTTTGAATATATTTTAGGAATCATGCAAGGAAAGTGCAAATTAGTCTATGGATTTTGAGCTTTTTAGCTTGCAAGTTTACATTACTTATGTTATATACAATTACGTTATAGCTTTGCAAGTTTACATTACTTAAGTTAGTTTAGGTGCATATTCTTTCCACGATCGTTTTCTTGGTGGTAATTTTTGTCTTTTTAATGTCCTTTCTAGTAGTTTATCTAGTACTTTTGCTATTAGTCACACTCTATGCGCTTTTTTTCTCTTCTACCAGAGCATCTAGCGTTGTATTCCACCAGAGTTCACCCCTATCTACCTCAATTAAAATCAATGTTTATAAAACTGCATGGATTTGGAGACAATAGATAAATGGGATCGTGTTTCAATGCATCCATACATGCGAGGCTGTGAAACATTCCAGTTTTATCTCCAGTTACTAATGGAAGCAAGCATGGCATCGATGGCAAAACGCTGCTCAAAGCTACCCGTTGACACAATATTGATCATATTTTGCTCTCAATCTTGAGTTATTGAAGTAGAGAACATAACGAGCGCAAATAATCTTGGATGTGTGTGTCCTGGATAAATAAATCTAGGCTTATGGCAAATTTTCTGTTGGCATAGAGCGTGTCATGGCAGAGACTGACATAAAATATCCGTGCAAACACGTTTACCGTGCATTTTCGGGGATTGCAGAGGCGACGCTTCTAAAGTTAGAATTGCAAACTTCCGAGGCATTAGGCGGATATGCAAAGTTGGAAATTGAAGTTTGTGCGCCTGTGAAGTGGAGCATGCCAGAGAATCCGCTGGAAAGCATTGAAAATATGCTAAACCAGGCCCATTTTTTCCTGTTTAGTCATCAACTTGCACAGTAAATGCAATTACGCGTTAAGCTAGAACATAAATTTAATTCGTTCTTTTGTGTCTTTTAATTCAGCGACCGCCCGATTGTTAGGCGAGGCTGTTTTCAGGATTTAGTTGCATTCAGCTGCATCGATCTGTAGCTGAAATCTATCTACCTTATAGTAAATGTTTAAAAAACACATTCACAATATCAACTTGAATGGAAAGTGCTGCCAAGTATCGAAGTTTCGGAAGTTTTACCTGTTTTCCTTGATGCAGTGCCCACACTTGGTGCACCAATAGAATTGCTTGTTTGAGTTTGTTCAAAACTCTCAAGCGACTCTTATACGTTTAGTTAAAACTCTGCCTGGCCCAAGTTGACTCGGTTCTAAAACCCTTGTATGCAACACTATTCTACATTTAACGGCCCTGACTTTTGCTTGAAAGAGAGTAAAAGCCCGATTATGTAGAACTTTTTAATAAAAATAGGAGACATTTTACAGTTGCAATTTTCTACTGTGAACTCAACTGAAACACACTCCGATTTAAACGCGATTTGACATCCAGTTCGCAAACTTCCCCCAGGGATTTGAGGGTTGAACTCAAATGAAAAACTCCCTTTTTCTCCCGACTGATTAAGCCAGACACACACACGATTTCGTATTTTTACTGCTGACATCATATTATTTCAATTAAAATTGCCGCATTGAAACGAAATTTAAAATCTCGCTAGCTCCACTTCCGTCACAACAGCCCGATATTTAAATAAAATTAATGTTTAAAAGCCTACTCCTGTTCCCTGTTTTATTGATGAGTGGGTTGTGCGAAACACAAGCTTACAGAGGGAAAATATTGTTTACTGTAAAAGCATATCAAGGATACCTTTTTGAACCTCTCAGGAGGATAAAGCGGCAACAAAGGTGATGCCCTATAATGTGATATAATAAGTATAAGTAGGCTTTCACAAATGGTGTTTTGATCAATTATATTGTTTCAGCGCTTATGGGGCGTGTTTGAATAGGATTTCTACCTAACGTTTCGGTTTTTTGTGCAACGTGCAATTTCAGACACGGCCTTCCAACCGAATGGCCTCTGAAA
>NW_026019016.1:2918083-2918264 GCF_020466585.1 Dendroctonus ponderosae | reverse complement strand
CTCATTTGCCTGGCCTGATTAATTATTTCTTACGCGTTGGCACATTAGAGAGAATGGCGTGAAATCGTAAATAATGCAAAGCTGCAGTTTTTCAGCAGTTTCAGCACAAGCGGAGTGAGCAGGTTGTTTCAGGTGATGTTGAAAATAAAAGTCCCAGCGATTATATTCGGGTAAATGTTAA
>NW_026019016.1:2904701-2917117 GCF_020466585.1 Dendroctonus ponderosae | reverse complement strand
CCAGTTCAGCCAAGACGATAACAGTCCGATCAAACGGAACAGCGGATTCGAATAGCGAGAAACAGCCAAACAGCGAAGAAGAAGCAGCCACTAAGATACAAGCAGCTTTTCGGTAAGCTCGTTCATTCGCACAATTTATTTTCCATTAAAACATCGATCGTTTTTAGAGGCCATAAAACCAGAAAAAGCATGAAACAACCACAATCGCAATCGCAACAAGAACCTGAAAGGGAGCCCACCAGGGAGGAGCTGGAGAACGAGTTCAGACTGGACGATGCAGGTACGAATTGAAAGCGTCGCATCTAAACTGGATTAGTTCTGGCAAATTTCAACTGTCTCATTTTCGAATCGCTCCACGAATTTCCCGTTGCAGGAGGCAATTTTTAAATTACCTTGTGCCTGGATACATTGATTTCCGGCATCGTTTATAAATAGATATCGAGTCTATGCGGGAGGGAGAGATAGCAGAATCAGATCAGTGACATGCTTTATCGGATTTTTGTAATGAGATCAATGGATAGATGTGAACACAGTTTTTGTTCACACCTCTGCCTGATTGATCATGCAGTATTTTTAATATTAAAGCCAGGATCCCGAAGGTACAGAAACTATACTCGAGGAAACTTTAGCAAGAGGATTGATTTCCTTGAAGTGAAGAAAAATTAGAAATCATCATTTCAGCATATCATCTGAGGATTTTCTGCCAGTTCAAAACAAAATTTTCCAGTAGCTTTCGAAAGATGAAGAATCCGTTAAATGGCCAGAATGTAAAAGTCAACTAATTTCGGCTTAATAAAAATAACCACCCAATACGGTTTCAAAAAAATGAGTTAAATGGACATTCATAGGAAAATTATATTTTCCAACTTATCAACTTTGCCACGTTCGAGAAAAACTTTCCTCAATGATTTCATTTCAGATAGACCGGAGCATCGGCTTGGTGGTTGGCAGAACAACATTCTTTTTCGTCCTTTAAGGAGTTGTGCTCCATTTCGTTGGAGAAAAGAATGCTAAATTGCTTTTTAGGATCTCGGTCGGTTTAATTTAAATCGGTAATGTTGCCGTTTTTCGATTTCTTGAATTTGTCTGCTCGGTTACTTTGGAATTAGAATTTGATCTCTGAGACAAACTATTGGAAACATTTGGGGAAAAAGTCATTACGGCCCTCAATTTTTATATCCCAAAATAGGGTGCCAATCATTTTCCTCAGCCAGTCTTACGAACGACCATTAATCTGCTTCTTAAGCATTTTCGAGACCAAAAAGCTATTGACGAAATTTCGCAACGTTCAGAGTTATCGCGACAATCCAGCTATCTGACCTTTTTGGGGTATTTGAATGGACTGCCGAGAATTTCTATGGATTACTAGCGGATAAAGGAGCAGGAAAGGCATTGAACGCTTAGTTAATATATAGCGCGACTATATATCTAAATTATGGGTACGAAGAGGCTACTTTTTTAATAAAGGGCGATTGAGCAAAGTTTTAAGGAAATGGATTGATTTATGGCCGGGTCTTGTGCCCATTTGCCACACACCCGCTTTTCAAGCTCAAGGAAAGCTTTAACGCCCTACAATTAATCACCATCGTCAATAAGTATCCATGTCCGAACACATCGGTTTCCTCAATTCTGCCTCGCAAATTCAATGGCTTTTCAAATAATTAGAGAAACGCCTTCAAGTGCAAATCTGAAAGGATTTAATTAAATCTAATCTAACACCGTCTCCACTTCGTCTATGTTTGAGTAGCAATTGTTTAATGTGGCTTTAATCTGCTTCAATGCTACACAGTTTTAATTACAAAGTTTAGAACTGGTATAAATAGATTTTGGTAGATTTTCAAGTCGCACGTTTGCTGTTTGGCTGAGATAGAAGAATCGATAGGCATATTCTGGTTGAACTGAGCTGGAAATGTAAATGAATTCAAATAAAACGATGATGAGGGTAAAAACTATGATACATTAATTTCGTCAAGTGAAATTAATTGCAAATTTTGTGTGAAACGGTAACATAATGGCACAATGCCTAGTCGACGACAGCCGGAACTTTGAAGCATGAAATGGACTCGGCAAAAACTTCATTAATCACATTTCCCGGGAGAAAAGCGGCATATTTTCAGACAAAAGAATACAATTTGTTATCTTTTGAGGCTCCGCGGAGCGCGAGAACGGAAAAAATGAGAATCTTCCAACTTTGAAGGCACATTGGTGCGATAAAGCCAAATCAAGACGGATTACACGATTTTTTTGCAAGAAAACCTTCACGTTTAATGGGCTTAGCGGTTTTCGAATAAATTGGATACAAAATACAAATTGTATCCAACTGCAAGAAAAATGATTCAAAAACTGCGAAACAGAAAACCATCCGAACTACTAACAACCGCTCCCAAAATTGTTGGAAGGATTAATATTCGGCTAGTCAACTATTGGAAAAGCAAGCAAGTTGCTGCCTTGGCCAAGAAAAAATCGATTTTTTTTCGTAAAAAAAACTAAAGCTTATTCTAATAACCGACGAATTAATAAATGATCGGCAAGACAGAAACTTTTCGAGGCTAAAGCGATTGAATAATCAATTACATAAATAATTAAAGGCCCTAAACAGGGAAGGTCAGACAGATGGTAACAAAACGAAGGTAAAGTCATTCTCAAAATAAATATTATATTCTTTTCCTTCCTGGGTTTCAGTCAAAGTGTGAAATAAATTTTTTTATATCGTTTATATCTAATGTTTCCCACTTATAAGGTAAGTTTTTCAAATGTTTTGCTCTCCAAACAAAAAAAGCTTTTTTCCTCAAGAACTAATGATGTTTTAACGCTTTATAAATTATAGTTTTTTACAACATATTTTAATTGTAAATTAGTGTTTGTAGGTTGTATGAATTTTAAATCTTAAATCACCGAAACATTATGAAATAAACGATATAAAAAATTATCTTCTACACTTTGACTGAAACCCAAGAGGGAAAAGAATAGAATAACCATTACACGCAGTCAGGAAAACAAATCAAAATATCTCAAAATAACATAAGCAAACCCAAAAAAAGGTTTAAAAAATTCTCTATTGTGGAAACAATACAAAAATAAAGCCAATTAGCTTGCGGACACAACAAAAAGCCAACATAATTTACGAATTGGTTCAAATGTGGGTCGCGACCACTCTCTCTCCACTCTAAAAACTACACCCAGTTGATTGGGTAAAAAGTTTGAATTGCAAAAATTGCAAAAGTATTCTATAAACATTTGCTGGTTAAACCGTTCTTTCTGATCATAATCTTCTATTCAGAAAGACAAAACTTGATCCCGAAGATTTTTCAGCGCAATGTTTAATAATGAGGCATTTCACTTGGTTTCAGAACTTTGCAATGCGGCCACCAAGATACAAGCGTCTTTCCGGGGTCACATGTCGAGGAAAAATCTGGAGGGCGAGAAGAAGCCCGACGAGAAAGATAACAAAGAAGAGGTGGGTTATATCTTTTAGAAAATATAATTATTTCCGGCAGCAGCTGTAAAGGCGTATATTTTCAGGAGCTCGACATAGATCTGACGGATCCGGATTTGAATAAAGCTGCTGCCAAAATCCAAGCTTCGTTCCGGGGCCATTTGAACCGCAAAGACGGCCACGGAGAAGGAGAAACTTCGGCAAATTAAGCCTCGAGCTCCTTTCCAGGAAAAAAATATAAAGCCGTTCTTTATATGTATTGTTTGATATTACAAGATATCCTGTAAATGCTGTTACCCGGTGTTCCGACCACAAATGTATGTACCTTGTGATCCTTTATATCGCTGATTTTATATTCTATAACTTCCACAGTGAATCGTTTTGATTTGATGGGACCCAATTTAATGGCAAAATAGAAATAAACTGGGATTTTTTTGAAAAAAATCTCGTCGCTTTAGCCAGACAGTAACAATGTAAAAACGCAACTAAAGCCCTGGAGATTGTATTTAACAACAAAATATTCGGCTTCACTGCCCCTTTTGTATCTCATAGGACGTTTTAAAGAGTGATAATAAATATTGTGTCAATTTCGACTCGTTACAATAGTACTTAAAGTCACACAATCAAAACGCGTTTTCTAAGATTTTCTTACTGAATTCCTGAAATAAATGGGTCTATGAATTACCTACCAAAAGTAAAACCCCCCGAAGTCAAAACCAGTATCTACTTACCAAGATATGGTACTATGTATTTACTTCCTAAGTTTAATCAAAGCAGACATTATTTATTAAAAAAATTATACCCCATACAATTACGTCCTCCTTCTGTTACATTAAGAGTAAGTAAAAGTAAAAAGATTGCACTTTGTTGAAAACTGCACCCTCTACGCTTAAAGAGTTGTAAAATTGTTGGCGAATTTAATTTTAAGGCTTTTTATAATAAGTATTAGAATCAACAGACCTTAGAAATTCCGATTTAGGTTCCCTTAGAAAAAGTTTTTAGATTAAAGGCCTCTCCATTTACGTAGATTTTTATTTGGTTGAGTAAAACGTTTTGCTAGCGTTGGGTTTAATTATCAGTTACATTAAAACGCAATGTGTTTAATCTGATAGAAATAGCAACCTGATTATCTCGACAGAAGCTTGTAAGAATATAGAAATCAATATCTCGGAATATAGTACCATAACTAAGACACTGGTTTTGTTTTATTAATAACAGCTAAACCATTAGAGCTACGCCGTCCCATTTTATATCCCTGAATAGAAAATTCATTAAAACGAACATGTCTGTTCAGAAAAAGTAGCAGATCTCACGCAAAAAAACAAATTTTGACTATTACTCGTTTAGGTACAAGCTTAAAACCTGACGCCACTTTTCACTCATAAATCAGGAACAAATTGAGCTAGCGCGAGTACCAAAACATACCAAAGTCTTGGTATACTTAATATGCAAAAAGCCCAAGGGGTGAGTCTTCATAAAAACTTAATGTCGCAAATTTCGAAAATAAACTGAGTTTGCAGAGCCATAAATTTAGATTCTTTAACTTGTTTTTGTTTAATTTTTCGGTGCTTATCTTGTTCACCAATTATTTTGAAAGTTGGCGTACCTACATATTTTTTTTTGTGCAGCAAAATATGCATTTTTCTGGGTTCCTTCTCCATAGATGGAGGAAGGTTTCGTTAGGAATAATTCAAACACTTTCAAGAAGCCTATTACGAAAATATCCGATCAAAGGTCACGTTTGGAATTAAATCTAAGAAAACTGTAATTGCACTTTTAATAGTCTGCTTTATTATTTTCCCCATTCTTCGAAATCATCATCATGAAAGTGTTCCGGACGGAATTTGATTAGAGATGGTGGTAAGTCCGCTCTGCCCACTAACTGTTCAGGGTAAGTCCAGGGCGTGTGCACAGTGCTGCTGTCATCCTTATTAGCAACCCTTTCATACTTTTCCAGCCAGGATTCTACAGATGGAATGTGCTTTTTTTCCAAGTCCAATTTCTGGCGCTTTATTTCCATCTGTTCAACTGAACAGTTAAATTCATTATTCAACAGGAACAATAACACATATATCAGAAGATTGGTGCTTCATCTTTCGGGTGTTATGATTACTTTTTAAGAATAAGTATTTACCAGCGAATACCATGATTGACGAGTAAGAAAAGTGAACACACTTCTGTGCACTGGCTTTTTGGAATTAAACTTACTCACTATTCGTCCCAATCATAACTTATTTTAAACTTGACTGTTAAATTAAATTAATTGCGTAATTTGCTGTTTACCTTGCTGTCTAAGTACACATAACTGTTCAGGAGAGTAATGAGTATATTTACAGCTGCCTTCGAACATACACGTGCCATTCTGGAAATATTTCCTGCAAGGGGTTTTCAATAGTTCCTCTTTCAGTATAGTGGCAGGATCTGCAAGTACCCAATACCTCTAGAGCTCCAAAAACACTTCGAAGTGTTCAGTTAAGTACCTCTACAATGCTCATAGTGCATATTACGAAGTTTAATGTGATGGGCGCTCTGTAGATGTTTTCTTCGTGCTTCCAGTTCATCAATGAAAGTCTTGTCACAATATTCGCAGTAATAACGACGACCCATTTTGAATAAAGCAATAATTAAGAGTTTTGTACGTTGAATAAACTCATAACAAATAGTCAGTAGAAGTGAGGTTAAGCTGAAGGAACTTGACGGTTTTTTTCGTGCTGACAAGACATCTATCGGCCACAAAGGTCTTCGTGCAAACAATTGACCAATCACAACACAGTAGATCGCTGAATAATTAAAAACATGCATGCATGTTGAAAGGAAACGTTTGCTGTCGATTTACCATGACCTTAGGATGCCCCAGATGTGCACAAAAATTCATTCAAAGGATACCTAAAAAATTATCTGCAAGCTGATTGGCTAGTGGCAAGCAGAGATGCGACTTACGGGCGAGAAAATTTAGTGGAGGGAACGTCGGTACTAGCTTCATAGGACATGTTTTGGGTTTTGATTTGTTTACGTTTTCCTCAGTCAGACAGTTGTCTTTTAGGCGCTGTGTTGTTCGTGTGTTTTGTTAGTTTTTCCTTATTTTCATTTTGTTTTGGACGTTTTGCTTGTTATGCGATGACTGAGTGATTTTGTTGTTTTATTTGTGTTTGTGTTGTCCGCAGTATGTGCTAATTTAGGTAGGTGTAATGTCATGATTTAGGTCTTAATTTAGCACAAGAACTGGACTTCTGGCTAAGCAAATATAGTTGGTAATTTAATATAAAATATATTAAAGCTTAATTAGTAAAATGTATTGAAAATTTTGTCTATTCTGCTTGCGATATTATTGGTAGCTAATCAGGGCCATTCTTCAGGTACCTTTTCTCTTGATAAAATGGTCAGTATCAGAACCTGAAGGCGCTTTATGTAGGAACCCAGCAGGGTCGTCTTCAACAGCCATTTTCTTAGCCGGAACCGTGCAATTCGCAACTCTAAATGAATTGTCGTTGCATTCAGTGATTCCTTTAATTACATTGAAGTACTTTACAACTTCAGTTTAGTTCACTTTCAGGCTTTTAACCCGTTTATCTCATGGGGAAGCGACTGGAACCAGTCAAGTTTATAAAAATAGGACACTAATAACACAACAAACATAATGTTCCTAGCGATAACAGTCGGATTATGCACGCATAGCTACTGACGAAGAAATGTGTGTGTTGGACTTGGAAAAATATACTAAGTCGAATTTTCAACTTAGGTGTACAACGGAACAGTCAGAAGCGCAATGCTGATCTGGAACCTTTTTATTCCTTGAAGAACTGCTGAAGATCGTTCAGAAGTGTCCATTTTGGAGAACAATAAGACAATTCCAACGATTAATTAGTAAATTGAAATTACTCTTTACTTATAAGTTTAATATAATTTGAATCCCTATTTCAAATATTTCTTTTTCTAAAATATACTGGTGATTCTCCAGAGTGTTTTGTAATTACTATTGCAAGACTTGCAGTTGAAATATTCCTTTTAAGCAATCTTTTCCAAAGCGTGACTTATTTATCTAAGTCTGTGTATTAAGCAACTGCTGTGGAAGCAAGAAGTCAGTTGCTTAAAGTCGCCATTAATGCGATTAAAATCTCATGATCAGAGATTCTGCTTTAGCACGATTTGTTTGGAGTGTGAATAAAACGTATTATTTGCTCCAATGTTAGAATCCTTATCAAGCTTTGAACGAATTTAACAATCTTAAATCTAATCCTATCTGCTTGTAATCAAGCTTTTAAAAAGCGATGTAAAGCTCAAAATAAGTGATTAGTAATTTAAAACTCATGATTTTAATGAACACGAATTCGTTTATTTCTATCATATTTACTTAATACAGTTAATGATATTGGCAAGTGATATACTGATTGATTATTTGAACCCAAGTTCGATTGCATGATATCTTACAAGATACTTTTCATAAAATTACATATTTACACGATGCCAACAAAATTATTGTATCAGAAGTCAAAGAAGGGTCAGTTTGTCAACAGCAATTAACCCTAATTACATTGTTCAAGCGACTATCAATGGGTTTTGTGTTGAAAATTATTATTTTATGATCTGTTACAATGACGAAATTAGTCAGGCTTCAAGGACGAAATTAATTTTATTTCCAGTAAATTTATTATGGTGGGCAATACTTTAAACAACTTTAAAACAGGAAAAAGCGATTTTTTTCATAATCACAATCATATTTTCTTGCATCTTTCTTGCATGCATTATTTTCTATCCATTATTTGACTTGCATCTGATTTAAAATGATGTTCGCACTGCAATGGTTTTAATTCCTGGAACGCAACAATGCAGCACGATTCCAATTATCTAGAACTGAAGCAATTTTTTTCAACAACACCCCTTTTCATTGGTACTTTGTATGTAAATTCCTGACGTTGAAATGACCTTTCAAGGTGCTTATTATGGGTACAATACCCGTTAGAAATGTTATCCTCTTTGGTATCGGGTTTCGAGAGCCTAAGGCCTTAAGGCCGAACCAGCGGCCCTGCAACATCATTATATTTCAGAAAATAATTGCACTTGTTATTCGAAACACTGCCCAGTTGAGACGGTGAACAGATTCCATCCTGCTTTCTGATTTAAAAAAAATCTGCTAGAAAATTATTATTGTTCAGTTCGAGTAATATTCAGATGATTCACTATGAGTATAAGTTAACTTGTTTTTGGGTTATTCTGAGTAAATTACTGATTTTATGTCTTTCCTAACGTATTTATTTCATATGGACTGAACTATTATTCAAGCATGAGTGAAAGAAAATGAGTGAGTAAAAATCCCAATGCCAGTAAGATAAGATTTATAGTTCGAATCAGAAAACACTGTGAATTTAAGTTTGTTCAAGAAAAATTTCAGTTTAGAAACCTTCATCCGAACGGAGCTAATTTGCTTACAGTTTTACTGAGTTTAAAAATACCAGAAGTGTTTTTTAATCGATGGATCGAAATGTAAACATTCTGAAGCTCGACCTTTAGCGATTCAGTGCCGGATAGTAATTTTGTGTAATTAATCATTTTCAAACTATACAACTGGTTATGCAAGCAGGTATTTTTTTAAATTTTTCATCTTGTAGGTTTTGTTGCGATCGCGTACGAGTTTTTCAAGACCTTACAAAATTCAGCGTTTTTAACTGTAACTTTATGTTCCATTATTTATTAAATCTGTAGTTTATCTTGCATTTAATCTGTTATTAGTTGGATGGCAGTGAGGAACATTTATTGTCCACGGTTCACTTAAAATAATGTGGAAGCATCATTCGTAATTGGCCTAATTTCGGTGTAAAGGTTGAAAAACCATGAAAGCAACTTTCGAAATTTTTCTCTTGTATAGTTTTTCACGCAGAATAGCGGATTTGTGGTTTGATCACTCCGTATCCTCACTACACGCACCAGTAAATTAACCGCGACTGCATTGAGGTTAATAGACCTAAATGTCCCCAAGTTAAATTGCTGATTCGGTAGATTGGTCTCATGGTAATGTGCGTTTCGGTGCATAATTGAAGGGAATAACAATGAACGAACACACGCTTCGTTTCTCTCCATAATGGAGGATTCGATAATGTAGTCTAGACTCCGTTATTTGGTACCGCACTTGCGCCATAAAGAGTTATATTTCCAATGCGTAATAATGATTTAAAGCGCTTGACTAACTACTTGAAAACTAGGACTAAAGTATCACAAACTTACCGAAAGCTGACCGTGCCACTTTCAAAAAATGAAGAAAATGTGGTTAGTATAACAGAAAATATGTCCAAAGCAATTAAATAAAGAAAGAGAAATGTAAACAATCAACAAAACTAGTTCAAGCTTTATGCATGCCAAAGGATTTATGGATTAGAAATCATTCTTAAGAACGTTCAGCAAGCTGGCGCCCCATCCTCTATTTAAGGCCTACTGATTAATCCGCGAGAATTCTCATCCAGCACTTGAACACATAAATAAATGTTACTCCGGATACTTTAATCCTGCAGTTAGCAGGCAGGCTAAACTACCGTACTTGCCTTAATAACGCGACTCACAGTACACAAAAAACTCAAATCCATTTAGTGACCACTTACAGCCCGAAGGGCGCTGAAAATCCCTAGCACGAATCGTTTGGATAAAATAATTTGTTAAGAGTGCGAAATTTGGAAAAACAACGCGAAATATAAATTAAAATTTTAGCAATCGCTATTAAAAATACAAGAACCGCTGAATTTGCTATGTAATTGGTAACAGGGAAACAACAATAATTAGTATAAAATACCGCGCACGACAATCAAAGTTGTGATTCACAGGAGAACGACATTGATTTTGCGTGTAGACTGTAGAAGTTCATATACCGAAAATCAATATTTCATTCCAGACAGCATCTAGTTTAATGTATAATGTCGGACTTAATAATTAATTTTACAAAAATAAAATTTAAAAAAATACCAAAACCCAATACAACATACAAGAATACAAGTCAACAATATGGGACTAAAAGCTCTCCATCTATATGGCACCACGGGCAAAATAATGACAAACTTACATATAAGGGCCACTATGGTTCCATATTTCCCATCTAACACCGCGATTCACACGACACAAAGAACTGGCGCCCTTTGCCTGTAATAAACGGCATATTTAGACAGCTTTTTGCGAAAAACTCGATGTGACTTCGAAATTTTGCCTTAGTCTAGAGGCACCGAACTACAGAACCACATGATATAATAAATTTGCTCGATCGCCCTTTGGATGAGTAATTCGTTTACAACGCAGTTCAATTTCAGTGTGTTTATAGTTGACATTTTTGTAGAAAGTGTCTCTTCGCACGGCAATATTTTCCAAAACAAGTTTCCGTTGCATCTTGTTTGGATCATCGCCGTAAACAAATCAGTCAATCAGTCATTTTTGTATTAAATTAAATGCTAGCAAATCTTGAATTATTTAATGTTGATATATTGTGTAAAGGCCTGGCTAAATGACAGAATCACATTCAAGCCAACCCATACTTTATGAATGCTTTTTCTTCTTTGCTCGCATCATGAAGAGTTACGGAATACGTAGCGCGATTTTGGCAAGAGCAGTTTTCGCTCGATTTTCATTAAAATGTGCACGTTTGATGTTGGATATGCTGGTAAAATGTGCTTAAGCCCAAGTCTTTTACCCAAAGAAATGCGAAAAAAGACAGACATACGAAATGCATACGAGGCTTTTGCTATATTTTTTATAAAACTTTGCTGGTTTATAACTTGATCTGTTGATGAAAAGCGGCCTAAATGGCAGATTCAGTTTCAACCCAAGTCTTAACTTGTGAATTTTTTTATAAGGATGTATTTATTATTAAATTTGGAGCATCTTTAGAAAACAGTACTCAACAGGCATATTGAGCTCCACAAGAATACCGCTCACATTTAATTTCGTTGGTTATTCTAGACGTTTTTATAATCTGCTTGAGAGCACATGGTTCTTGAGATAATTTAATAACAGAATTTTTCGACATGGCCAACAATACACTGAAAATACGCAGCAAAATAGTTATATACAAATATAAAATTGTCTGTTTCTTTACATTAAATCAGATAAAATTGTTACTTCAATCATATTAAATCAGATGAAATTATCAGAAGTTTTCTCAATTTTAATTGTAAACTTATTTTTAACACTCCGTATTAATAGGAATCAAACTGTTATAAATATTATAATAAAGTACGTGTTTCTCAATAAGAACTCCGTGCCAAAAAGATGTAGTAATAATTTTTGTGCCTGCAAATTTAATTTTTGATTTAAAATGGGAAAAATCTGAAACACGATTAGACTTATGTATAGGATATTACGGTTTAGTGGAGTTCAAAAATTTAATACTATACAGAGTGTTCCACCTAAAATTACCAACTCGCTAACTTTGCCTACTTCCGGTGTCACCGCAGTGCGAGTTTTGAAAAGGTTTAATTTGTTTGCCTGCAGAGATTTTCTTTAGGCCAAAAAGTTGGGAGATTCTTGCTTTAAGCTATTTAAAAAACCCATTAACTAAACGTGATCTTTAACACGTACGAGCGCTTTCTATCAGATGCCTTAAGCATTGTGGAGTGTTGAAGATAATTGCTTCAATTGCCTTGCTTCAATTAGCCCGGTTGAACGAGTTGACTTTTCGAATTATCGAATATGACGGTAGGATGATCATGATCTCGACAATGTGACTTGCAGCATGGAATGCAGCCGATGCGATTTACTTCGCAGTAAAAGAGAAATTGTTTATAAAGCGTACGAAGGACGAGTCATAATTAGTTTTCTCACTGCGTGGCTTTGACATATTTTATTTGCTTTACAATGTTTAAAAACTTTCGGCTGGTTATAGAGCCCTCCACTGCTTAATGCATGTGATTGATTATTAATATTTTTATCATCAAATTATGAAATCGGTCGTAAGCGTTAAAGTCTAATTTATGAGCATCTGTTTAAGCTGCGCTAATTGAATCACATT
>NW_026019016.1:2895895-2903702 GCF_020466585.1 Dendroctonus ponderosae | reverse complement strand
TTGATAAATAATTCGTTCTTATTGCGAAATAGGAGCACTATTTATCAATCTGTAGTAAAAGACGTGAGGAAATTCTGTCTTTTTTAAAGACAAAAGATTTTGAGGCAAAATACCCAAAAAGAAGTTTGTAAAAAATGAATCCGCCTCAACAATATAGAACTTATCTACAACAAAGAATTAATAGCCTCAGTCACTCAGAGGAACTTGAGTGAGGAGCAGTTTGAGCTGGAATGATCTTTTCTACGTCACTGAATAGAGCACTCAATGGCACATTTACGAAATAAAGCACCGTTTGGAAAATATTGGCAGTTTTCACAGAAAAGGCCAACGTTTTAAGAAAACTATTGCTTATGAACAGCTGTATTTTACGGAGGAAAATCGACCCAAAAATGACGCCGCCTTTTTCGACATATCTCAAGAGCCATTAGAGCTACAGCACGCCTTTTCGCATCACTGATTAAAGAATTGAGAACTCAGAGGATCTTGAGTGAGGAAATAGTGACAGTTTTCTCACCAACAGCTAAATTTCAATCTGAGTACAAGATAAGACGAAAATTTCATGCATTACGCCACTTTTTTGCTTGTATCTCCAGAGCAGCTTGAGCTAGCGCTCACTTCTGAGCATCGCTTGGAAAATGTTGGCAGGTTTCACAAATGGGCCAAAATTTCGAGAAAACTAGCAATTTTGCGCTGTTGTATTTTACATTGAAAAATCGAGCCAAATCGGATTTTTTTCCAATGTATCTCAAAAGCCATTAGAGCGGCCAAACAGTCCGCTTTCCTACCACTGGATAGACAATCCAAAACCCCAACATGTTTTTGAAGTAAATCATCACGGGGGAGGTAAAGGCAATTTTGGTATAAAAAAGAAAATTTTATCTGCTGCTAGAATGAAGTGTCTAAACATGTTCACAAGTTGATCCTAAAGCCGCATTCCTTTCGAAGTTCAGTCGCAGCGGTGCATAGCATTCGATCAAGCGTGCAGAAAATGTGCATCTTCCCTGACATGGCGAAAGGTCATCACCTTTCTTCATTCTACACATTGTACGGTCAAGGAACTGCGACTATTTATTCGAAAAGACAAATGAATTGAACGCCCTTAAATTAAAAAAAATACATTGAATGGTTATAAGTTATAAAAAAATAATTCAGACGTTGTGCGAAAGAATACCTACTGGTGATGATTGAAAAAGGCTTTTAAATGTTAACTACTCCTTGGGTTGACCAGAAAAGAAATAAATTTTGATTTTGAAAACTTATACTCTGGATCCGCTTTAGGCATTACGAAAACCAAAGCCGCAAAGTTTAACCTCTAGCAGTGGCATGTGAGTTTAAATGCTTAACTTGTCTGCAAGTTGAGTAAAAGGTGCTAATCCAATAATATACACAATAGTGTTGACTTTCCTGCACAGCAGTCATTTAAAGCAGATGTAGCCGGTATGAATAAGTATGGTGACTTGGCTCATACACGATAAACAGACAGGAAAATTAAATGTTTAACCGAATAAAACAAGTTCTCTATCAATTGTTGTTGAATGGTCCCTGCAATTAAGCATTGAAGCCAATTAGTCGACGAGGAAAACTTTGAACTTGAGCATTCCACAAGGCTGTTTGGACGTCAATAGGCCAACGTCGAACGCGTTTAAAATAATTATCACTCAACACTAAATTGGACAGTCTTTCTTGCATAACAACTTACTGATTCCCTGGACAGGTAATTTGCAATGCTAATCAGTTTAATGTTGACTGTGATTAGCTGGCAATAAAATCTGCTTACTTCGTGTGTTAATTAATTCGTTTCTAGTCACACTCAATGATTCTTTCAGTGTCTCAAGTCTTTATTTATTGTTTTGGTTGCATTCTGTTCAATATTATGACTTGTTTTTGACTATTCAGTCAGTGGCTAGAATTATTTTTACACCAACGCAATCAAACCTCAATCGATGTCATATTTTTATAATTTTTTAAAGAGTTACACAGAGATGGCTTGAATATGCCTGATTGATTTTTTTGCCTTGAACTTCGCTTTGTATCAAAAGTACCGCAGAGTTTGTGCTGTTGGATAGAAGGTAGTTGTGGAAAAATAGCTCTAACGGAAGTAGGCCTGGGTAACTTAAAGGCAATTTATTAATAATATTTTAAAATGTCTTCAAATTTTAGAATTTTCCAGTTTTAGCCAAGTTACTCTTTCTTCTAAATGGTCAATTTTCTAAAGTTTCACTTAAAAATGCTGACAATCTCAAGGTATTTTTCGCGAAAAATTATGAAATACATTTTGAATCTTTCGTCGCTTTGCAAAAAGTTTTGAAATCCCTTTCCAGCTTCGAATTTCAAACAATCAAATAATTTTCTATCAAAAAACGGACAAAATAAGCGAAAGTTTATAACAGATTATTTGCAAATCTCGTCACCTCCATTACTCTGAAGACTGTAGAATTTGTTAAAACATGTGGTTTTTTAGTTTTGACTGAATTTTTTTTGCGTTTCTTCCTACTCAAAAACGCTCTATTTTGTAGAGTTTCACTTTAAAATACTGACGATCTGGTAGACTTTTACGCGAAAAATTACAAGATAAATTTATAGCTTTGTAAAAATTTTATGTGTCGAATTAGGGGCAAAAGCGAAAATAAATTCCTCCCGTTTTGTTCCAAAAACCATTATGGTTTTCTCCAAAACCGGTCACAAAACTGAAAGTTTTTAATCGAAAACTTCGAATTTGGCTCAAAAACCAAATAATTTTATTCAGTTTTTTACCGAAAGTAATTAGGACTATCTTGAAAAAACGACCAGAGCAAAAGTTCACAAAAAATTATTGGGAAAATTCGCCATCGCTCTGAAGATTTCTAAAGTTCCTTTAAATTTTTAGGTCGTTCCAGTTCTAACAAAGTTTCTATTAAGCAATTCTTTCTACGCAGAAATCGTATTATTTTTTATTTTTATTTCAAATTCTGACAATCATCAGGTATTTTCTGTGGAAAATTATAAGATAATTTTTATTGTAATACTCGCCTCCTTAACCGCTATGCAAAAATTTTTGGAAAACTTTTTACAGTTTTGAATTATGGAGAAAACCGTAATAATTATTTCTGGGTGTTTTTCCAAAAATATTTCCCCGAACTGAAAAAGCGAAAGTTTATAATCATTTATTTGGAAAACTATTGGAAACTGGGGTTTCGTCACTTTTACGTCAATATTTCTAAACAACACTGTCTCTAAACAGATAAACCGCGTTGTAAGTAAGTTTTACTGTAAAATACTGGCAAACTGAATCTTTTATGCAAAACAATTAAGAGATCGATTTTACAAGAAAATTCGACGACTTTATTTGGACTCAGTTCTGTCGCAGGGAAAATCTAGATGACTTTTTTTAGTTGTTTGAACAAAGTAGTAAAACGTTACTCAGAAAAAATGTTGATGACCTTTTTTTTAGATGTGAAAATTCCAGTCTCAGGTCTCGTAAAGCTTTAACAAATGAATTATCACTCATTAACCGATGAGTTATAACTCGTTAACTCAGAGCGGCAACAACTCATTAGCGCAACTCAACACAGTGTTACCCAGGCCTAAACGGAAGATAAAGTACTTTTGTCAGAAACTGAACTGTATTTTTTCACCCAAATTTCCATTTTATGTTTACAGCAAATTAATTTTTATGTACAAAAAAGATTACGGAATATCCAAATGCGTCATTCAACGCGGCCATGTATTATATTAAAATTCCGAAAAAACCCCAAAAAAATTAATAGCTTTTGTTTCGTGTTTAATCTGATTGCTTACGATAGAACGCATTTTTTGAAGCAAGGAAGCAGGTGTTTTAACAGGTCCAAACAGATGAATCACGCTTCACTGGGCAGAAGAAAATCACCTTTGTGATCGTATGATTTTTTAAATAAAATTTAAACTTAAACCCTGATCAGCTGGAAAATATTTCAAATGCATCGCAAAACCCATTGCGCTTTAATTGCGTTTTTAACATCATTTCTAGCAAATTAACTGGTTTTTACACTTAAGAACTTGACACTCTAAATGCGAATTTTATGCAAACTGCTGAAATAGATTTATCCGGTAACGTAATGTTTAATTCATTCTTAAAAGCTTCATTAGCATAGTTTAGTTTGCATGATGATACGGAATTTGTAACTGGATGTTTTGGCTTCAATTTAAATCATGAGCTCAGCCCAACTATGGCGTCATCCAGTTTGAACCCAACGCTGTTATGATAATTAACCTTGTTAATTTCCCGACAAATTCTGTTTATTTTCATTTTTATGGCCGCGTTTAGTGTTTGACAAATAAATGCACATTGTTCAGTAAAATATGCCTCGGTATATCCAGCATCTAGCGTATCTTTCGACTGTTGTAGTTTAACAATGTTTTAAACTGTTCCAAACGATCTACAAGGAAACCAACCATTTGGAACTTAGAAGGGACTCTTAGGGATGTGAAACTAGTCCTAGATTATTGGACAAAGTTTAAGTTATAAAATACGCAAAATATGAATGCACTCAATAGGCTTTGAGTGCGCCCAGAAAAATTGAGCAAAAATCCCAATAGCGCAAACATGTTGAACATTTCGAAATCGATTCCTGCGAACTATAATGTTTTATAGTTCGCGTTCCAATATGTCAGCACATTAACTTCTTTATCCATAACAATAATACCTCACTTACGTCACTGCTGTTGCATTTTAATTAGCTTTTTACGATGGTTTGTATAAACGAATTCACCTGCCAGTTGAGCAATTAAATTAATGGTCTTCATTAAGAGTATTTCGGCGTGCTTTTTACGGTTACCCATTTAACTGTACCCCAAACCCGATATCCGATGGGCTTTAGTTGATGGTGGTCATTGTTGGTGGTGAAAGCGTGCCAACAGTGCCCATATGGAACGTTTTCCCAAAATCTCATTTGTTCGCTAGTTTTTTTTTGATTGGCAGTGGTTGGTTTAATATGTTTCATCTAAAAATCCCCTATAGGTAAGGCACAGCTTTTTCCTTGTTGCCCAAGAGGAACTCGTTTGGCATTACCATAAGTGCATCGAGTTGATTTATGTTGCACTTGCCATTTGCAGCTAAATAATCCACTTAGTTATTACGTAATTATTTATCTATCGCCTGAAAGCATGCAGTCGCATTTCTAGACATCGAATATTAATGGTACATTGTCGTTTTTATCCCCCGAGTGGTTTTAAAACGAGTGCAAACTGCCTCTTCCGCATCAGATGATGGACGATTATGGCCCGAAGATAAATCCTGGTGTTTTGCTTGCAGAATGTCTGGAGTAACGTTGGCTGGTGGGCAGCCTTCAGGAGGCAATACAGACGTGGGAGATGGAGGTGGAAGAGCGCTCAAATTGCAAACTGATACTCCTCATTTGGTTAGCATGGGAGGCGACAGACTCAGTACTTCGGTTACGTTGCATCCACTTCCTCCAGGTGAATAACTATAAAAAATGTTCATGGAAGTGAAGGTGTTGTTAGATTAAGGGTGGTGATAGTAAATTTATGGAAAATGATAAATGATCTTTTAGGAGTTTTCGGACGTAAATCACTGAGGTGATAAAACTCACCAAAATTAGTAGAAAACTTGTGCTGAAATTTAAGCATTTTTCCAGTTTTTTCGTTCCAGCTCCCGCGATTTTTGCGACATTTACCTGAATTTTGGAAGGTGGGTTACGCTCTTGAGGCCAAATAGTTCATTCGGTCAAACGGTTGCACGAATATACAGAAAGTTTTGTTTTAAGGGGGCCAGTCACTATTAGCCAGCTGGAACCTTTCTGTGGTACGCCCCTGAACTTTAAATGCATTTTTTTTTAATTACTTGTTCAATTTAGGAACTTCCTTATCTCTAGTGTTTGGTTCGCATCTGCCACTTTTTTTGAGTTATTTGCAAAATTAATCCAATATGCCTATTCAGGTCCAGCAAAGCACCGCTTTGAGAGAAAACATGGTGCTTTCAGTCTCAAATATACTTACTAAATATTTACTTTTGTGTGTGTTTTTTCTTTCCGTCTATTTCCTCGATTAAAAATTGAATTACCCCGTATAAATATGAGATTTACCTGTTTACCATGGCTTTGTCCCATTTGTTTCCTACGCGCTCTTTTATCTTATCAGTGTTTGCATAATTTCTTTATTTAATTTAGCATCACGCAGGTTGTGATATTTCGTACGTACATTGAGATTTTTGTCAAACTAATTAGAATATTCGGTCGACAGTGCGTTATTGGTGCACATTGAAGTCGGTGAGTCGATCTTAAAAATATACCTTTTATTTTTAGTTTTCATAACTTTTCTCGCTGAGATTCATATGCAGATTTTTTCTGTTTTCTTGTCGTCTTTAAAAGTTCTCTTTAGCTTCCGCGGTGTTTTGATGGTGAATTTTGCCAGCATTTGTTAAGAAATCTGGAATTTTATACGTAAGCTTAACGTAGAAATTTTTGGGAAACAATGCGGCTAATTTCTCTTCTCCAATTTTTCTATTGAAACTGGGGAGAAATTTGACTTCTCCTTTATGACTAGATGGATGTCCATATTTATTGGCAATATCGAAAACAGCAAAAAGAGCAAACAATTCAACATCCGTCCTATTTTTGGGCTTTGAAAGCAAGCAAAACCGCCAGACACGTCGGGCCGAAACGCACGTGGCTAAGGAGTGATTCACGTGTCTTAAGGGACCTGCCATTTCCTTTGAAATATCGCAGCTTTAACTGCTATTTATCGTAATAAAAGGACCCTTCTCTTTTCCTACATGGAGACCTAGCGGCCCGAATAGAAATAAGAGCAGAAAGTGGCTTTCTATAGGATGGCAATTCAAATTTTACATAAAACATTTTGTTGAAAAACACCTTCTAGCGTCAGTTTTTTTGGTGTGTTTTTGGAATGCAGGCGTTTCCAAATCGCACCAAAAACTTTTGAGATAAATGATCCATTAAAACAATACAAACGTAAAAAATATTTTCGTTTTCATTAATTGCATTTCCTTCATTTTCCAAAGTGTATCTTTTTTACTTTCTCCATAACATTTGCGTACAAACCGCTTTAATAAATGAACTTTCCTTGAAACGATCAAATGAAATTATTCTCAAATATGATGCACCAGACCATAAATCTGGAGCTCAGACAGGCTGAAAGAAAGGTCCCCCCATTGCTGCTGTTGACATCTATTTTTTACGTGCCTTTTCCGAGCGTATTAGACCGTTAACAAGGGCTTCTAATTCGGTTTTCGGGTTAAAATAGAAACCAAACTTCTGTAAAGGCTGAACCCCGGCGTCAGTTATTATCGGAAGTCTTTGTGGAACATCTACCTATCTCTGGGAATTAACAGAGACACTTTCCTGGTTCAGGTTTCACGTCTCGAGTCGCGACATAATCAAGCGAGGAATTCTATCTAATTAGTGTTTCCTGTTTTCTCTGCAATATTTCATGCATACTGGTAATTCAATTTCTTCAAAGGAAAAATGTTTAATTTTCGTTTTAATTCAGCTGCTTATGCAAGAGGGAAAACCGGTGGAGTAACACCGATGGCGGATCCAGGGGTGGGGGGGTCATGGGGGTCATGACCCCCCATTCCATTCCAAATGAGCGTTCTTGTTCATTTTGCCTCCGAGATATGAGCAAAAAGGGGACGGAAAACATGAAATTTTGGCATAATCTTGCACCTAAGTGTCTGATATTCAAATTTCCCTTTCTAGGTCAAATCTACTCGAATTTCCTCACTCACGTTGTTACGACTGAATCGACTTTTCAATTCTCTATCCAACGATGCCAAAACGAATTCTGCGGCTCGAATGGTTCTTGAGAAACTTCG
>NW_026019016.1:2893821-2895795 GCF_020466585.1 Dendroctonus ponderosae | reverse complement strand
CGTTTGGTAAAAACTTAAAACACAATCAGCTTATTTATTTTCAAAAATCGGTTTAATTCTTGATACAAGTTTTATTATTTACTTTTATAATATTTGCATGTAGAAACACATTCATTTTAGACAACAAAATCAACGTTACACTGACAAATTGTACCAACTATGGGCCTGGATAAATTTTGATTGCTGCGAGCGATTCTATTCCTGTTTGAAGAGTTATTTTTCAGTTAGTTTGTGTTTTTTCCAAGAAATTCTGCGTCAGATAAAAATTGGTGAAAGCTCTACGTATTCTCAGTTGGAACGGTTCAAAAACTGTGTTTTTTTGTATTTTAAACCACATGCATTAATTAAGATCTCGTATCTCGAAAAAAGTTAAATTTTTCGCCCATCTCGTTTATTTACAGAGTGGTCAGGGTCAAAAAACATTTTGGACTTGTAGTGATACATTTTTTTCTCTCGAACCCAGTTTTAAAATCTAGGGTTTATGTTCAAGCTAGAAAATCACACTCGACTTTAGAAAAAAAATGAAATATACCGGGTTGCATGAATAAACGAAATATTTCAAAGTAAAATTCCCTCTAGTTGAAAGTCTGCAGGAATCGCAATCAATGCAACCATGTGTATCGACTTTTTGTCTTAAATTGTCTAAGAAGTTTAAGCTTTAACATGAGCTCTAGATCGTGCAAAGTGGACCAAGAGGAGAAAAGTTGTCGCTGCAAGACGAAAATGTTAATTTTTTTAGGCTTCCCTATACATAGAAGACCATGTTTGAACCTAATATTTAAACTTGATGTTGAGATCTAGAAAACTTCTTTTTTGTCCATCTGTAGCATGCCGAAAATTAKCTGGGGTGTTTAATTTTTCCCAACACAACAAAAAAGAAATGAGGCTCAWYAACGCTTCAAACAGAATCAATTCGCTCTGTGCAGTCAAAATTCATCCAGTTCCAAAGCTAARGCAAATTTGGCTGTGAAACGTTAATTTTGTTGATCAGTTTAGCTGAAAAATGTCGATAYATTGATCCTTTCCTATACATCTATATTGGGTGGTTCGCGGTTTAATGTGTTAATTTTCAATGGAGACATGCTCAGACTGGATCGATTTTGAGCGATTCGAATCGATTTCAGCCTAGTCGCCTTCGAGATTGGATTCTGGGTTTTATGGGGTGCCATTTCTGTTTCCTGTTATTAGTCAATGGACGATAGTCGGATGGGATCTGAGGTTGATTTGATTGCCTGGTTATTTTATTGAAATTGCCTGGTTAAGGTAATTGGACGGTTTTAGGTGGTTGTTTTGCCAAATTCAAAAGTGTCTCGCACAAAATAGTCTTTCTAGTCAACAATTTCCTTTAAATTATAATTGATTATCTGGTGCTTTGCTCAACGTTGAAATTGCGGTGGTTATTTGCTCGTGTCTTCGGCAAACCGCCAGCTGCATAGAACTGTCTCTCGCCATCCTGCAGAATATCTCAATCCAATCCTATCGCTTGTTCTTGCATGGAAATGGCGAACAACCCATCACCCATCACCTGCCAGTATGCGCGTACAAACTTTGTCAGCATCAATTTAATGTACTCTTTACAGTGTTTTCTCTATGCTAAGGTCTTTGGCTAATGGCACGTCCAATCGCGTTGATTATAGGAATTTTTCTTCAGTCGAGTTTGGTTCTTCTGCGATTTTTAGTGAAGTGGGTTCTGTTTGGTATCTGAAATTCACCCATGCATTTTTTCTGGTTGCCAAATACTGTATTTCTTTAAATTGATGTTTGATGGAACGTTCTTCTAATGCGATCTGGGGAAGTTGACATCTGAAGCAAAAGGAAACCAATTAGTTCGATAAAATAGCTTTATTGACGTAAAAAAAATGTTGTCACAAACATTTTTACTAACTGCAATCAGAACTGTAACTAAATACTAAAAACTCGAACACATTTGCTGACAAAAAAATAAAATAAAAAACCGTTATGTGGTCCAACTAA
>NW_026019016.1:2892021-2893721 GCF_020466585.1 Dendroctonus ponderosae | reverse complement strand
CTTATTGCGAAATAGGAGCACTATTTATCAATCTGTAATAAAAGATGTGAGAAAATTCTGTCTTTTTTAAAGACAAAAATTTTTGAGGCGAAATATCCAAGAAGAAGTTTGTAAAAAATATTAATTCTTTATTCGGTGATAATGGTTCTTGAAATAGGAAAAAAGCAGCATCATGTTTGAGTTGAATATAACAATGTGCCCATTTAGTAGGTAGATAATTACCTAATCTTCTGACGACAAAATAGTCCGCATAGTAGCATCTCTGATAACATTCCTGCCGGTTTTCTAATACTGAGTCATTCATTTCAGGGCCTTAACCGAATCGACTTTTCATATGCGTTGCAAATCAGTTGCGGTTGTCCCAATTTCTTGACACAATGCCAAAACATGCATAAACATGAATTGTCCGAAGCGGCAATAAACGAGCTTTGATCAGTTATTTCTGGGAATGTGCTTTGCTGTAGGAATGACCAGATTTCGCTGATAAGCCAACAAACATGTCTATTGTCCTTAATTTCAATGGCGTGCATAAATCTACCTTCAAAGTCGATTTTCGCTCTAATGTTTATTCATGAAGGGCAATCAATTCATATTGTCTGCCAATTGCTTCAATTTTTGGTTGTCTGTAGGCAGGTTGTTTTATGGATTCCACAACATTACAGTTTGCATCTGATCAAACCGAAGAACACCCCCGTGAATTTTTGCATGGGAATGTAAAAATTATCACTGGTTGATTATATTAAATTTTCGTGTGCCCAAATGGGAAGAATGTTCGGCAATTCACAGAGAATGGCGCCAGACATTCGAACTTTCAAACATTCCTCTACCCAATATTTAGATGAATAGATCCCCCATTAAGAAATATAATTTTTCTGTTCGCTCATTATTTAAAGCACACGCCCTCTAAAATAAAAAAGTATAAAGCAATATTGATTTATCGTAATTTTCAGTACACGTCTCTCAAATCCCAAATAGATTAAATGACAAAATTAAACATGTGTACAAGAAGAATGTATGTCAACTTTTCCTGTATCTATTGCAACTGAATACGACACTGAGCCTGCTGCAGGTTGTAAAATTCGAAAAAAAAAACAGGGCCTTGTTCTTTTAAATAAAAAGATACTAAAATATTCACGTCGCTTTGCTCAATCTGACTGCAATAATTTGTTAATAAATCGGATTTCGAAATAATAGTTCTACCAGATGCTTGCGATGTGTACATGATCTCAACATATGTACATGCGTGTTCCAACCATATAAACATGCTGTCTGAGACTTCAAGTAATGCCGATTCTTTTCAGAAGCTAAACAAATCAAGCAAATGTCCAAATCCGAGCCTTAAAACACGTTCATCCTTTTTACATACATCGTTGTAAACCTTTGAAGAAAACACACATAAAACCTGCATGTAGTTCCTTTAACCCACGATAAGAGTCATATAATTTAGCTGCAGCTGCTTTTTGGACCCCATGCATTCCAAACGAAGACAATCATTAGCTTTAACAACGTCCTGAGGCATCTTGAGCCTAAATCGCGGCTTGGTATCAAATGGGATTTGTTCGGGCTATCGGTTTTGAAGATCAATGTTTATCCCATGCAGATAATTGCATTTCCACTCAATTTTAAGAGTTTTACTGTGGTTTTTTGTTGGAGGGAAAGTTTCAGGTATTCAAAGACTCGGTTTAATAAACAATTAATTA
>NW_026019016.1:2882882-2891921 GCF_020466585.1 Dendroctonus ponderosae | reverse complement strand
TAATTAATTGTTTATTAAACCGAGTCTTTGAATACCTGAAACTTTCCCTCCAACAAAAAACCACAGTAAAACTCTTAAAATTGAGTGGAAATGCAATTATCTGCATGGGATAAACATTGATCTTCAAAACCGATAGCCCGAACAAATCCCATTTGATACCAAGCCGCGATTTAGGCTCAAGATGCCTCAGGACGTTGTTAAAGCTAATGATTGTCTTCGTTTGGAATGCATGGGGTCCAAAAAGCAGCTGCAGCTAAATTATATGACTCTTATCGTGGGTTAAAGGAACTACATGCAGGTTTTATGTGTGTTTTCTTCAAAGGTTTACAACGATGTATGTAAAAAGGATGAACGTGTTTTAAGGCTCGGATTTGGACATTTGCTTGATTTGTTTAGCTTCTGAAAAGAATCGGCATTACTTGAAGTCTCAGACAGCATGTTTATATGGTTGGAACACGCATGTACATATGTTGAGATCATGTACACATCGCAAGCATCTGGTAGAACTATTATTTCGAAATCCGATTTATTAACAAATTATTGCAGTCAGATTGAGCAAAGCGACGTGAATATTTTAGTATCTTTTTATTTAAAAGAACAAGGCCCTGTTTTTTTTTTCGAATTTTACAACCTGCAGCAGGCTCAGTGTCGTATTCAGTTGCAATAGATACAGGAAAAGTTGACATACATTCTTCTTGTACACATGTTTAATTTTGTCATTTAATCTATTTGGGATTTGAGAGACGTGTACTGAAAATTACGATAAATCAATATTGCTTTATACTTTTTTATTTTATAGGGCGTGTCCTTTAAATAATGAGCGAACAGAAAAATTATATTTCTTAATGGGGGATCTATTCATCTAAATATTGGGCAGAGGAATGTTTAAAAGTTGAAGAATTTTTTTTCGGGGGTGTTCTTCGGGTTGATCAGATGCAAACTGTAATGTTGTGGAATCCATAAAACAACCTGCCTACAGACAACCAAAAATTGAAGCCAATTGGCAGACAATATGAATTGATTGCCCTTCATGAATAAACATTAGAGCGAAAATCGACTTTGAAGGTAGATTTATGCACGCCATTGAATTTAAGGACAATAGACATGTTTGTTGACTTATCAGCGAAATCTGGTCATTCCTACAGCGAAGCACATTCCCAGAAATAACTGATCAAAGCTCGTTTATTGCCGCTTCGGACAATTCATGTTTATGCATGTTTTGGCATTGTATCAAGAAATTGGGACAAACCGCAACTGATTTGCAATGCATATGAAGAATCCATTCGGTTAAGGCCCTGAAATGGATGACAAAACCGACAGGAATGTTATCAGAGATGCTACTATGCGGACTATTTTGTCGTCAGAAGATTAGGTAATTATCTACATACTAAATGGGCACATTGTTATATTCAACTCAAACATGATGCTGCTTTTTTCCTATCTCAAGAACCATTAGAATGACTGCACTTTTTCCTATCACCGAATAAAGAATTAATAGCCTCAGTCACTCAGAGGAACTTGAGTGAGAAGGACCAGTTTGAGCTGGAATTATCTTTTCTACGTCACTGAATAGAGCACTCAATGGCACATTTACGAAATTTTTACGGAGGAAAATCAACCCAAAAATGACGCCCCCTTTTTCGACATATCTCAAGAACCATTCAACTCAGAGGATCTTGAGTGAGGAAATAGTGACAGTTTTCTCACCAACAGCAAAATTTCAATCTGAGTACAAGATAAGGCGAAAATTTCATGCATTAGGCCACTTTTTTGCTTGTATCTCCAGAGCAGCTTGAGCTAGCGCTCACTTCTGCACTACTGGATAGAGCTTTAAATGGCACAGTTATGAAGTCAAGCATCGCTTGGAAAATGTTGGCAGGTTTCACAAACGGGCCAAAGTTTCGAGAAAACTAGCAATTTCGCGCTGTTGTATTTTACATTGAAAAATCGAGCTAAACCTGATTTTTTTCGATATATCTCAAAAATCATTTGAGCGGCCAACAGCCCGTTTTCCTACCACTGGATAGACAATCCAAAACCCCAACATGTTCTGGAAGTAAATCATCACGGGGGAGGTAAAGGCAATTTTGGTATAAAAAAGAAAATTTTATCTGCTGCTAGAATGAAGTGTCTAAACATGTTCACAAGTTGATCCTAAAGCCGCATTCCTTTCGAAGTTCAGTCGCAGCGGTGCATAGCATTCGATCAAGCGTGCAGAAAATGTGCATCTTCCCTGACATGGCGAAAGGTCATCACCTTTCTTCATTCTACACATTGTACGGTCAAGGAACTGCGACTATTTATTCGAAAAGACAAATGAATTGAACGCCCTTAAATTAAAAAAAATACATTGAATGGTTATAAGTTATAAAAAAATAATTCAGACGTTGTGCGAAAGAATACCTACTGGTGATGATTGAAAAAGGCTTTTAAATGTTAACTACTCCTTGGGTTGACCAGAAAAGAAATAAATTTTGATTTTGAAAACTTATACTCTGGATCCGCTTTAGGCATTACGAAAACCAAAGCCGCAAAGTTTAACCTCTAGCAGTGGCATGTGAGTTTAAATGCTTAACTTGTCTGCAAGTTGAGTAAAAGGTGCTAATCCAATAATATACACAATAGTGTTGACTTTCCTGCACAGCAGTCATTTAAAGCAGATGTAGCCGGTATGAATAAGTATGGTGACTTGGCTCATACACGATAAACAGACAGGAAAATTAAATGTTTAACCGAATAAAACAAGTTCTCTATCAATTGTTGTTGAATGGTCCCTGCAATTAAGCATTGAAGCCAATTAGTCGACGAGGAAAACTTTGAACTTGAGCATTCCACAAGGCTGTTTGGACGTCAATAGGCCAACGTCGAACGCGTTTAAAATAATTATCACTCAACACTAAATTGGACAGTCTTTCTTGCATAACAACTTACTGATTCCCTGGACAGGTAATTTGCAATGCTAATCAGTTTAATGTTGACTGTGATTAGCTGGCAATAAAATCTGCTTACTTCGTGTGTTAATTAATTCGTTTCTAGTCACACTCAATGATTCTTTCAGTGTCTCAAGTCTTTATTTATTGTTTTGGTTGCATTCTGTTCAATATTATGACTTGTTTTTGACTATTCAGTCAGTGGCTAGAATTATTTTTACACCAACGCAATCAAACCTCAATCGATGTCATATTTTTATAATTTTTTAAAGAGTTACACAGAGATGGCTTGAATATGCCTGATTGATTTTTTTGCCTTGAACTTCGCTTTGTATCAAAAGTACCGCAGAGTTTGTGCTGTTGGATAGAAGGTAGTTGTGGAAAAATAGCTCTAACGGAAGTAGGCCTGGGTAACTTAAAGGCAATTTATTAATAATATTTTAAAATGTCTTCAAATTTTAGAATTTTCCAGTTTTAGCCAAGTTACTCTTTCTTCTAAATGGTCAATTTTCTAAAGTTTCACTTAAAAATGCTGACAATCTCAAGGTATTTTTCGCGAAAAATTATGAAATACATTTTGAATCTTTCGTCGCTTTGCAAAAAGTTTTGAAATCCCTTTCCAGCTTCGAATTTCAAACAATCAAATAATTTTCTATCAAAAAACGGACAAAATAAGCGAAAGTTTATAACAGATTATTTGCAAATCTCGTCACCTCCATTACTCTGAAGACTGTAGAATTTGTTAAAACATGTGGTTTTTTAGTTTTGACTGAATTTTTTTTGCGTTTCTTCCTACTCAAAAACGCTCTATTTTGTAGAGTTTCACTTTAAAATACTGACGATCTGGTAGACTTTTACGCGAAAAATTACAAGATAAATTTATAGCTTTGTAAAAATTTTATGTGTCGAATTAGGGGCAAAAGCGAAAATAAATTCCTCCCGTTTTGTTCCAAAAACCATTATGGTTTTCTCCAAAACCGGTCACAAAACTGAAAGTTTTTAATCGAAAACTTCGAATTTGGCTCAAAAACCAAATAATTTTATTCAGTTTTTTACCGAAAGTAATTAGGACTATCTTGAAAAAACGACCAGAGCAAAAGTTCACAAAAAATTATTGGGAAAATTCGCCATCGCTCTGAAGATTTCTAAAGTTCCTTTAAATTTTTAGGTCGTTCCAGTTCTAACAAAGTTTCTATTAAGCAATTCTTTCTACGCAGAAATCGTATTATTTTTTATTTTTATTTCAAATTCTGACAATCATCAGGTATTTTCTGTGGAAAATTATAAGATAATTTTTATTGTAATACTCGCCTCCTTAACCGCTATGCAAAAATTTTTGGAAAACTTTTTACAGTTTTGAATTATGGAGAAAACCGTAATAATTATTTCTGGGTGTTTTTCCAAAAATATTTCCCCGAACTGAAAAAGCGAAAGTTTATAATCATTTATTTGGAAAACTATTGGAAACTGGGGTTTCGTCACTTTTACGTCAATATTTCTAAACAACACTGTCTCTAAACAGATAAACCGCGTTGTAAGTAAGTTTTACTGTAAAATACTGGCAAACTGAATCTTTTATGCAAAACAATTAAGAGATCGATTTTACAAGAAAATTCGACGACTTTATTTGGACTCAGTTCTGTCGCAGGGAAAATCTAGATGACTTTTTTTAGTTGTTTGAACAAAGTAGTAAAACGTTACTCAGAAAAAATGTTGATGACCTTTTTTTTAGATGTGAAAATTCCAGTCTCAGGTCTCGTAAAGCTTTAACAAATGAATTATCACTCATTAACCGATGAGTTATAACTCGTTAACTCAGAGCGGCAACAACTCATTAGCGCAACTCAACACAGTGTTACCCAGGCCTAAACGGAAGATAAAGTACTTTTGTCAGAAACTGAACTGTATTTTTTCACCCAAATTTCCATTTTATGTTTACAGCAAATTAATTTTTATGTACAAAAAAGATTACGGAATATCCAAATGCGTCATTCAACGCGGCCATGTATTATATTAAAATTCCGAAAAAACCCCAAAAAAATTAATAGCTTTTGTTTCGTGTTTAATCTGATTGCTTACGATAGAACGCATTTTTTGAAGCAAGGAAGCAGGTGTTTTAACAGGTCCAAACAGATGAATCACGCTTCACTGGGCAGAAGAAAATCACCTTTGTGATCGTATGATTTTTTAAATAAAATTTAAACTTAAACCCTGATCAGCTGGAAAATATTTCAAATGCATCGCAAAACCCATTGCGCTTTAATTGCGTTTTTAACATCATTTCTAGCAAATTAACTGGTTTTTACACTTAAGAACTTGACACTCTAAATGCGAATTTTATGCAAACTGCTGAAATAGATTTATCCGGTAACGTAATGTTTAATTCATTCTTAAAAGCTTCATTAGCATAGTTTAGTTTGCATGATGATACGGAATTTGTAACTGGATGTTTTGGCTTCAATTTAAATCATGAGCTCAGCCCAACTATGGCGTCATCCAGTTTGAACCCAACGCTGTTATGATAATTAACCTTGTTAATTTCCCGACAAATTCTGTTTATTTTCATTTTTATGGCCGCGTTTAGTGTTTGACAAATAAATGCACATTGTTCAGTAAAATATGCCTCGGTATATCCAGCATCTAGCGTATCTTTCGACTGTTGTAGTTTAACAATGTTTTAAACTGTTCCAAACGATCTACAAGGAAACCAACCATTTGGAACTTAGAAGGGACTCTTAGGGATGTGAAACTAGTCCTAGATTATTGGACAAAGTTTAAGTTATAAAATACGCAAAATATGAATGCACTCAATAGGCTTTGAGTGCGCCCAGAAAAATTGAGCAAAAATCCCAATAGCGCAAACATGTTGAACATTTCGAAATCGATTCCTGCGAACTATAATGTTTTATAGTTCGCGTTCCAATATGTCAGCACATTAACTTCTTTATCCATAACAATAATACCTCACTTACGTCACTGCTGTTGCATTTTAATTAGCTTTTTACGATGGTTTGTATAAACGAATTCACCTGCCAGTTGAGCAATTAAATTAATGGTCTTCATTAAGAGTATTTCGGCGTGCTTTTTACGGTTACCCATTTAACTGTACCCCAAACCCGATATCCGATGGGCTTTAGTTGATGGTGGTCATTGTTGGTGGTGAAAGCGTGCCAACAGTGCCCATATGGAACGTTTTCCCAAAATCTCATTTGTTCGCTAGTTTTTTTTTGATTGGCAGTGGTTGGTTTAATATGTTTCATCTAAAAATCCCCTATAGGTAAGGCACAGCTTTTTCCTTGTTGCCCAAGAGGAACTCGTTTGGCATTACCATAAGTGCATCGAGTTGATTTATGTTGCACTTGCCATTTGCAGCTAAATAATCCACTTAGTTATTACGTAATTATTTATCTATCGCCTGAAAGCATGCAGTCGCATTTCTAGACATCGAATATTAATGGTACATTGTCGTTTTTATCCCCCGAGTGGTTTTAAAACGAGTGCAAACTGCCTCTTCCGCATCAGATGATGGACGATTATGGCCCGAAGATAAATCCTGGTGTTTTGCTTGCAGAATGTCTGGAGTAACGTTGGCTGGTGGGCAGCCTTCAGGAGGCAATACAGACGTGGGAGATGGAGGTGGAAGAGCGCTCAAATTGCAAACTGATACTCCTCATTTGGTTAGCATGGGAGGCGACAGACTCAGTACTTCGGTTACGTTGCATCCACTTCCTCCAGGTGAATAACTATAAAAAATGTTCATGGAAGTGAAGGTGTTGTTAGATTAAGGGTGGTGATAGTAAATTTATGGAAAATGATAAATGATCTTTTAGGAGTTTTCGGACGTAAATCACTGAGGTGATAAAACTCACCAAAATTAGTAGAAAACTTGTGCTGAAATTTAAGCATTTTTCCAGTTTTTTCGTTCCAGCTCCCGCGATTTTTGCGACATTTACCTGAATTTTGGAAGGTGGGTTACGCTCTTGAGGCCAAATAGTTCATTCGGTCAAACGGTTGCACGAATATACAGAAAGTTTTGTTTTAAGGGGGCCAGTCACTATTAGCCAGCTGGAACCTTTCTGTGGTACGCCCCTGAACTTTAAATGCATTTTTTTTTAATTACTTGTTCAATTTAGGAACTTCCTTATCTCTAGTGTTTGGTTCGCATCTGCCACTTTTTTTGAGTTATTTGCAAAATTAATCCAATATGCCTATTCAGGTCCAGCAAAGCACCGCTTTGAGAGAAAACATGGTGCTTTCAGTCTCAAATATACTTACTAAATATTTACTTTTGTGTGTGTTTTTTCTTTCCGTCTATTTCCTCGATTAAAAATTGAATTACCCCGTATAAATATGAGATTTACCTGTTTACCATGGCTTTGTCCCATTTGTTTCCTACGCGCTCTTTTATCTTATCAGTGTTTGCATAATTTCTTTATTTAATTTAGCATCACGCAGGTTGTGATATTTCGTACGTACATTGAGATTTTTGTCAAACTAATTAGAATATTCGGTCGACAGTGCGTTATTGGTGCACATTGAAGTCGGTGAGTCGATCTTAAAAATATACCTTTTATTTTTAGTTTTCATAACTTTTCTCGCTGAGATTCATATGCAGATTTTTTCTGTTTTCTTGTCGTCTTTAAAAGTTCTCTTTAGCTTCCGCGGTGTTTTGATGGTGAATTTTGCCAGCATTTGTTAAGAAATCTGGAATTTTATACGTAAGCTTAACGTAGAAATTTTTGGGAAACAATGCGGCTAATTTCTCTTCTCCAATTTTTCTATTGAAACTGGGGAGAAATTTGACTTCTCCTTTATGACTAGATGGATGTCCATATTTATTGGCAATATCGAAAACAGCAAAAAGAGCAAACAATTCAACATCCGTCCTATTTTTGGGCTTTGAAAGCAAGCAAAACCGCCAGACACGTCGGGCCGAAACGCACGTGGCTAAGGAGTGATTCACGTGTCTTAAGGGACCTGCCATTTCCTTTGAAATATCGCAGCTTTAACTGCTATTTATCGTAATAAAAGGACCCTTCTCTTTTCCTACATGGAGACCTAGCGGCCCGAATAGAAATAAGAGCAGAAAGTGGCTTTCTATAGGATGGCAATTCAAATTTTACATAAAACATTTTGTTGAAAAACACCTTCTAGCGTCAGTTTTTTTGGTGTGTTTTTGGAATGCAGGCGTTTCCAAATCGCACCAAAAACTTTTGAGATAAATGATCCATTAAAACAATACAAACGTAAAAAATATTTTCGTTTTCATTAATTGCATTTCCTTCATTTTCCAAAGTGTATCTTTTTTACTTTCTCCATAACATTTGCGTACAAACCGCTTTAATAAATGAACTTTCCTTGAAACGATCAAATGAAATTATTCTCAAATATGATGCACCAGACCATAAATCTGGAGCTCAGACAGGCTGAAAGAAAGGTCCCCCCATTGCTGCTGTTGACATCTATTTTTTACGTGCCTTTTCCGAGCGTATTAGACCGTTAACAAGGGCTTCTAATTCGGTTTTCGGGTTAAAATAGAAACCAAACTTCTGTAAAGGCTGAACCCCGGCGTCAGTTATTATCGGAAGTCTTTGTGGAACATCTACCTATCTCTGGGAATTAACAGAGACACTTTCCTGGTTCAGGTTTCACGTCTCGAGTCGCGACATAATCAAGCGAGGAATTCTATCTAATTAGTGTTTCCTGTTTTCTCTGCAATATTTCATGCATACTGGTAATTCAATTTCTTCAAAGGAAAAATGTTTAATTTTCGTTTTAATTCAGCTGCTTATGCAAGAGGGAAAACCGGTGGAGTAACACCGATGGCGGATCCAGGGGTGGGGGGGTCATGGGGGTCATGACCCCCCATTCCATTCCAAATGAGCGTTCTTGTTCATTTTGCCTCCGAGATATGAGCAAAAAGGGGACGGAAAACATGAAATTTTGGCATAATCTTGCACCTAAGTGTCTGATATTCAAATTTCCCTTTCTAGGTCAAATCTACTCGAATTTCCTCACTCACGTTGTTACGACTGAATCGACTTTTCAATTCTCTATCCAACGATGCCAAAACGAATTCTGCGGCTCGAATGGTTCTTGAGAAACTTCG
>NW_026019016.1:2863036-2882782 GCF_020466585.1 Dendroctonus ponderosae | reverse complement strand
GCTCATTTTGCTTCCGAGAAACATGCAAAACGGGACGGAAAACATGAAATTTTGCAATAATCTTGCGCGACCCTTGCACAAAACGACGATAATTTATCTAATTTCATAGACAGACTGTATTTTTTCTACATACCCCCCCCCTGAATTTAAAACTGGATCCGCCCTTGATTAACACCGGTTTTCCGAAGAATTTTCTACAATTTTTTAAATAAAATACTGCAACTAATTAATTAAAGTTACATAGCAGAAATATTTGTGGGCGATGTGTATAAATACAATTTTGAAAACAGCAGAAAAAATCACTATAGAAATATTGGAATAATTCCAATTCTAAATTTCCGTTTTTTAAATCGCCTTAAGAATCTACTTAAATACCTTGAATTTAAATAAATTTAAGTGCATAATTTGTCCGCTGTAGTGAAGCTTTGACTAAATCCGCGCCTTGGTTCCTGTTCTGAAAAGCAATTGGCCGCAATAATCCATTTCAGTTTCTCACAGTAATGAGGTGGAAACGTTTAAAAATAGTTTTATCGAAGTTGGAAGCCAATAAATCCAATTTAGCCCGATAGAGGCTGTCAATGGGAAATTGCCATTAGGCTCTGGAAAGGTTTTATTGCCCAAGTGTATTAATAAACCGGCCTACATCCCGCATCCACACATGTCATTTTATTGCTGTTACCCGTTTATAGCCATATAGGTGTATAAATTTTTTTCATTCCAGGAAGAGTTACTTTAGGAAGCGGCTCTGGAGTGGACATTCCAGTTCAGGGCACTGGAGTGTCGCCTTTACATTGCCACATCGAAAACAGCGAAGGCGTGGTCACTTTATATCCCTTATCGGATAATTTATCCATTGATGGCCTAAAAGTCCAAGGCCCCACTCGTTTGTCTCAAGGTAAAAATCTCAGCCCAACTGCAAGCAAATGACCAAATAGACGTTTTTCTCAAGGTGTTATGCTGACGATTGGTCGGTCAAACTATCTGCGATTCAACCATCCAGCTGAAGCCAAATTAATGAAATCAGTGTTACCGAATCCGAGAATCTCAATGGCTCCCATCACTTTCGAACCAGCCGACATGAACTATCGTGAGTCGAAACTCAATAAGAAGCCCCCGGTTGTTCCAAGGAAGAGCCCCAGGGAATCTTTATCAGATAGTGGAAGTACGTGTCAGATCTTCAATGATTATAAACTCATTTTTAATTTAAATTTTCTTTTGATTTAGGTGAAGAGCCCCCTTCCAGCATCATGACCAAAGTTTCGAAATTCGAATATCTGGCCGCTCAGAATCTCAAAAAAGCCTACTCACCCAAAGTGTTCACCTCCAATGTGCCTACAATGAATGTGCCAGTCAAAGACGTTCTGGGCAAGGATATCGATAGCTTAAGTCTTAGGAAAAGCTTACCGCAAAGCGCTGTTAATTATGTGGAATTAAACACCAACGAGAAACAACAGAACAAAATACCTGGTAACTTGCATCATTTTAATCACACAATCACTGTTTTTTTTTTGGCAAATAATTCTTGATTACCAGTGAAAAGCTCAACATGGAACGATAAAAGATTGCGTTTCAGGTCAAACGATATTTACCAAGCAAAAGCAGCCCGCTTATGTGAATGTGACAGTGAACGAAACGAGAAACATTAACAACCGAGTGATTATTTACGAGAATGGATGCATCCCTAAGAGCTCCAACGTCAATTTCGACCATAATGATCTGAACAATAAAACCGCCACTAAGAACGTAAATGTAAATCGCGCTAATGCTCCGAGTCCGAGTTTCAGCAGGAATCCTGCACAGTTTTACAGGTAGGTTGATACTTGCTTCAGGTGCTGATTTTTTCACACCGTTCTTCGTGTTCTTTTTAGGAGTGTAACGCCTAGTCCCATCTCGAATAATATGAAAATAGAACATAGACGAAGTGGTTCAGTGGGCGAATTGCCTGCAAACTACGTTGAAGATCTGGATAGTTTAGCCAGCAGGAAACATGAAGCAGAAATTAGACGCAATCAGGTAACATCGGTTTGATCTTGAAATCGTAGATAAATGAAGGAAAAACTCATTTGGATACCGATAAATACAAAAATGGAAAGATTTTTCGTAGGCTTGTTTTTCATAAACTGTTAGGTTGCATTGGTGTATTGAAATTTTCCTGTTTTGATAGCTCCATCCTTCCATTCCCAGATAATGAAATACTTGCTGCGGTTCCAACCACGCTCTGTTTCCATTGTGAAAAAGAGTCTTTGAAACTAAAATTTCCTCACTATGCACTTCACTATTAACGCCATCTCATCAAATGCAGTGTTTTCTTATCTCACGTAAAATTCAGCGCATTTATCAGGTCGTTTGTTGAACAAATTGTAGCGAGCAATTTATCTTATCAGCTTATATTGTCAAATCTTGTATTTCTGTACCTTGGTTAGTCAGTCGCAATCACACCTTGTGCATGTTGCCTCAGATTCAGATTGAACTTCGTAGACTTTTCTCTAAAAATAATGGAATAAGTTTAAGTTGCTTTTTAAGGCACAGAGAGACCGAATTAAGGAGCAGGAGCTGGAAAAGGCCGAGAAGCAACGGTTAGAGGAAATTTTGAACATGTGCGCCGAATATGAGAGGCAGTGCCAGACCCAAGGGGAGAAAAGCAAGCCTCCAACTCCGAACAGGTGAGCTCGGCAAAGCAGCTTTGTTTTTTCCAAAAGCAAAAATATATAAACAAACTGGCTGCTATTTGAACTCTGCTATCTTATCTAAGGATTAGCAGCTACAGCCACCCACCATGAACGCTCAATTTTAATGCTATGCTTTTGTAAACATTTTCCCCCAGTTTAAACAGAATATTCTCCACATTTTCTTAGAATTATAACGAACGGTTCATTACCACGAGACAAACGCCACCTGGGTTCGCCCTTTGGGTCTCCTCCGCCTTCTCCGCTGGAAATTCTCCACAATGAGCTGCTGAAACAGAGCAACCACAACTATGAAAACGTTCCCATGAACTTCCACAAGCCAGAGCCGCCTTATCGAGGACCATATGAAAATGTGGAAATTAGGCAGGCTGCCACCAAAGACGGCGATTGTGGTGGTACTTATGAGAATGTTTCTCTGCAAACCACTGGCTCTTATCCATCCAGTCCTCGGACTAGGATTAAAACGTTTGTGGCCGCCAACAAGGACGGGTTAGTATGATGGAAAGCCTCACAGGAACCCATTTGAGTATTTTTTTTGTTAGCAACCTCAGATCAGTGGAAGACTCCATTGATAGTAAATTTGCGGTTTTTGAAACCGAGCGGAAGCTCATTAAGGAAGCAGAACGAGTCCTAAGGCAAAACCTCCACAATTCGAAAGAAATCACTGATGACAATTTAGATCTGGGCCACTTGGAGCCAAGGAAATCAACTCCTACCAAGTTCATATATCCCATGGAAGGCGAAGAAACGTCGGCTAAGGACCGACAGTCATCCGAATGCCGGATGTCTTTGGAGAGTACCAAAAAGGGCGAAGATTCGACCACAGCAGACAGCGTTAGCTTTGACTCTTCGCAAGAATACAATCGACGTAAGTCCGAGCTCACCCAATAAGTGAAGAACTAAATCGAATTTTTCCTGCAGGTTTGTCCGCCAGTCAAAGCCCGGAGGAACGGAAAAGATGGGAGCAGCTGAGAAAGGAAAAGCGCGACATTCTGGCGGTTATTGCGCGCATCAGAAGGCAGATGAATGAAATTGAAATACAAGAAGAGGAACTGCACCGGGAGGTAAAGCGCAACTTTTTCTGTTTTTTTGGGGTACTTAATTGAGATTGTTTGCTGATGTATAGATTGAACTGGAGAAGGCCCTAATAAACGGCGAATTCAAGTCAAAGGAACTGGAACTAGAAAAAATCGAGTCAAAAAAGCAGAAGCTGCAAAAAAGAGCGCAACGAATCGAAGACAACATGCGGGACTGCCAGATTAAGCAAGAAGAAGACCAAGAAGAGTGCAAAAAGAAACTGCAATTTGCTCAAGACGCCATGGACAGAATGGAGGAAAAGCTCAAGGCAACTGGTGAGTGGAATTGGAGTTTCGCCCCAATCCTTCATAGTTGATGTATAATTGTTTTGCTCAGAGAAAACCAGTTCGGACTACGAAGCAGTATTTGAGGAATACTTGCAGGCGCAAGAACAGCTAGACAACGAGAGGAAAAACTTCGAGGATTTGGAGTTTCACCACCTAGAAGAGGAAGCCGATTGGCTGGCTAGCAGGGAAGAGCTACAACGAGAAATATCAGACCTGTCGAACAGAATCGAACACGTGAAAGGGAACCTAAAGGACTTGGATAGTCAGAAGCAGAAAACGTCCAAGACCAATTCCAATGAGTACAAAACCATCGAAAAACAAAAACTTGAGTGTATGGTCCGGTTAGAAGAGATACGCGATAGGTAACTAAATGTCTGACAAAAATTACATTTTTTATTGAATATTTCCCTATAGGCTCAAGTCGATAGACACCGAACTGATGTTCTCGAATCAGGAATCGGACCAGGAAGCATCCAGCGAAAGTGACGACAGCGATAAATCAAAAGAGCGACCACAGTCAAATACAGCGCCGAAAATAACTAATATGAGCTGTTCAATGATTGTCAGCAATCACAACTCCAGTCAATTATCTGAGTATAATATGAGTCAGAGCTTCAATGAGAAATTGATTCATGAAACGTTTATTTTGGAAGATGGCATGGGTGAGTTATTTGATTTTTTATGGGCAAACTTTATTTAAATTAGATTTCAGTTAATTCGAATTCGGGAACTAATTCAGTAAATCATCTTTTATTGCTTTTTTATTCGATAAATATTATTTTGATTTCTGTTTAGTTCTGGAAACTGCAATACATATTTGCTTTGCTGGTATTTGCAGTTCAATCCAAGCAAAACATTATTAAACGAACGGATAGCGATATCCGTCAAGTTTTTCGCAACCTACAACTTTTGCGCGGCGAACTCATTTTTTCTAGAATCTTTAATGTTTATTAACCATATTTTGTTTGTTCAGGATATAAAAATAAACTAGGCTTTTGCGTTCTTCCAGCCAAAAAATTTCCGTCTCAAGACGACATCGATCGGATTAGCAAAGTAACATCAGATGCCCCGATTATTGAAGAAGGTCGCCAATCCTTAGGCCGAAAGGCCATTGAATCTCTCAAGGAAATCGAAAGAAACCGTCATTTGCATTTGTGCCAACAAGGTACATATTTAGAGCTGTTTTGAAGAAAGTTATCTGATGAATGCTTTAAATTTAAATTTTAGGTTCTCAAGTGATCGAGCAAGAGAGGCAAAGGGTACTTGCGTTAAAGCAGCGTGTCCAGGAAGAAGTGAAGTCGCAATGGGCCCAGCAAAGACAGGATTCAGTTATCTCTTCCGGATCGGACAGTTTTCGAAATAGGTGAGCTACAATTTACATTTAAATGATTGATTATTTTTCTGCAAAATTAGTATTTTCCCAGTCCCGTTTTTTTATCTGAGTTGACCAGCGGAGAAACGGAGAATTTACTTCTAATCAGCTTTTCACTATATATTCCCCTAAAATGAGTTTTCTTATCTTAATACAATTGAACTGCTATCTGGTGTTATCAATTAACAACTGTAAACTGGCATTATATCAACTGATAACCCACATTCGCAAAATTTTTGCAACATGAATTTGCCAAAATTGCTAAATTATCGTTGACGCTGGGCGTAGGTCGGTAGCGACTGTATTTTGAATGTCCTCTTTAAGTGCCTGTTTTCGATCTTCCATCAAAAGGCAATCAGTTCCACAACAGTTGAGCATCCGGTGAGGTTCGAATAATAAATTAGTTTCATTAAGGCATTAATAATGTTGACTGCTTTGGTTATGCGGTAATTCAATATATAATTTAGGTAATAAAAATGGCTAAATATAGCAAAACAGGCCAATCAGTATCAAACAGAGGAATGTATGGGTTTGAAAGCAAAAGAAAAAATAACAATAATATTCACACAAGCACACATCAAAGGAGCTGACCGCTCGCGGTATTCGGCAGGTCGTAAAATGAAATATTTATTTATTCGAAAAAAAGTAAGTTGGGAAAATAACGGAACATTGAAACGTATAAACATGGGCTTTCAAATAGCAAGTGCACTTTACTAGGAACCGGTGTTATTTTTGAGCAAAGACCGCTAATGAGGGATTTTACAAGGTCTTTGCCATTGAAACGGAAATGAGCCATAATGTTTATTTTCAAAACAAAAGTTCTAACTACGCAGTCTGATGCACAACTTTCTACGTAAATGCTGGGAAATGTGAAACTTTACTAAGCTCAGTTTTATAAAATGTGATTTTTATCCATTCCTGGCAATAAACGAGTAAAAAACAGTTCAACCAGTCAATTCTAGCAATCAAAAACGCGCTCTAATCGAAGGGATATGCATGATATCATAATTACGACTTAATAAAAATTGATGGGGCGTGTTAACATTGAATCTTACTATCCAACTGAATATAATTGGCGTTAAATCATAGGAATTCACAAGTAATAAATCGTCCAGTACTTTATCTAGCGAGCAATAAAAACTCAACGACCAACAGGTGAAGGGAACATCATTTGAAATCAGAACACCTAAAAATAATACTTTTAGTTCCATCTTTTCAGTAAGCTGACAGGATCCAACAGATGGTATTTGGATAGTTTAAAAATACATCGAATTTAGATAGCGGAGAAATAAATCATCCTGAGGTAGCCGGTGACAGGCTAAACGTTTTCGGCAATTATAAATTGCCATTCTTAAATTGTTGACGTCTATATATTGTTTTGTTTGCTATTGAGAGATCGCTGCTATTATTTTTCTCATATTTTGAATGTTGTGCTTGGTACAATTTCATCAACCCTCTGGCCCAGTTTTGAGCCTATTTGCTCTCATCAGCTAGGTTTAACTTTGAGAATAACACTGGCAAAATCTGCACTTTATCAGCTTTAACAAGCTAAATCCGAGTGATGAGCGCTAATAGGCTCGAAATCAGTTCTAAGGGTGTCGGAGATTAGCACATCTCAAGGCCTGTACCTAATTACATCAGAAACCTTTTATTATGTCAAAAATTTAATTTTTGTCTCAGCGTTTGGTTGAAAAATGCGGTCTTGGAATACGGACTATCACTGAGAAACCGCCTGTTCAGTTCGTAATTTTCTCTTATTGTATTTTTCATTTACGTTTCAAAACTTCCTGGGCTGGTTTTTTTGCATTCTTTTTTGTTGTTTCTTGTTCCTTAATCTCGTAGATCCTATTTGCCTCCATTTGCAGCACTTTTTTTCTTTCCCCTTTACGAATTTTTACGTTTACATCGTCTTGATAATTTCACTTTACTCGCTTGTATTCTGAGTTGTTAATTGGATTTATATTTTGTTATCAAATATCTGAGGATGTCTGCTATTTTATTTACAATTTATTGTTTGATTTTGTTAGTCGGAAATAAAATTTTCAATTTTCGAGGAATTTTCTTACTTTTCTTTGTCTTACTTTTCTTAATTATATTTTGTCATATAGCTTGTTGGCGTCTAAGTGTTCTCAAAGCTATTAATTTATTTTAAGCTCTCTTCATTCCTCATCAATTAACTTTTTCTGTGTTAGAATATATGAGGATTATGTAACTAGCTGTTTTTTATCTGAGAAGCTTATTTATTTATATTTTTATTTCTAGTGGATCTGATCCTGCCCCAAAACCCGATTCAAAAGTTGCCAATGGGGACGAAAATCGCAAAGTGAGTATTATTTCAACTCGTTTTACGTTTTCTAAGCAACAAATGCCTGAAGGGCGTCAATTTTTTTAACATCGTTGCTTGCGAAGGCTTTCTTTCAATATATTATTTCTTGTATAGATTAAGAATTTTATTATATTAACTTTAACTATTTATTATGAAAAAAAGTATAGATTTTTTCAGGACATGAAAGTGAGACGGCAAAAATTGGCTCATTTTTCAACAAAGCAGCTCTTTTTCGACCAGCTTTTTCTGAACTCAGAAAAATGTGTGAATCACTCCGAGAAAAATGACCATTGCTTCTGCCTATTAATCATCCAAGCAATCAAATTTGATTTTAATGCACTAGAGATGTAGTGCCGAATTCCACGCTTTGCATAAATATTGCCTCTACCTAAATTATCTTTGGCACAAACACGAAGCGATGCACCAGCAGTTTCCGTACCGATTTCGACGTATTAAAAGCATCTCTTATTCGCATTATGAAAATATGAATCGTCGCTTATTTATTTGCCAATAAGTGGATTCTATTAGGATTGACGTGGATGAGAAAATAAACCTTTTCCAACCGAAAGAGCATTTTTATGTTGGTGACCATCCAGTCAATCCACAATATATTTATTCGATCTTTTTGTCCCCATTTTTGTTCGTAAAGGTCAGCAAGGTATCCGGGGAATCAAAAACTTGCCGGGAATTCTAAAATGTATTTTAAACGAAAGGCATGAAGTGGAAAAGTAGTTTTTATCGAATATTATGGTGGAAATCAACACTAAATGGTCATTAAACCTCGAGAACATGGGCATTTCCAATATGAAATGCGCATAAGAGCTGGAAAACATTACATCATAAACCGAATGCCGTATTTATGGATAGTGTAAAAGCAGAGCAATTAACATCGGGCTTTGGGCGTAATTTACTACTAAGAGTGTTTACAGTTTTCCGGAGAATTTCCTGGTTTTCTTTTTACAATCGATTTGCCGAATCGCTCCCACATTGAAAACTTGGAGGTGTGTTTCGGAGCGTCAGTGAGGAAAATATTTACACGATCAGTTTGGGAACTTTGTATGTTGTTCCTCTCTTGATGGCAAGCGCGGAAAGGAATTTCCAACGCAGCAGTTTTATTGGGGAAAACATTTCCTTAAAGACCGACAAGACGAATTGGGAATTATTCAATTTAAATGCCAAGAATCTCACATTTGACACTATGAATGAAAATAGCTGGCTTATTTTGGGATCCCGTTTCTGTTGGCTTACATACTTAAAATCCACCCATCAATCCGACAAGGTTGAAAGGCTCGAATTCGATTGGCAAAAGCATTTTCGTCCATGAGAGACAGTTTAAAAGCCTTTGACGCACCATTTTCTCGCAATTGTTATTCATCGTCTCATTCAATACTGGCAATTAGCACGAGCGCAATTTATAAATTCTATAAATTCTAGACTCAGCACAATGGCATGTTCCTTGACGGACCCCCCATTTGTAACAGCGAAGTATACAAATGAGAAGAAATCAGTTTTTCCACGCCTGGCTGAATGGGTTTATTTTTGCGCTGCAAATCACACATTTTTACTGGATTTTCTGTTTATCTTTTCTGTTGGATTTGCTTGTGCATCAATAATAGATTTATTGAGCTGGGCTTTGATAGGCTGGAATAATAAGAAAGGAATCGATAAGGAAACAAGATTAAACCAAAAATTCTTCGTGACAAAACGAAAGAATATTTGAGAAGCACACAAATTGGTCATCGACAATCGATTTTTGAAAGTTTACGTTTAAGGATCACGGTTGTGCCGAAAACAAAACATCCATTATTTCAGCAAAAATGACGCATCTCGTGCTCGTAATCATAATTCATGCTGTCAGAAAAACGTATATTTTTGTGAAAGAGCGCCCACGGTTTGGAGAATGCGAATAAATTGCAAATGAACTAAAAAGCTATTTTTCGAATTTTGGAAATTCGAGCAGTTTTTCTCAAAAATCTTGATTAATCAGGTTAAAAACCCTAATCGATTTACTCTGCCTGGAATTCATCAAATTTACTCAAGTGTCTTCCTCACTTGCAATCGATGATGCTAAACTGAAACCCAAAAAGTAATCTGAATATCTGGCATAAAATATATAGTTGCAATATCAACACTGTAGGGTTTTTGATGCCATTGCGATAGACTTGATGCATTTTGGCAAAGTTGTGATATTAATTTTTTACCTTTTCTTGGCGATTTATTGAGCCAACTTTTTCTGCTTTTCAAAACGTTTGCACAATTTAAATTCGGACTGGTCAGAAATATTTGCAAGCGTACGTCACTACCACCAACTTATTATTTGAAAAAAGGTACATTCTCACAAAGTGAACGAAGTTTTATTATAATTGCGTCTACCTTTAAAATACCTGTAGTTTCAATTTTTATCAGTTACATTTTTAGGCATGTTGCATAATTCTTCGATATAAATCGATTAATTCAAAGGACAAATCCTCATTTTATAGGAAAAAATAATCGAGAAAAGACTAATTTCTTGAAAACACATTTTACGTAGGTTCGCTTTAGTACGTGAAATCTTATTATTATTTGGCTATTACACAGGGATACTTTGTTAAAATTATCCCTTATGTACTGTAAAAATTTCCATTTTTGATTGTATCGCTTATTGGAGGGTTTGGAAAAATTGTCATTAGAGAGCTTTCGATAGCCGGTTATTTGACGAAGACCTGCAGTTTTTGCAAACTGATACTGGCGCCCGATTAAATTTTTTTTAAATATATATATAAAAATAAGGAAAATGCATCTAAAAAATGGTTTACTGATTGTTTCAAAATAATTCCGACCTAGCTAGGGCGGAAAAACCTAAAAATTGCTGCACCTTTTAAGGGACCGCAACCTTCAAACGTCCAAACTCCCCCAAATCCCCATCAAATGCCCCCCATTTTTGCACACAGAACAATAGAGAGTTTTGCAACAAATTTAGCCCAAAATAGGCGCCATCACGTTTTAGGTGGGGTAACATCTCATGTAAATCTCATGCAAAGTCGGCTTGTTCGCCCTATAGCCTGAGGATGGGTGATTTTCGAAATTCGTTCACTTTTTTGAGCGATTTTCATTGTTTTGGAGCGTCCCAGAATCTGCCCAGTTGAAAAATTGTCAGATTCTGGAAATTTTCCCCGAAAATTAAGTAGAGTAAGAGTAACGGGTTTATTGAACGCTTTTCTATGCAGTTTTGCCCCTTGCGTTTTTCGTTTCAGGTATTGAGGATTTTTTGAAATTTATTTCTCGGAATGGTTCGGAAAAATTTTCCTTGGTTTTGAAAATGATTGATGTGAAAATCGTCGATTTTTCCTGGATCAATTAATTGATCCCCAAGAATTTTCGAGAAAAATGTTTTAATTCGATTTGTGCAAATTTTCTTTGTTGAATCGTTCAGATGGACTACGTGACCCAAACTTTTTTCAGCATATTCGAATGGATTTAAGTACAATTGACCGCAATGGGGCTTTAAGGAAAGTTCTGCATTTACGAGCGATATTGATTTTTTCAGACCTTTTAAGGCCTGCCAAGTAAAAATCTGCTCAAAATTTTACCACAAAAAATGGCCAGTTTGGGGAAATTTCCCCCGAAATTTCCTCCGAATCGAAATATTTTCGAACATAATTTTATATAACTTTTTTCATATTAGGACACCAAGACTATCACCTTGTATGTGAAATATAAGAGCTGTTATAGCGAGTTTATTATATTTGCTCCGTCAACAAATCTCGCCGATCCAAGCAAAAAGCCGTCTGCCTGAAGTCATAACGACTCTTTCAATGTCGAGCTTCAAACAAAACCCAAAAGCTCGTTACATAAAAGCTGCCGTTTTTTCCTCTTGTCATTTTACAACACTGAAAATAGTTTTAATGGTGCAAGTTCCTTCTTTTGTTTGTGTTTTGGGCAAATAAAACGACGGCAGAGATCCACAAGCACGTTCTGGGGACATTAATGAGACATCAAAGTTTTCAAGTCTAATTTAGTAACGGGCTTCCGGAGCCTGATGGCTGCAACATGTCTAATTTCGGACCGTAAAGTTTGGCGTTACGATTAAAACATTTGTTCTACGCGTTTTTTTTTGAGTAAATTACAATGTCTGCACAATTTCGTCTCGTTTCCATAGTAAACTCTAATCTTGCGCATCAATTGCACTAGTCAAAGTTTGAGACTTTCTTGCCAGCTATTGTTTTGCAATTTTGCCACAACCTGGCGTAGGTTTTGTCCATAAACCATCCTTAATAGTTTCCCGTTAAACCTGAAAGTCTGCTTTTAATATACCGGGAACGGAGGGAGAGTCAAACGGGATTAGATTAGTCAGTCCGTTGGAGTCGTACGAATCAAGATCGTGGCCAGTTCCAGTTTAGAAGTTTTTTCTTACGGGAAAAGTGTTGGAAAATGTCGTTGTGGATCACCTATGTGAGGGCAGGGTATAGGAAACATAATCATCAACTTAGGAAGAAACATCGACTGTCGTTACCTGTAAGTTGAGGCTGAGGCTTGTGCCATCGAAAGAGTAGAAAACTGAAATTAATTGTTGATCAAATTAACGTTTTTGCAGCTTTGATAGTTAGTGGTTTGTGAAGAGTCGAAGAGTTTCAGCGTGTAGCAACTTACTGGATTTTTTAAGTTTCTCTTCAGGCAACTGGTTTAAAGTAGTACTTTTGGAATAAAAACCTTTCCAATTCACACTGGTTTCTTTTGTCAAAGTTATGGAACATTTTGATTGATGATAATTGATGTTTAAGGGTTTTGGGTGTAATTGAAAATTCCAAGCATTTCCCTTATAAATTACTTCGGACAAAAAATGAACTTTGCTCTTCTGTATCCCAAAAAAATATATTGATACATATTATATTTTCGTATTATAGTCACTTTCAACTTTCGGCCTGTTAATTAAAGCGCGATTTCTTCATTTTTCACAAATTTTAATTTAGCTATTATTCGATTAAAATAATCAAATTAAACATTCTAAATTTACTTTAAGGATTCTGGCTTACTGTAGGTAAAACCCCAACTGCAAGCATTAAATTCCTTTGAACTTTCGCATAGAAAATGCAAAACGCTGTAAGACGCGTCGCATCTGTATCATAATAATAAACATAATAATCCACTGACTTTATGCGCTCATAAACAAGCCAACCGAGCTTTTATTACAGCCAAAGAACAAGTGCTAGAGCCAATGAAACAATACAACTGGTTAACCGACTTTTCCAACATCCCAATCTGAAAATTGCCTGGATCGCGATCTAAAAGTGAAAAGTGTTCGGGACATTGTAAAGTAATTAGAACTCAGCAAATTACCGCACATAAATCGCACACAATATTTAATTCCAGCAATTACATGTGCGTTCCGCATGACTCTGAATTTAGAATGAACTTTAGCGGCCGCTATTTAATTTGTGGCGTCCTCGAACTTACGGATAATCGTTTTGTTGCAGTCCAAAGAAGATGAAGTTGATAATTCACCGAGACCCTTGTCGGAAATCAGCGAAATGAGCGTTGAAGTGGGTGGTACTCTTGGCAAGAAGAGGATTAAGCCGATTAGCGATAAGCAACGACCATTGACTAGGTATTTACCTATTAGAGGCTCTGATTTGGATCTTCGGAACCATATAGAGACAGCAGGTAAAGTCCTCTTTGGGCAACAAAATCCTCTAATTTCATTCGAATAAAGCTTAATTTAAACAAGCGAATTTTGGAACACCCAGTGTATAAAGGTTGATGGATTCCAGGTCATCAAGTGGTTTTGTGTCCACACGTGATCATCAATTCCAACACTTGTAGAGGATTTCTGCACAAAAAAGGCTCGAAGCTGAATGGATGGTCGCGAAGATGGTTTGTCTTCGACCGCAACAAGCACACTTTAACTTATTACACCGATAAAAGCGAGAAGAAAGCTAGAGGAGGTGCTTATTTTCAGGTAGGTCGCTTTTAGGCTCGCCTTTGTTTACTCTTGCTTGAAACCGAGTTTTTGCAAAAAAACTACATCGGGAATTATTTCAAGTTTGTTTAAAATGCTGCGGTTGGATTTCAGGCAATTGAAGAAGTCTATCTTGACCATCTTAACACTGTAAAGTCGCCAAATCCGCAGTTAACATTCATTGTGAAAACTCACGAGCGACTTTATCACCTGATGGCTCCATCTCCTGAAGCTATGAGGATATGGGTGGACGTTATCTTTACGGGAGCGGAAGGATACAGGGAGTTTGAGCATGGAACTTGATAAAAATGTGTATTTTTAAAGGTATTTTACATTCGCTCTGGTATTGGGGCTTTGTGGGACATTTTGTAGCCCATATTTTCTTTAATGTACGTAAAGATTCATCTAGTTTTGTACGAAGTATTTTAAGAAGTTTTAATTATGTGATAATACTTTTTTAGCATATGTCATATTAGTGTTTGTAGATCTAATTTTGTTACCAAATGTGAGTGGATTTTCCGTATCGACAGTGGGCTTTATAAGTTCAAAGTTTGGCAATTCATGATTTCATGTACATTGGGAATAATTCAGTGATTATTAGAAACCATCAAGGAAATGTGTGCCTTTCAGATTCGAGACTGAAACAGAAAACATTATTGACTTGTTTAAAAAAACGCTCAATGATAGCATAGCGCTAGAAGATCGAAACAAATTAAATGTATTTTGTATTACATAAGACTGTATGAGGACTTACGCATGTAGAACCGCAAATATAAATGCTATATTTGTAATTAATTTTGTAGTTTTTTTTATCGTGCCTTTTGTGGAATTTTTGCGTTTCACCCGCCGCAAAAAGTGCACTTTCTGCTGTAAAAATTCCGAATTTCCAACTTAGAGCAAGTGGAAACTTCAAACTTCATCGGTATATAGAAGCTGTTTGAATCTGCAAATTATGATAATTTCATTCAAGTGGCATCAATTCTGGATTTTGGCAGACTTGCTAAATGTTGGACTAAAAGCGAACGTTTTCACCCAATGCACTTGCTGCTATAAAAAATCGTTACTTTCGACCTGGAACAAGTGGGATCTTGAAACTTTCACAATCTATAGAATATATTTGGATCTACCACTGCTGGTTAATTTGCTTCAAATCGTAGTAAAAGATTGATTTTTGCGGATTGGGAAATTTTGATCTCAATGCGAACGTTTTCGCCCGCGTGCACTGCTGCTATAAAAGATCGTTACTCTCAACCTGGAGCAAGTGGAAACTTGAAATCTTCACAATATATAGAATATATTTGAATCTACAACTGGTGCTAATTTGATTTAAATCGCAGTAAATCTTGCATTTTACGGATTTGGTAAATGTTGACCTAAAAGCGAACTTTGTTACCCGAGTACACTTGCCACAAAAAATCGTTACTCCCAACCTGGAGCAAGTTGCAACCTGAAGCTTTCACAATTTTTATAACGTATTTGGAACTACAATTGCTACGAATTTCATTAAAATCGCATCAAATTTTTATTTTTACGGTTTAGGAAATGTTGGGCTAAAAGCAGACACAAGATAAAAACATCCGCTGCAAAAGTGCACTTGACTTGCTGCTATAAAAATTGTTAACTTCCAAAATAGAGCAAGTGCGCAGTTTAAACTTTCCCCATCTACAGAAGACATTTGAAGCTGCAACTGCTGTTAATTTCAATCAAATCGCATAAAATTTGGCGCAAGATGAAACAAAAAAAATACAAACATTACCAACGTTTAATAATAATTATATTAAATACTTAATTTCTAAATATTTTAAAGTTAAATCCCATTACTGTTGGGTATAATCCAAAGTGACCAAAGGGGTGTAGACAACATTGGGCAGAGCCTGGATGTTCTGGAAGTAATAATTAGCCACGTATTCCTCCGGTTTGCTGTTGGGTTCTCTGGTCTTCTCCAAAACGACTTTCTGCAATCTTCCATCGGGCTGTTGCAGGTAGAAAAAGTTGCCTCCTCCTGCCACCGCATTCGCTATGGAAATATTTGGACCTGCTTCCGCTCCCTCCTGGTTCAAGGGGTTATCTGTTGGTTGCTGAAGCGGAAAAAAATTGAAATTTTTTGCGTATTTTAACAATTTTTTGGAGCTCACCTGAGGCTTGGGTTCCTGGTCCGGCTGGCTTAATCCATCAACACTTTCTGGAGATGATTCAGTAACGGGCGGTCTTGCTGTGGACGGCCTGGAATTGAATCCACCCTCAGCAACGCCTTTAGGGGGCAAATATCCCTGCCCAATATCTGTTGCGGGTTTATTTGCCTGACCTGGATTTTCCGCTGCAGGCCTATTTTGAGGACGGTTTCCAGAAAAAGGCGTCTGAGACTGTCCCACTGATCCTTCACCCTCAGAAGGCAAATATTGCTGATTTACACTATCCGGCCTAAATCCAGAGGCCGGCTTGTAGGGCAATTGTTGCTTCTTGAGCGCATCCAACACTTTCTGCCTCAACACTTCTTCATCCGTTCGTTGTTCGTCGAGTGTCTCAAGTGGTCTAACATCTGGCACCCCGTAGTTCGTTGCAGGCGGCTTCTGTTGATTATTAACGGATCCAGAAGTTTCCCTGTTGGGTACTCCATAAGTGGCTTGAGGGAGACTCTGCTGTGAGTTTTGCAGCTTTTCGGGCGAGTTTTGAGGCGCTCCATATTGATTGGAGGGCCTAAAACCGGTCTGAGCTGGGGAAAATTGATTCTGGTTTGTCCCTTCAGGTCTAAATCCTTGAGAGGGCGTATATTGGTTTTGTGGTCGCTGAGTCTGGAATTGATTTTGAGGTCTCTCAAAATTCGGTCGCTGAGTCTGGAATTGATTTTGAGGTCTTTCAAGATTTGGTTGCTGACTCTGGAATTGATTTTCCGGTCTTTCAAAATTTGGTCGTTGAGTCTGGAATTGATTTTGAGGTCTTTCAAGATTTGGTTGCTGACTCTGGAATTGATTTTGGGGTCTTTCAAAATTTGGTTGCTGAGTCTGGAATTGATGTTGTGGCCTCTGAGGTGCGAATGCCAGCTCAATATTTTGATTGTTCTGAGGTCTGAACGACTGCCCATTCTGAGGCTGAGACGGAGGTCGAAACTGGGCTGGAGGTCTGTAGATCTGTTCAGGTTGCCTGGCGGGTGGCAAATATGAGCTTTGCTGCCCTGGAGTTTTTGATGGAGGCAAGTAGGAGTCCTGTGGCTGGAAATTGACGGTTTGTTGAGCAGGCCTGGAGGGTGGCAAGTAGGAGTTTTGCTCGAAACTGACTTGGATTTTCTGGGGCCGGTTAACGACCCGTTCTTGAGAATTCTGTAGCTGTTCAGTGAGCTTGATCAGTTGCTCAATGGTGAGTCGGGAGGGAATTTTTACATCGATTGTTTTTATTGGTTGGTACTGTTGAGGGCTCGGCCTGAAGTCTTGGCGCAAATATGGTGGTGGCAACTCGCACTGTATCCCAGCGCAGACTAGAAGAATTAGAATTGGAACCTGTAAGTAATTGGTGTTTTTTCAGTCGTAAAACCTAAGTGCTATAATAATCGAAAGTAAAATTCGTTCTTACCTTCATGGTGCGTCTACATGTATGGAATATAACCGACATACTAACAAGTGTTTATCACAGTTTGGAATTTATATAATGTAGCTTTTAAATAATTGGTATTCAACAGGTATCAACGGGATGATGCGTGCGGTGGTCTGGTCTTCATTGTCTGTATTTCTATATAGTAATAATGAATTGATTTTTGCCGTTGACCTAAAAACCAAATTTCGATTTCATTTTTCTTCGGTTGTCCAAGTGTCCAAGAATGAGTTCGGAAGGTTACATTCAATGCGTATTTGTACTGAATTTCGATGTTACGTATTCTTGTTGTTCGTCCTTACGTCGGTTCTTTGAAATGGTAATTTTCTCTGTTATTTATTTTAGAAAATGTATAAGTTCAAATTTTAGCAGTAGCTGGGTATTTATAAAGAGGACTAAATTGGACTAATATTATTAAGCGTGTAAAAAGCCGTATTTTTTAATTTAATATTCAGAAGGTTTCAGTGAAGAAGCCTGTAATAAAGCACTCGAATATGGAGTTATATTAACATTTGCGATCATCAGAACTTAATTTTAATTGATTTGTCAAGGAAAATTTGCGTTTGATTTCAAAGTTTTTTTAAAATAAATGTTAATTTATTTTTTCTGAGTTAATTTCTTATTGATTCATAATTGAATGATAATTGATTATTGAATGATGAAATTGATTGTTATCAATCAAAGTTATTTTGATTTGCTCGAAGGAATTTTCATGGGCAGATTTATTCCTAATTTATTTACTACTTAAATTTGAACAAAACATTCAATATTGAATTCTGCAATTGTAATGGCTAGAAATAATTCTATTTTTTTAATAGAGTTTTTCCTCTTCATATTGTAATTTGTATAATTATTTTTTTATGTCTTCCTGTTTTTAGATTATCATGTCGCCATAATGACGTTTAATACATATTTCCATTAAAACAATGTATTTGGATTCTATAAAATAACAATGTTCCTGTTTCCAATACTTGGACCGTTTTTTTAAATTTTCTCTAGATATTTAATTTTATGTGTTTTAATTAGTTCTTAGAGTTCCACTTTAGTCTTATGTAAAACATACTCAGTAAATTAAGTGTAAGTCGATTTTGCTTCGGTTTTCGACTGCATTCAATACCGCGAAACTCTTTTGAATTAAAACAAGGTGCCAATAAGGGATTGTGAACATTGTTAAGTGCGAAAAAATTAATTAAAGGTCGGTAAATAATTTTAGAAACCAATAGTACAAAATATAGCGATAATTTGCTTTAAAAAGCAATTTTAAAATGTTTTCTGCCATTTATAAACTCTCATGTCTCAAAGAATCTTCCCGCCAATATTTTCCGTTTTCATTTATTATGATGCTCAAATGGTTCGCTGTAAAAATGCCAGATTACATCAATATATAGGATTGCTAGAGAAAAAATTGCTGGAAGTTTAAATGTAAGACATCAAATTGCAGTAAAACTGGTTAAAGGTATTTTAAAAAAACGAAAATTTTATTTACACTTTGAAAACATGGACCTCGGAAACTATGAACTTTCGAATGAAACACATTTGTCTTAAACGCAATATTTTTGCCCAAACAATATCTCAGTGAATTTTGTCACCTTAGTCGAGGTGACCAATGTAGGATTACTCAATTCGAGGACAGATTTTTGGCAAAAAAAAATTACCGCAAGTAGACATGCATTTTGTCATTGCTTGCTTACAATCGTCTTTTATTTATTATTAAATTCCTGAACAATTGCCAATAATAGAAATTAGTTGTGTAAGCGCTTGATTGAATTTATCGGCGGCTCGACGTGACATGAGAAACTAACGTGACTACTTTTGGCCATTAAATAATTAATTTCATGAAAGTGAAATGAAGTTCGAAATGTTAAACACGCCGGTGGAAATTACCTTTTTCTGCTTCAGCATTTAGTTGTGTGAACATTTCATGTTTTGAGAAATGTGTCCCTAAACCTTTAACAAATGCAGTTAATCAAAACAAAATTTAACGGTTTTTGCATTATAAAATAGTTTGTGCCAGTGGTTGAAAACCGTGAGTTTTTCGCTATTTTAGTCAATGTGGAAAAGAATTTGCGATCAGAAAATATATTGAATAATAATCGAATAAATTGAAATTGAATTTTGTCTGTTAGTTTGTTGCTTCCGTTATCGTTGCAACTCATTGATTTCTCCTGTTACCCTTACTTTTAATTTTTCTACTCTGAACATTATTAGATAGAAATTTCAACAAAAACGCACTGCCTTCACACACATCGACTCTTAATTATGAAGCGATAATGTTCAGTAAATCAAATAGAGGAGCGACAACTTTTCAACCAACATTTTTACTAATAGGGTAATTTCGGGAGAGATGAACCACCGCCTGAGATGGACCAGTCGGGTATTTTTGACTGTACATGGTATATGAAGAATATTTCAACGCTACCCCGTCAACAAACGACTACCAGTTGCACTCCGATAGTAGCTTTGTGTGTAGTTAATTT
>NW_026019016.1:2859665-2862924 GCF_020466585.1 Dendroctonus ponderosae | reverse complement strand
CGATTAATAAATAGATTTTTTGTTTTTGGGTGGTCCGTCTATCCCTGAAATTTGGGATAGATGGACCAGAGTAAATCGGGACAGTTGAACCGGTTTTAATTTTTCTGTTTTATACAATGTTTACAAAATACCAACGGAAGTTGAGCTCACAAAGAGCTAGATGGACCGAAGAAGACCTAAAAATGTTGTAAAGCCTATAAATACAGAAACAATGGGGGTCAAAGCCGCAGCCAGACACTTTAATATTCCCAAAGCTACTCTAATTACAAGAAAGCCGTGTGGAAAACTAAAAAACTGGCTCTCAATGAGCCAGTTTTTCGTCTACTTTAGGAGAAGAAAATGAAGCGACGATAGTAGCACATGTAAAAAGCTGCAAAAATTTGGTTTTGCCCCAACACGGAATGATATGCGACATATGACGTTTGCTGTTGCTAAACAGTTAACGTTGAAGCATCGTTTTAACGTAATCACAAAAATGGCAGAATACGACTCCCTACATCTTTTCCTAAGCCCTCATTCAGATCTTAGCCTAAGAGTTGCTGAAGGTGTTTGATGAGTCGTGTACAAACTTATGTATGTGGAATGAATGCCGCAAAAAAACGTATTAATTAAAAAAAAAATAATAATTAAGTTTAATTTTGTTCCTTATCCTTTGTTACGGTTCATCTCTCCCTGTGTGGTCCAACTGTCCCAAATTGGTGGTTCAACTATCCCGCAGACTTCGGGTTAGTTGGACCACATAACGGTTTTTTGTTTTATTTTTTTGTCACCAAATGTGTCCGAGTTTTTAGTCTTTAGTTACAGTTCTGATTGCAGTTAGTTCAAATGTTCGTGACAACATTTTTTTTACGTCAATAAAGCTATTTTTTGTGAAGATAGAGTCGAATCAAAAAAGGTGGTTCATCTCTCCCGGAATTACTCTAAGTCAATACATTAACCTACTATACAATTTATTCATACAATATTTTCAAACCCAATCTGTTGCCTATTACCCGCCCATACCCCAAGGCATTGGCACAAAGCACCCAGAGCACATCATAAAATTTTCGTAGGTATTATAAAAGTCCCCATTGCAAATCGAGCAGTCGATTCGACCAGATGAACATCCCCCAGTTTGACAATGGGTACCAACTCCTATGTCCCTTTTGTGGCAACCCATCCCACAAACATTCCTAGGCTCATACATCACATTTCCAGAGCAGGAGTCGCATTGAGTGCTGGAAGTGTGACATCCTCCATAAATATAAGGGGTGCAAGGAACCACCACTTGGCAACAACCTACTGGAACCGGTATAAGTCTGTTAATAGTCACAATGTAGGGAACCGGCACTTGGACGAGAATTGGCACTTTGACGGTTACAACCTCTGTGTAATTCCTACAACCCTCTGGGCGTGGGTTTGTACAATTTTGAGGTGGAACAGTTGGCACATCGGGACCTGCAGGTACAATGTTGATGTTGTTTTCGTTCGCCACAGACACATTAATCGGAATATACACCCGAGTTTCACTGTGGATCGTATTTTCAACTGTTATATTTGTGGGCACTATGACTGTATTGTTGTTGTTGTTAACGTTAGTGCTGTTTGTGGAAATTGTTGTGTTACTGCAGGGTTTGCTACACCCTTCTTCAGTTGAATTTTTATATATGATTTTCTCTTTATCATCGATGTCCTCACAGGAACATTTTCCTTTGCCTCCACAGTTGTTTCCCCCGCCACACGAGCAATCGCTGGCATTTCCATTGCAACATCGGCTCTCTTCTCGGCAGCAATTGCTCACGTTCTCATTGCAACAGTTTCTACTCCTTTCACTGCAGCAACTTCCGCTTGTCCGACCGCAGCAATTTGTACTTGTTTCACTGCAGCAACTTCCGCTTGTCCGACCGCAGCAATTTGTACTTGTTTCACTGCAGCAATTGCTGGTGCTGCCGCAACGATTTCCTCCACTTCCATTGCAGCAATTGTTGCTGGTTTTACTGCAGCAACTGCTGCTGACCTCACTGCAGCATTGGTTGCTGGATAGAGGGTAACTAGATACGTAGGCTCCCAAGTTGATGACTAAAACTACAAGCAGAGCAAGCTTCTGAAATAAAATGAAAAGTTGAGAGCTTAGCAGAGAGTTTGTTACTTTGCTAATGCACAATGATTTAGGAGATAAGCTTTGATAAAACCGCAAATAAAAACTGTTAAATTAGTTGTCAAGCTCGCTAAGACAGACTTTCGAGACTTTTGAGAAAAACTACAAATTTTGGGAATTTTTAAATATATAGTCTTTTGAAAGTTGTGTTTATTCGTTTTCTGAAATAGAGCAAACTGAAATGTGTCCATATTCCGAAAAAAAGATCGTTGCTATTCTATTAACAGTTCTAACAAAGTGTTGTTTACAATTGTTTGAAACTGAAATGTTTAGGGCAAAGCTCTAAAGTGTTACAACGCAAATGTTCTCTTTCTCTGCGTAAGTTTATTCAGAGCTGCAAATCGCAAGATCTTCTGACTTTTAATAAAATTGTGTTAGTGAACCGTTTTCAAATACATTTTTGAATTTTTGGGTTGGATTTTTCGACATTTTGGGAAGGATTGTTTTTAGTTTCAATTGCAATTCGAAATCCTAAACTTATCCCAACAATAAAGTAAAGTAAGTTTAAGCCTAACCGGTTTTATCTGCTTAAAAAATTATTATCGTTATATTGTGAAGGTACCAAACACCAATTGTTATAAATATAATGCAGCCATTTATAAAACTCGAATTTTCTCGTAAATTGTAACAATGTATAAGGAGTATTTTGCCAAAGTCAAGGGTTTTCTTATTCCGAATAAATAACCCTAATAATATACGGGGTGTGCCTTTAAAAATATTTTAAACCAAATATTTCCATATAATGTAAACGTATTTCAATATAATCATTCTATATCAATACTCTATATTAATATAGAATTTCAACCTTTTGTGTCTAAAGACGACAGACAAATTTTCTATTCATCAACACCGTGAAAATTCGCTTTTTCATGGCTATAGCCGAACAACTGAAAAACTATCCATTTTTATATTTTTTACAAACTTTTTTTTGGGTATTTCGCCTCAAAAATGTTTGTCTTTTAAAAAGACAGAATTTCCTCACATCTTTTATTACAGATTTATAAATAGTACTTCCATTTCGCAATGAGAACGAATTATTTATCAAAAAGTAATCAAGAACTATCACCTAGAGGGTATCCTGCGACACAATTAGGCTCAAGCTGTAAGAGAAAATTCCAATTA
>NW_026019016.1:2819858-2859523 GCF_020466585.1 Dendroctonus ponderosae | reverse complement strand
CTATTTATCAATCTGTAATAAAAGACGTGAGGAAATTCAGTCTTTTTTAAAGACAAACATTTTTGAGGCGAAATACCCAAAAAGAAGTTTGTAAAAAATGAATCCGTCTCAACAATATAGAACTTATCCAATTTTAGTTCGTTTTTACGATAAAACGTAATTCAAATTTAGATAAAAATGCAAAAATTAAATAAAATGTGTGAAAAAAAGTTTTCTTTTGTTTTCTACGCTTCAACTTGTTTCAACTTTTCAGTTTTATTCTGTCTAATTGTAGTTATTTTAAAAATATGTGCGTTTATTACCTTTAAAATACGAATGCTGGTTAAGCGTAAGTACTTATTAGGCAGACACTTATTAGGGATTTTCCAGTAGAAACTATTAAATCTGCTATGTATTTGGTCGCTAAACCACCTTGCACCTTTTGGCATTAATTTTTAAATTTAGCACATTAATGAAATTAACGTGCTTTCTTCTATTGCAAGTAATTTTTTACCAATATTGGTAAAAAATAGGTAGTTTACAAAATCTAAAAAAAAAGTGAAATAATCCAACAAACCGCTTAACACTGACTAATTATTTGGACAATAAACCCTCAACTTTTAAATAATATAAACGCCTGCAAAACCATGTACGTTTTTTAATATATTTTTTAATGATATAAATTCTTACCATTTTTAACTGTGCCACTATCACTGAAATAGTTACAAGAAAATAGATTCGCCTTCATCCTCATACTTAAGCTGAATAAGGACCTTGGTTTTTCAATTTTAGTGTGATAAATCAGAAGTCAAGAAGTCAATGGGTCAATATGAATTTTTGCATCCGAATCCATATTTATAAACTTATTGAATGTGGACATTTTCGAAGTCGTTTCGGAATATCTATATATATAGTTTTATCATGTATTTTTGAGGTGATGGACACAAAATGTATAAAGACAAATATTCTGTATGCAGAGGGTATGCAAAATAAACTGAGTAAAAACTAACTAAAATACAAAATGCGGCCTTTTAAATTACAAGTTTGTGAAACTACTACGATTGTTTGATCTGTTTCTCTCTGTATGTAGAAGAAACGCTAAATTCGAAGGGTTTCCGTAAACGCACTTCAAGGAAATCTCAGTCATCAGTTGCATTAGATAATTTTAAGATTTCATAAAATTTAATTCTATAATTGTAGCTTTTATTATCTCGGTTGCTTAATTAAGTGTGCTGCATTGTCAATGTTTAAAAGGCCACCAGATAACTGACACACATGTTAATGGCAACACCATACTACATTTTTTTAAGCGAAATGAGTAATGGAACAACTGATAAATCAACAGATCAGTCGGAACGATTTTTTTTATTGAGCACGTTGTTTCACTTTTAACCTTGGTGTTTGAAAAAAGTTTAAAATTTTAAGATGTTTTCTTATATACATATAACTAGTTAGTTGAAGTGCGAGAAAAAACACAGTCTTACCCACAAGCAATTTATTACAAGACTGAAAAAAACCAAACGTTTCGATTTTGTCCATACTCCAAGTGCAAAGACTTTTTTTCAACAGCTAAATAGTTCAATGGGGCATTTTAATAATGATATTGCAAGCCTTAGTATAAGTTAATAAGTCAAGAATCACCAGATAAGAAAATTTGAAATATTCTTTCAATCATTTCATAGAGCTCTAATAAAGTTGATTTCTTTAATATGTCTCTTAATTTTGCTTAATTGCTTTTAATGCAACACGAGATAATATCAGCATGATATAATGAGAGCCTCAACTACTTCGGACAGAACTCGAAGAAAATGTGACTCTATTATGAATAGGAGCTTCTAATATCTGATTTTAAAGACTTTTAAGTCTTGTGGCGTATCTTTTAATCCTCATTTGCTGCGTTCATTCCACCCTATCCTAAACTTATTCAGACCCCTTTTCTAATATACTTAGCACTTCAATTACCCGCTTCTAATCTCGAAAATGTCAATTTCGGTAATCTGTCCTATCAACAAATAAAACGTATGTTTAGCTTTGGACTCAATTTTGATTGAATTAAATATCAAAGAAAGTTACTTTGGTTGATGTTAATTAAATAAGCAAAATAATTTAGTTTTGTGCTTAGAGGATTTGGTCACGATTTGCTCATTTTGTCTCCCATATCATTCCAGTCTAGATAGTTGGCATGCAATTACGCGCTCTTGGAGATTTATGTAGCAAATAGATGCACCTGCAACTAAATTTAGATAACTTTTATTTTCCAGACTAGTTTCTCGATGGCGCTTTCTTAAACGCAGCTCTTAATCACTCTGTTGTAGGATGGAGGCTCGCTTTATTGCTTTATTTGATGCATTAAATTGAATGACGAATTGCCATGTCTGATTACTAGATACTGCTTAAAATTGATTGAAATTTGCATTATTTGCTATGCAGTTTGCTTTGTATTTCGTGCGGAAATTTGGCGCTGTAATGAGATTTGGAAGACAGTTGTGCAAACCTTATTAGCGACGGTAAACTAATCTAAAATGTTGAGGGAGCTCATAGAGCGGCAGTCACGTTTACAAATATTTTGAATTAAAGATGAAGTTTTTAACAAAAATTGCATGGGAAATTGGCAAAAGCAGCCGAATAAGAGACTTGTTCAAGAATTAATTGCCATAACACTTTCGTAACTTTTTACCAAGTCCATTACCATTTGCAACTAAACTTAATAGTTTAGGAAATCGTGAAAGTTCTTTGCATATTTTGTCATTTTTATTAGTTTTATCGGTATATTCTGGTTATCTGGAAGTTTAGTTATGATGAAAGAGTTATACCTCCAACATTTTCTGGATAAGACAAATAATCCAGCAATCAGCTGGTTATGCGAACAGTATCCATGGTTAAATAAATTTCGAGAAAAAGCCATTATTCTTAACCAAAATTGCTTTAAGTTTCGCGTATCTCTCGAGTTTAACAAATCGAATTTACGATTGCCAGTCGGTGCAAGTTCGGAAACCAATCATATTCTGAGTATTGGAAAAATCAGATCGATTCAAGCTTTTAAACTAATCTCGTTGTTTGCAGAAAGACTAAAACCAAGGGCGGATCCAAAAGGGATAACAAAAACCAGAATTTCTACTACATAAGTGGATCCGCCGCTGCTCAATTTATGCTTTTCTAATTTCGCTTTCTGGGTCAAAATTGCCCGAATTTCCTCACTTATCTTGTTATGCTGACCTGAAGCCCCCCTTGACTTCAAAGCTGGATTCGCCCCTGAAAAAACCGCATTGTTATTGGGTGATGTCTGAATTCAATAAAGTGCGAGAGGACAAAAAAAAATCAGTGAAGGAAAATGTAAACTTTCCGTAGTTCCGATGTTTTTTTTATGCCTAAATTGATGAGACAGTCTTGTCGAAAAATTCTTGCGGGGGAGACTGCGAAGTGGCTCCCAAATTATTTTTTATTTGCAAGAGAATCAAAATAAATTGAGAACATTATGTACACCGCACCACAAATTTGTAATGTATGACAAGCAAATAAATGTATTTAAACTGCAAACTTTTGTTTCAGGTTCTGATTGTTTGCCTCTAAAATGCGCAGAAACTGAGCCATTAAATATGAATAGAACTACAAACGCAATACGAAATGTCCGAAGATTAGAGGCTGATAAAGCTACGTGGGCGTAAGTATATTGTCAACATAAACCGAGGCTCAACATTTCCGCTTTTAAATCCTCTTACTTCTATGTCACCCCTCAACATAAACTTGCTATTTTCTAATATGATATCGTATATACTCTGGCTCTATTGTGCGATGTTTATGAGCTTTCTGACTTGCGGCCTTTGCCACATAACTTCATGAAAGCCAAATCCCATTAAGTGTTCATGAATTTTATTCCGATAATTACTATGGATTACTTCAGGAAATATTTATTTGAACTTGGCACACAAGGTTGCAATTATTTATTGGAATTTGACCAGTTCTTTTGTCTAATGATCGAAATCTAAAAAATAGCCAAAGCTTTGTTTGCTGTTTTCAGCAGCATTGAGCTTTGAGCCAGCATTTCAAAGAAAACGTTTGTAATGGAAATTCCAGAATACCAGAGCAAAGGCGTTTTTTGCTTGCTTGTAAATCACATCATATTTCTGTTCTTCCACCAGTTCAAACATGATGACAACTTGCTCAGTATTGATATTATTTTGCGAGCAGAGCATTTATTTGAAACAACAGATAAAAAACTGTGTAATGTCACACAAACAACAAATGAAAAAGCTTCAAACATACGGTTTCATAATAGATTCAAATTCAAATAATCAAATTGTATGTTGTATACATAGACAAAAGTAAATTGAATCTTCTTGTAAAATTTGAAATTGCATAGATTTCAATTTTGATTTGTCCAGGTTCATTTAATCAAACTTTTATACCAGCAAAAAAAGTGCGTTTGAAAAATGTCCGGATTTCTACGGCGGCCGTTTTTTCGTCCACACTTTTCTTTCGTGACTCATTCCTTCGTTTAAGGTCCTTGGTTTCATTGGATCATCCACGTCAATTCTCCGGTTTCTTCTTCGTGTTTCCTTCTTTCACGTTTCCGTCGGAGTTTAATTTAGTATTTTGCTTAGCCATTCTTTTTGTGTGTCCAACCATACTAACTGTTTCGTTTCGACCTCATCCATAATGTAATTTTCTATTATATTACTTTCTTTCCTGGGCTCCAGTCAAAGTGTGAAACAAAAACTTGTATATCGTTTATTTCATAACGTTTCGGCGAGACCACAGCGCCATCATCAGATTTTAAAATTCATACAAACTCATAATTGGTAAACATTACATTCATTTAGCATGCAAAAACAAATTGAAGGTTTCAAGACAGCAAAGACCTAAATGAATGTAATGTTTACCAATTATGAATTTGTATGAATTTTAAAATCTGATGATGGCGCTGTTGTCTATCTGTTCTTCGTCTTAAATATTCCATTTCTGTGGCCAACTGTTTTTTCCTATTTTTTTGCTTACATCCCATACATAATTACACTTTGTGCGATGGTTTCGTAGAGGCGTAGCATCGTGCTGTTTCCGTTTAAATGAATTGCCGATAAGTTGGACTTAATCTATGCGAAATTCAGCCTCCGAACATCTGAATTCGACTCGAAACTCAAAATTAGATCTCCGGGAACGTTCATAATTAATCATAACGACAAACTCGCATTAATTCCGAACGTTTTGCTCAGGTTTGACTATTAAGCGGTTTACAGCTTCAGTTTTACTTGCTATAAATGTCATTCTGACCCTCCTTATGCCATGTCATCATTCCCATTTGTTTCATTAATCAGAAACTTCGTCAAGAGGAAGCGTTTGCCATATCGGAACGAAATTGTTTTTACTGGGAAAATCTTTAGTAATTATATGTGGCTCTTCATATATCTATCAATAAGCGCGATGTTTTTCACTAACTTCCAATTTTTTGGTCTCTCAACCAATAACTCTGGTTATCAAACATAAAATTTCGTTGAATAACTTGGATAATTACATTAAAGCTTAAAAGTCGAGAAAAGTAGATAACTGTGGAAGGTCTATTGAAAATTGCTCACAGATTTGACCCGAAACGGTGCAAATTCTCTCTGAAAGTCGATTATAAAGTTAACGGCGTCCGGAACCTAAATTGGCCAAGATTGTGGAGACCGGCTTATTGGAATATCTTTCGGATATAAAGTTTACTGGAAGTTTATGCTGATTACTCAATTATGTTTGTTTTCATTATTTGCCAGGGTTGCGGAATGTCGGCTAAATGAAGAATTAAAAAGGGGAGATAATAATTCAGTTTTAACTCCAAGCCGAATGAAAAGAACAAGATAATTGAGAACATAATTCTGAATTATGAAGCGGAATAAATCGACCTGAGCTCAAACAATATGTGGTCGAAACACCCATTTCCTGCACTCTAAATTGCTTTTAATGGGATCTTCCAGACCCACAAAAATTTTCAAACCATAAATTTGATAGCGAAAAAATCTCTCTTTCTAAAATTCTCAAGTATTTCCCTAATAGTTTTGAAACAATGCTGCTTTCGAGATCATTTTTAGCTTAAAATTTATCCGCGTCCACTTTCCCGTGAGTTGCTGATGCCCGAACTTCTGAAACTTGTAAGACGTCTCTAATTTGCTTCGAAATCAATTAGGTCTAACCACTCCAGATCTGCAAAGTTTTCTAAGAGGAAAAATAACTAATTAGGCATTCTGTCGATGAAGCCATTTTAGGACCGAATCGCTTTGTAATTAACTTTCGAGTATATTGTTGATTAGCTCGGGTAAGTTCGGGCATAGCGCAACTCTGGACAGTTTTATTTGAAGATCCAGGCAAAATCCAGGGGTTAAAAATTGCAAACTCTTATTCCAGATGGTTTTGTTGTCTGCCCTACTCTAATTTAATTGAGCCTGAACAGCAATTACACTTAAAAATATTAATCTTTCCAAGATTTCAGGCAATTTTCGTCTATTCTTGTGATTGATGAGCATACTTTTGCACATTACAAAATTTGTTTTTATCCACGCTGGAACAGCTGGTGGCTGAGCCTGGAAACTTATTTCCACCAAGAAACTGCATTAGCCAAATTGAAATGCATGATAAAGGGTAATTAGCTGGAAATTGTTTTACAAGTTATTAGATCTAGTTGGTACGTTCCTAAGAGCATAAATTAATCACAGCAAGTATGAGCTTGTTGAAGAGACTAAGAAACTGGAACTTTGCCTGTTTGGCAGATCAAACACGCCATGAAACACTTTTTTGGGGCTTTAATTTAATAAAATGAGCGATATTTATAAAAGGGTTTGAATCAGTTTTTTGTGAATGGTCCTTTGAGCCATCCAGAAGTTTCAAGACTCTTTCTCTATTGGTGATTTGCGCCATTAGACCCAAAACCATGAAATGAATGATGGAACTTTGGTTTGGAATAGAAACACTTTTAGCCCAGAATTGGACTATTGCGAATGATTGATCTGATAGTTTAATAGCACTTTCCTTATGTTAATTCTGAGAGAAGTCTAGTTGCGAAAAATGGTGCCGTAATCGATTTCCTTCCATTTTCACTTGCTCTGAATGGGCTGATGGTTAACCACCAAGAGATCAGACTACCATCCACCCAAACTTAACAGGGAGGCAACAATTAAACTGTCGACAAATAGCAGAAGAACATGGAAACTGCGTGGCCGATCGGCGCAATTTTGCCACCTGTTTGCCGGAAAATCAAAGCGGTCGCAATAACAACTCATTTCGCTCGAAAACCCGGAGTGAAACGCACATTTTCGCGGATTAAACGCTCGAAGCGCACCCGACGTGTCGGGCAAGTTTTTTCAAAATTCCCAAGTTTCCATAAGTTTCTCCTTAAGTCATGTAATTAAAGCCTGATTAGCCTCGAAGGCCTTTTGACTGGTTGAGTTTGTGTTGTTTTATGTGGTTTTGGAACTTTCTACAAACTTCAGCGGGGGTGAGTTTCATGAGTTTCTTTTAGGGTTTTGCGAAATTGTTGACTTCAAATGTATGATAATTATCAATTTTCGTGCTAAAATTCCTTCTCGAATTAAAATATGTTTGATTGAAATTAAAAATTGTTATTGCATTAATTAATTTACGTAGCTTCGAACCTCCATGAAATTTCATTTTGATGGGCTTATTCCCAAATTGCCACTAAACCTATAAATAAGCTGGAAAAAACTCGCCATTTGAATCAAGCTAATTACGTTCGTATTTCCTATCAACTCCAATATTTGTGATGCAAAAATGCAACTGGAATATGTCTGGCAATTTCATAATCTAATCAACCACATCTCTTGTGCTGGATTTTAATGAATGGCATGGAATACAGGACAGGAGAATGAAAAAATTGCCAGTAATTGAATAGAGGATTGCTTTGTAAAATATACGTGTATTGAGTTAACAAAACGCACTTGTTAACACTGTGTTAGCAAGTGGGATGTGACGGTTTTTCAGGAATAGCAACCGTGATTTTTCCATTTAGGAGGATTCATTAGTTTTTTCAACTTTTCTTTAATTTTGGTGGTCGTAAATGGAGATTTTTCTCCAGCCTTCACTGGCATTCTTGGCTGAAAGATTGTTAGTTTCTTTGTTTTTTAAAACAAAAAACAAATTAAATAGACGAAAAATTGTATCGTTGATTTTATTTCATGTCGTAATTTGATTAGTGCTTCTTATCAAGTTTAATATCAGAAATATGGGGCTTCGTGCGTAATCTGGAGCAGTACGCGAATTAACGCAGTAAGTCGTTTTCTGCGGAATATTGCCGAATATTTTAAACCAAGGCAAAGTTAATTCAAGCAAAATACGGACAAAAGAAAAATGATGGGAGTTTGTTCTTTTGAGAGGAGAGAGCGAACTTGTTCGTGCTTGTATCAAATGCGTAAGTTTTCTCTTCTGGAAAATGCCACCCGAATGGTAATCGTTCATATTAATCATTTTATTTTACTTCATAGTCTTGTTCCGTATATTCCCCAGTTTTTTGCGGCTTTAATTCGAAGTCCAGGAAAAAATCCTGCTGTTTTACCAAGAACGTGTTTTTAACTGAATCTTCTCATTTAGTACCAGTGTTAAACCAATGTGGATTTATTTTATGTTTATTATGCTTATTGCTTAAAATCTCGACGCAACTGCTGTATAAAAATCCCAGCTTTTCTACATACGCTCAAATGACGCTGTTTATTCAACTGCAAATTATATTTATTTTATTTTGAATTTTATTAATTTATGGAGAACTGTTTTAGTGTTTTTAATTTTGATGCATTGTACCCTGGAAATTTTTGTGATATGTTTCCAATGGAAAATTGAGTACACGCTTGAATTTATTTTTGGATTCAAATTAAATTAAAACCTGCTTTCTTGCCACAGAAACATTTAAACAAATCTTATGGACAAAGCGAATGTTGAAAACTATGAAAAAAAATTATGTCCGTCTTTGCCCTTTGGAAGTCAAACATAGTTAAATAGAAATACATTTACAATTGCAAAGTGTGTTTTTAAAATCGTTTCAATTCACCGAAAATTCGTATTCAAAAACCATCACCAACTATTTTTGCCCCAGATTCTTCTGTCTTTCATAATATTTGCCTGTTGTGTATTAATATTGAATTATATTATTCTGTCAATTTAAATTGTTGGCAGCACAAAAAGTTTATAACAATATACTGTTTTGTAAGTAGTTTCGGTGTTTTTGCATTTTTCAACGCGTATTTGAGAACTTTTTTTGTTTTTTGTTACAAATATATCCAATTTGAAGTTTTTCAAATTACGGAACCAATCTCCATCCAAATACTAATCGTACCTAGTTTTTAATAAAACCGTGTTTATTTTACTTCCAAAATTGAAAGCTGGCGAAGTTTCCGTTTTTTATCCAGCTTTTTATCATTATAATTACTGTTAAAAGAGTTCAGTTTATTTCGAATATGAATTCTCCAAACTTAAACTTTCCAGTAGCCAAAACATTGAAATTGCATTTTTCCCGAACAGATTTTGTGAATTTACTCAAACCCCGGATTCAACTGTCTGCCTTTTCCGCATCTAGGCAAAGAAAGCTACGATTGAACGAACGCTCAGTTTAACAATTTCAGTTTAGTTTCTTATTTTATTTAAAGGAATTTTACACCGGCGTAAGCAAAAACTTTGTGGAAATTTATTGTCGCACTTTCGCCCAAAAGCAAATTGCTTGGGTTTGGCCAGCTATTGGTGTTTAAATTGTTATTAATAGTATACACCTAAGAGCAGCTAATGTGACAATTTTCCTCCAAAAGAAAATAAATTGCATTTATAATCATGCAAATGCGCTTTGAAAGTTCTCTGACTTTGGATTGTTGCAACGAAATATATGAAAATACGAAAACAAACAGATTGAAAGAAATGCGATGCTGAGAGATATTTACGACCGTTCGCCCACTTTCCAAGCGAAAATCCTACTCTCAATTTGAGTTTTGTAGACGCTTTTGCGCTGTTTCAAGTGAATCCACACCAATTCCCTCAAACTTGTAGGGCTGAATGACTGTTGAGGAACATTTGCAAATGCAAATTAGTTTCATAGTCCAGTTCATTTATAACTTTCCAGTTTGTTTCCCAGTTTGAATTCCATTGCAAAACATTGTTTGAAGATCAAATGCCTTCGGCCAGTGTAACAAAAGTTAAGTGTGTTAGATAGTTTATTATTCAGCTGTTTGATTAATTTGAAAAATATTGTTTAATTAAGCGAGAGCAATTTAATTGCACAACATTGAGGCTCTGAAGCATCCCGCAAATCAAATAAAAGCAATTTACAATATACTCAAATTAAGGCAGTTAATGAGTTGCCGAAAACGTTAATTTTCGACTTCAAAGTGGAAATTATTTCAATTAAACAGGCTTTATATCAATCAAGTAACTGTAAAATATGTTTTGCCAGTCGTATCAGATTCGCTGACTTGAACGAAGATTTTTCGAGAAAGTTGCTTCCGAATTTTTTTCTCGAGCCTAAGTGAAGATTTCGGTTCTTCTGGGCTTAAAAGAGTTTCTTGCGTCAGCAAAATGGAAGTCTGCTTTTAAACTTGTGCAAAATATTTCCTATCCTAGTAACATAAATGGATCTTTAACCACTATTGACAGGCCAGCAATGTGTCCATAAACCGTCCCCCAAAATTGGCCTTTTACGCACATTAGATTAATAAAATTCAATTCCCTCTTCGAGAGTGCCATTACAGGGTACATCCATAAAATTGAGATCGACTTCTTAGATTGGACGATAAAAATTTTATACACTGTAGGCCTCTAGTTTTCTCAAATTAGAGGGAGGATGATAAGTGCGGTGACGCACCAAGAAATGGTCTGTAAGTGAAATTTGTTTGTTTCAGCGGAAAATAACTTCATTCTTTTTGTAATTTTTGTTACTATAATCTTTATTTACCATGCAAAACACAGAAGCTTTTAAAATGCTTCTCACGTTGTAAAAATGTAATATTTGTAATATGGAGAACCAGCAAGCGGCATATATTTTTGCATGGAAAAATAACGCAAAGTTTTAGTATGTCCTCAAGCCAAAACTTGTCAACTTTGTCAATTTGCCGGTTGCACTCGCATTTGACTGTCTAAAATGTTCTTAAGAAATAACGATTTTTGCCACAGAAAAGTTTATAATTAGCATCTAGCGGCGAAGATTGAGTTTTTTTGCGCACATTATTTTGCAAGAAAAAATCGATATTTTTGCCTCTTGATCCTTCTTGATGAGCCTTCAACATCTTTAGTACTTAAGATTAAAATGTTGGTAGATTTGCCAGAGTTTCGAGTCTCCAACTCACTCACTCAAACAATAAAAAATGAAAAAATAGGGCAAAGTCGATTGGAAACAACTCACTTCTTCTAAGGAACTTTAAAAAATCACATCCACATTGCAAAATTTAATTATTTTTCTTCTGTTCTCACACTACAGAAAGTGGATTTTAGCTTCGCAATCAATTACTAATTTTGCCAATCTCTTCGTGGCTGTTGCACAACCCTTTATGGAAATTGCGTGCATTCCAAAATTGTTAATTTGGCTTCACGTTTGCCTGAAATTAACTGCGACTTCGAAACATTTATTGACCTCTGCTGGACTAATGAGGTCGAAATTTATCGACAGTCATTATCCAGGAGTTGGGAATGTGACGCTGAATGATCACTCTTTGGCCGATGGAGCGAAATTTTACCTTATTCGGCCCATTAATTTAATGGGTAATTTCTTCTGATTACAGTTTTGGAAAATTTTACTTAACTGGTATTTTGTATCGGTTAATATAAAAATTATCTGTTGTTTATGAAGAGGAAGTAAAGAGGAACCGTGGAAAATGCGAAAATTCCTCAGAGGCCAATTGGTTTAATGCAAAGTTATTTCCCTAATCTTAATCGTGTATAATAACGCCGCCGATGTAGCTTTAATTTAAGGAAAACCACTTCGCTGAATAATTTACAATATTTGTAAGAGCTTTCGCTGCGCTTTATGAATCTTTGGTAATCTATAAAGCAACAGTTAATAAAACTTATTAACATTTTATTGTGGTTCTTTATTAGGCCGTATTTCATATATTTATCTTTTATCGACCGGAGTTTCATAATGGTAGTTTTTTTGTGAAAATCCCATTTATATTAAACATTTCCATGCGTTTTAGGACTCACCCTAAATCCACTCACGTGAAAAGCCTCAGATACATTATTTAGACATGTTCATCAATATTTATATACGCGGCCAAACACGACCGAACACACTTGACATTTTCAGCAATAAATCAACATTATGTGCAATTTTATGTCAATAATGTTGACCCACATTTCCAGTTATGTCTTTCGCACGTCGGGGAAATTCATAATTTAGATATGAGTCATTTTAAAGATACGGATTACGAGTTTTCGCAAAAATTGCTTATTCTTAACATTCCTTTTTTGAATAACCACGGAACGTTTACAGGCAGGCGGCATGCGGCCTTTGCTCATCGACCATGCTAAAGGACTATAGTTTTTAAAACTGATAAAAAAAATTCGAAAAGCAATTGCATTTTCGACACCAGCAAGCAGAAACCCAAGTTGCGTGACCCCCGCTCAGGAACGCCTGTTACTCCTTTGATATCTTTGAGTGGAAACGGAGACGTTCTAAAAAATAATAAACTTCCGCGGCATTAAACGCAATAAAAACACATACACGCCACCGAATTAATATCAAAAGATATGAATATGGATACTGTATATATTACTTGGAAGTTGAGCTCATAAAAATGTTTTAGCTCTGTTTTATAGGGCGCGGACTATTAGGAAATTCATATTTTTAGAGTGGTGAGGCTATCAAGTGGCAAGTAAACATCATCAAAAACGCAGACAAGTTGAAAAAACATATTTACTCATTGAATGAGTAAATAACATATAGGCGAAATAATTCCAGCAGTTCCTTTCGCCCTTATACAATTGACTGTTTTACTGCTGCCCACAACAAGGAATTTTCGGCGCCAGTTTTTATAAAAGTTATAAATAATCGATATTATTATCTTTGATACCCAACACCATTCAACAAGGGTAATACTTTTCGCCTTATCTTTAATCGATGAAGCGGATTTTAATTGCTTCATTCTAAACCCTTTTGATGGAGCGACTACATTCTAATATTTCATCCATCTGCTTGGTTACACGCAAATCCAGAAATAAGAATTTCGCGTTTTCATAAATTCAACTGTTGAACAGAATCATCTTTAATAACCCCAATAAAAAGTGAAATCATGTAAATATTTTTACTAAAATCCACACGTCTGCTTGCTTCAATCGACATTCAGGCTCGACCATCAGCAAAACTGAGCAATTCTGGGGCCATAAGAAAAAAATAAATCAGATTCGTATATGCAATACTCCAGTCCCAGACACAGTTTTATGTGAATAAATATTAAATATTATTAAACTTTTCATAGAAGTAGAAATTTATTGGATACCTATACGAATTGGAATTAATTAGTTTCTTTGTATTATCATCAAGAACAAAATTTAGAATTTTTGGGAGTTTCAAAGAGTTTTTTTTACATGAAAAAAGCCTTAAGAGATGTAATGGTGCAGAGACCTGGCAATCAGAGTCTGAGCCGCGGCAAATTCCTTTGAAGTTTTGTCAAAACACCGACAGAGGATCCATTTTCTATCGGTGATTCGACGAAAAATTATAGGAATTGGCTCGTCTCGGGCTGGGTTCATTAAGTCTGGACGCGGCATAAGATGTTCAAATGGTTCAGAAATGGGTACATTGAAATGTTCCTTCTTGTGTGATATCGACCACTGTTTCTTAACTAATGTTGTACTTGCGATTTTTGATTCTCTATGTAAAAGTAGGAGTCCATTGCCCAGTTCTCCCAAAACCGCCTAACACTAAAACACACGTTGCAATTTCGCTTTTTGCAGGAAAACTTCCAAAACTGCTCAAGTGAAATTATATTTGATAAATGTCTTATTTAATTCTCTAATTACTGGTGTGGAAATGAGCGCGCGAGCTCAATACGTTCTTGAGATATGAGCAAAAAGGTGGCGCCATGTTTGAAATGATGGCCTTAGAACATTCAAATTTCGCGTGTTGGTTGTGCAAAAACTGCCAATATTTGTGAATGGAACTGAATTTTTTTTTATTCAGTGATATAAAACGCACACTTTTTGAATTCGTTTTTGGAGAAAAAGGCCAAAATGTTCCAAGCGATGTTTCAACTCCTCCCCCATTTAGTGCTTTATCCATTGGCGTAGAAATCAGAGTTCCAGCTCAAGCTGTTCCTGATGAACGAGCAAAAAGCTGTCGAAAAACATGAAAATTTGGGCTAATCTTATAGAGATTAGATTTATGCGTGAAAACTGCCTCTATTTCCTTGCTCACAATATTATTGTCCATCCAAAAATAGAAAAACCAGCCCTGTGGCTCGCATAGTTCTTGAGATATGTGCAAAAAGGTGGCGTCACGTTTGAGCCGATGGCCAATTAAACGAGAAACGCACACGAAGGCACTAAAAAACCATTTTTTATGGAGACATTGTTCAAAGTGTAAAACTTATTTAAATTGTTATTAACAGATTTTCTGGGAAAACAACGCGGAAACTTGCAAGCGTCTCCCGAGATTTTTTTTTCAACACAGCTCTAAAATTCAACAAATCAAATAAGAGTTTTTGGGTAAAACAGAATGTGCTTAGTGAATTAGTCAAGAATATACGGAAATTCCAAAAAAGATTTCATCAATTAACATTTTCACATCAATTAAAATTAGATAAAGTATTGAAATTGCTTTGCTTTGCTTTGGAAATATTAAGAAATTAAATTTTTTTTGGAGTCCTTTTGCAAAAATTGCATTGAATGGGAATTTCCGAAACTAAGCAATAAAGTATGTACTAAATACGTATATTACGCCCCCTTCAATGAAAAAAGATACCGAACATTTATGAAAATGTAGTGTATTTATTGCCGCGGCAATTCATCGTTCTTTACCACTTTATTTGACTGCAGATACGAGTCCAAATGTAAATTATTGAGCTTGTTTTCATAAATGCAGCAAAATATTTGTGAAGGTATTTTTTGATTGATGCCGTGCTACTGTTACAAACTCAGTCTCTTTTGCAAATTAGTAGCATAAAATATGCTGTAGTTTTATCTTCACTTTAAATTTAAATTTAAAACTGGTTAATCGCCTTTAGAACATGGTGTTTAATTATAAAATCAGTTTTGTTCTCCAGTAACAATTGACGAATTGAGCGAGCGTATTAATTAAAATTAATCACCGCCCTGTACTATTTCGGTTCCAATTACGAAAACTCCAATAACTAATAAAACAGCGATTACCGAAACGTTTTTGATTAATACACATAATGATGCCGATAGATTGTTCTATAAAGATCAGTCTTATCTCCATCATATCTAACCGGAATAAAATATTAATAGAAACAGGTAAACATTCGGTAATTTGTATTTTTTCAATATGTTTTATGAATGCTCGACGAATATTTACTTATTACATGGGAACTTAATTAAGATCGAGCAAATATTTAGAATGTTGTCGGTCAATTGCTATAGTTTTTATATGCCAGACTTTATGAAGTATTTCACAGTTTATTTGTTTACAATTACATCACAATTTGCATTGGCAAGCTGAATACGAAACCTGCCCTTTTTTTTAACTGCCCTGGTTTTAGTTCGAATATGTTTTGAAAATGCGTAAAAAACCGTCCTTATTGATAAGCAAAATGCCCATTTTTTACTAACTTGAAAAACGATACATGCAGAAATTGAGGGCCTTCTTGAGACAGATTGATGTTTGCGACCTCAAGATTGATGATATTAGACAAAGAATAATTTATTTTGCTGTCCATAACCGTGGGGATTTGATCAATTTTCCAGGCGCTTCCGTCTGCCTCATCTACAGGTGGCCATTTAGAAGTGTTCTATTTCCCATTTGCTAATCTAATCCACATAATTTATTTGCGAACATTTCCCGATTTGGACCGAGATTAATTTCCCGCTCAATATATTGTAAATGCATGTAGTTGTTGGATTTTTTGGATTTTCTTAAAGGAAACCACCATAAAGATTTAGAGCTTCTACATAGGTAATGTACCGCCCTAGTTTCTTCGGGTAAAATTCGCGCTAGACAAACATCACATTATTTATTACTGTCGTTGGATTTTGGGCGCAGAAAATTTATAGATTCAAGATCCACACTCGCCGGTTATAAGCCACAAGTTCACCATCTTTAATTAAAAAATATGTATTCAAATAATGGCAGGAATAATTTAGTTTTCACAAAAACGGTTTGTTTGCATTCGTTAATTTAAACCTGCTACTTCCAGGAAACTTATTTTAGTAAAGTTTTAGTAGAATTTCAGCCACAAACAACCAAACCGGGAACAAGCTTTTCAAAGCACAAAAATTCACTTTCCAATTAAACTTGCCAAGTTTGGCTAAATTGTGGACGAGATGAATGTTTTGAAAGCTTTCCAAAAAATTAGGTCCGTTACAAAAGCTAGAACTTAATATAATACACCTGCTTCTGAGTGAGGATTATTAAAATCTCCCGTTTTAATCATCTTCGAGCATTCAAAGAGATTTGCTTACATTAGTGCAACGCGAAACCCAAACTTGGACGTTCTCTCGACTGTATAAACCGAACCGATTATTTTGCGGAAGTTATTAGTCCTTTGAAGTGATTTATTTGCATATTTAGACATTAAAAATTTACCAAATTTTATGCTTAGTTGAGTTATGAGGCGAAAATGCTTTTACACCCAAGAAAACTTTAAGGTTTGGGGTGTTTTATCTCCTTTTAGGCGGGACTTTCAGTGCTGAACCCAAAATGTTATTTCCAATATAATTTAATTGCGAAAATAAATGCACTTTCTTATTGCACCAGTTGCATTATCCGGGTTTAGTGGAATTGCAGTCGGAGAATCCAAAATTGCTTTGCCCTAAAAGGAAGCGCCAGAAATGAAATAGCTGTTTCAGTTTCCGTTCCACCCATAAGGTTTCTTTCTATCTTTCCACTTCTGCCCACAACAAACTGTTATTGAGCCGTCTTTCGACGGAACGAGCTGAAAATAGTTGCTAGCGTGAATTTTYCAAAATCCATTAGATTGAAATATTTAGTTATATTGTATATGTCGGATGCAGTGKCAGATCGTTCAGATTGGTTATTTGTTTGTTTGATCGAAAACTTTATTTGAGAACGAATTTAATGGGTTTTCACTGCTTTCGCTCCTCTGTGTTCTTTTTATTTACTGTTATTGCTGCTTTCAAGAAAATTTGAACTTTATCTAGCCGGTAACCCAAGAAAATAACGGGCAAAGTTACTTTCGAGGAGCTTGGAGCATTTTGAGGAAATTATCGTAAAAACAAATACAGAAGCGATGCTTTTGGAACTGTTCCTGTGTTTGTTTTTTATTTTTTTGGTCGGTATTTAACGTAACCGCTAAAATAACGGTAGCGTAAAATAATAATAGTGTTCCAAACGCGTAACCTGAAACCGTAGTAWCAGCTAGCCKATTTAACAGGTTTTTTTTGGAACMGTCTCATCAAACCGAAATAGCGGTGCGCACTTCGGGCACCGTCGAGCGATCTATCCAGCTKYAGCCGTTTGCCGGCTTAAACCGTTCTTTTTGGAACCGTCTCACAAACCTGAAAAAGTGGTTGCCGTTACTGTGGATTATGTAATGTTATTGTGAAACGAAATGGATATATTAGTTTCTAAAGCGGGTGCTATCATAAACGCGCGAAGACTAGAATCAGTAAAAAGCATTGGCAAAAAAATTGTTTTTTAATGTTAATTTATTTGAAATTACAACATTTTTGCATATAAACCGTATATTTTATTTAATCACTCTAGTTTTACTATCAGTTTTTTTGTTCTTTAAGTAGTTACCACGGACTAATGTTTTGTTTTCGATTTTAGAATATTTTATTTTAAGTTTACCAATGTTATGTTTTTAATGAAGGAAATCATTATGTATCATCACTATTTCTACTGTCATCATCATTCTCCATTTTTAATGAAAAATTTAAAAAGTAACATGTTCTTTTTGGAACCGCATTTTGAAACCTATTACCAACGTGGAACTGGAACGTTTACCCGTTACAGAAAAATAACCGTTTGTCACACCTCTAACCTTCTGGCGGTTTAATTAGCTGACGTTACAACCAGAGTTGAGTTGAAGAAACAGGTCCTGCTGCCGAAAGTTAAATTTGCATTCTTCAAAGGTCCGACAGCGAAAGTAGTTACAACATAACTTACATTAGTTCCACTTCCCTATGGCACAACTTTTTGCATTATCCGCTAACGAAATTATTTTTCGAAACTTACTCGGACTGGTCTCGTCTCGTCCGTAATTTCATTTCGTCTCGTTTCGTGCCGGCGAAACTTTGGGCCATTCTTCGGGAACCGCCCTCAAGTATATCATTATAGACGTTGATATATTTATCGGCAATTGAGGTTCATTGCGAAACTTGCGAAACGTATCGGTTTTACTGCACATTGTGGTCGATTTGAGGCCAAATTGGGCATACGTGGGAATAGAAACTCTCAATTTGTGTTTTCCAGCACACGATCCGAAACTATACGATAGATTTACGTTTCACAAAGGTTGCTGTTTCAAAATTCCTCTAGATTGAAGTCAGTTTCAGACTGTGCGATGAAAGTTAATTAAAATGATCACAATAGCGTTTTCCAAATATTCCTGCAACCCTAAATAAACCAATCAATATCAATTTGCTAAAAGGCTTTTGTCATCTGCCGACAGAAAATGAAACAGCTTTCGGTGTCAGACGAGACCTTCGAGTTCTTTGGCCCTTCCAAAAAAAAACTCTGCGAAAGAAAGTTATTGAGTAAATACTCTCTCCCTATATGCTGTTAAAGATATTACTCCCATCGCATCAAACGCTTTTACATGCTTTCGTCTTCGTATTTATTTAGTCAGTGTATTTTTTGCATTAGTATGAAAGCGCTCTTTAGGTGCTATTTGGCTGAATTTATCTCGATTTGGGCATGAGTTCAAATCGGGCGGGTTTTGCCAAAGTATGCAACTTTTGAAAAGCATCTAGGAGGAAAATAGATAATTTTGGCTTTCAATTTGTTTAATAGAATTAATGTGTATTTCTTGTTCCAGCTTTTGTGCCGCCTCCACAGCATGGACGGAAATTGAGACGCATCTGAGCTTTCTGAGGTGAGTTATGGGTTTCAATGTAACTGTTCTTCTGTTGGCCTGCTTTTGAGCAGTGTTTGCTTTCTTATTGTACTTTATTACTTCCGTGTAAGGCCGTCATACCAACTTCCAAAGCTCTTGATAAATGGGGCGACAAAAACTTTCATAAACTCCCGCTTTAAATCTTGACGCATGGACGCTCGGGGGCATCAGGATACTATATCCCTTTTTTAGACGTTCTCAGACAGAGCACGTCCCTTTGGGTACGATCCATTCGACCATAATTTATATCTACTAGCATGGACATAAGCGACATAACGACATACAATGCTCAATGCAGAAAATGGAAAAAAAGCCGTTAGATCATTATCTATCCATTTTTTTTTAAATTCTTGAGTGCGCCACGGGCAGAAACGTTAACTTTATTTCAAATGCTTCATTCCCATACTTGGGTTTCCCTGGCCAAAGTCTCCATTTTAACTCATCTCATATTGACAATTTTCATAAAACAATGATGTTTCATTGACTTGATTCACTTATTCAAGAAGTCGTTTATTTTTTATATGAAAAATGGCCTCATCATGTTAGATAAATCGTGGCAAAAACCAGCAGACAGTAACAAATTTGCTGCGTCTCATTTTCGTCCTTCGCTCTGTTTTTACGCGTTTTGTTGCCGATGTGGGATTCGCTTGATATTATACGTATTTTACACTTATACAGGGTGTTCCTCGAGATATCTTAATTTAAATTTAACTAATTTAAAGCCCGTTTTCTTCAACGGTGTAAAAAATAACGTGGAATGTGCAGTTGCTAAAGAATGGAATACATTTTTTGAATCAGAGGCCATGGAAGGATTGGAAAAGTAACTAAAATTCTCAGGGAATGCCCTGTAATAGACGAGTTTTTGCATAGTTAATGCAAAAAAGCACAGTGGGAATAAGGGAGAAATACTTTAAAAGTACCGTACAGGCTGAAAATGTTGCTATTTTCTTGGAAATCGCCGGCAAGCCAAAAATTTGCAAATCTGAGGATGGTTACTGGTTACCAAATGGAATTTTCAACCCAAACGCGTTAATTTCATAAAAATATCATAACTTCCAAACGATTTTTAGAACACAAGTATCTCTAAGAATGCAGAAGGTTGCGTGAAAATCGGCACAAATCACGAGTTAAGCGCTTTTGGGAAAACTTTGACCTCAAAATGGAAGATTCAACATAAATACACTCGTATTTAAAAATTCTTAAATTAATAACTAGAGCAAGTAGCAAAATGAAACTGTCTCAGTTGGCCCTAAAAATGCTGTTAAAATTTCATAGAAATCGGCCGCCAGCCTGAGCTTCAAATCTAGGAAGTGATGGTCTAAAACTGTAATTTTCAACCCAAATGCGCAGCTCTGTTTAAAATTTCCTAACTTCTTCACCAGACCAGGTAGCAACTTAAAACCTTCGCAGGCCTTAGAAGACACTTGCCTTTAGGGCTGGGGAAGTTTTAATTAAAATCGCCACAAATATTGAGTTAATCGTTTTTGAGTAAACGTAGGTCTCAAAATGGAAGCTTCAACATAAATGCACTCTTCTTCAAAAATTTCTAAATTCGAAACCAGTATAGGTAACATTTTGAAACTTTTCATGTTCGTAGAAGCCACTTCACTCTGAGAATCCTAAGATTTTCATCGAAATCACGTGAATTTTAACTTAACGCGTTAGACATATTGATCTCATAATAGAGGCTTTCACCATAGTTGACGAAATGAAACTTCAAAACTGAACAAACTCAGAAAAAGTTTATTATTTTAAAAGAAACATTTTCGGAATGCCATTTGGGTTTGTCAAATCGGAATTATTTAAGATTGCTTAATAATTCCCCACCGCACTTAAAATTAATGCAATCAATGTTTAAAACTAATAATTTTTTTATATCCGCATTGTTGTCGCTAACGATGCTGGTCCGATTAATTGGAAATGCGTACAAAGATCGATCAAACAAACCCAAATTAATTTGCCACTGTAATTCGTAATTGGGAAGTTTCTGCAAATAGTGAAATTGCATACAAATATTATTTATTCTGATTTATCCTGAAAATCCCAATTTCTTAGGACGTAAGCCGCAGTCACTAAAGCTACTTGACTACAAAGTTTGACTTTATAAATATTTATCCATAAAAACATGCCCCAGATGTAGAAATACGTAAAAGCGAATTGGCCCTTATTTAGGGATTTTCTTTCGATAACAAATTTTTTGTAAAATAATTTGCCTTCTTGAGTTCAGCTTCCTTGGAACTTGGACAATATTTTTTGCTAAAGTTGCTGGACACAGTCTTTGAAAAACCGTCGAGGTCAATAATATTTTTGTTTGGTCCTTCTAATGGCAGCTGTAAACATTTCTGACCCTCTTAAATTCGATTATCCCTTGCAAAGAACTCTGTCGTATTTAGTGGCCATATTTTTTCGTTTTATAGACTTAAGTGCCGAAAATTCTTTGTCGCTTACCGATATTACATTTTAGATACTCGCTTTTCTGCCTTATTTTCTGTATTAAAAATGAAATGAAGGAAGCACATAACACCTTATCCTTTTGACCCATTTTGCAAAGGCTTTTCACTAGTTTTTGGTACATTGCACAGTTTGTATTAGACACGTTCCACCTTTAAGATTTTTTTAAATTGCAATTTTTAGTTGGTTTCATTAACATAAGTAAGATATATTTTCCTTCCATTAAGAATTGACTCTTTGGAAAAGCATTTCTCTGGAAAAATCTTGCGAAAGCCTTCTGTCGGTGGATATGCGATGGATACAAGAGGAAATCAAAGGATCTGCCTTTGAAATGGCCGATATATTGCATTGGTGGAAAATGTATGGACCATTAATAACTGTGGCTCGATCGTAGATGGTTTATAATGTGAATATATCTCTTCCGATTCCATCATCCTTTCAGTTAAATAATGTAGATGAATCTGCCGATTTTGCACAACACACACATAACTTTCCGGGTATTTTTCTATGGACGTTGTCAACATTTCCGACCCTTTTCCATACAAAGGAAAGTTGTCGCATTTAGTGACCATATATTCTTCCCTTATTGAACTCAAGTGTTGAAATTTCTTTGTCACTTAACGAGCTATCATTCGTTGAATTTAGGGTTCCACCTTCGACATGAAGAGGTAAAAAGGGACTTTTCCCCAGGGAATTGGCAAAAGGGGAAGTAGCGGAAATAGAGTCTGGGCAATTTTGAATATGAGCCTCTGAAATCTTATTACGGAATTACCGTTGCCGAGCCCACAACTCCATCCGAAAAATCCATCGCTTTTATTAAAGTCGTTTTTGAACTCGATGGGAAAGCGTATGGCGCTTGTTTTCGAAGTAACGGCTTTGTCACATCTGGAATTTTAGCCCATATTGTCACACTTTTTCGTTACACGGAAAATATGATTTACTTGGTTTCCATCTTATATGGTAGAAGGTAGATTGCGTTCGGGATTTAGTGCTAGTTTATGTGTTCAAGTCGCTGATGCTGAGTGACTGATCAATATTTTATTTTGCTAGCGCAGAAATTCGCAAATACATTCAATCGCATTCACGTGTTTCGTATGAAATGTTTCAGAAAATAGTGAATTTACAGTCCAGGGATAAAATTGCGCACCTATTCAGATATACGTATGTAGACACTTTGCAGCTGAATAATAGATCTAGTCCTCAAAACCCATTGTATGCCTAGTTATATAAAGCCACCATTTCTCCGTTGAAATGCATAAAGTTTTATTAGAAATCTGGAAAATGTATCAGGTGTTCGTTAATAAGGTGCAAATAATTTAAAGGCGTGTATAAAATGTGAGTTAAACAACAATTGTACATATTTTTGATTTGAGCTGTTGCGGCTGAAACCATCCGAAAACGCTTGAACTTAGGAAATTGAATTTTAATTCATCGATATCAATAACGTTTGATTGTAGTTTTTTTCACTATTTTTATAGCGCTTTTTGAAACAGTATTCGCGTTTTATACAGCCTGACTGCTGCGATTTTTAGCATTTCATTTACTTCGAAAGAAAATAGGTTTGCAAATAATCAACTTAAAAAACTGCTTTTAAATATTCTCAATTTTTTTAAATTTTAATTTTCACAGAACATCCATGTTAATTTATTAAATGTTTTTCAAGTTGTTGTTGGCAGTTTGTTAACAACAACACGTCCATACTGCATTATTTAGAATCCATTACGCATCGCAAATAATGCCTTGTTGAGATTGTTGCAAAATTAATGAAACCGTAAATGGAATGCGTTTAACATTTAACATTAAACAATCAATTATGAATTTAAACGTGCAAATAAACCAATAAAAAACTCACTCATAGACAAATCCATCAAAGTTTTTATGAATACCGGCCAGTAAATGGAAGATTTCGGTCCTTATTTGGGGTTTATTGTAAGCGGTTGCTGATATCAACATATTTTTTGTCTTCGGGATTTGTGGAACTGTTTTCTGTGAACTGTTTTTTTGTTAGCGAGGTGGATAAAATCGAGACAAACAGACGCTGTCAGGGTCTGATAATGATTGGGTTGATGTCGATATTTCCGATTTGTTTTCGTTGGATTTCTCTCTAAAAATGACGTTATCGCATTTAATGGCCATATATCTTCTCTATATGGTCACTGAGTGTGGAAAATCGCTTCTCAGATAATAAGATCTGGTTTCCCAATTCTAGATTTCTACCTTCAGTGTGAAGGATGTTACTTAAAGTTAATTGACTGAATCGAGGAAACTGCAAATGTGATTTTCCGTATAGGAGTTCGAATTACTGACATCAAATGCAAAACAACTCTCGGTTTATTGAGCTGGAAAAATTGCATCTTACGTGTTAAACTCGCCTTTAAACAGGATATATCGAGTTTGCTCTTCAAGTAACGACTGTGTCACAAATCGAATTTTGACGCACTCGAGGATCGTTCTCCACTTTTCCGCTATTCGTAGAAATCTACTTAGATGCCGGGAAAATATAATTCGACGGGTTTCGCCTCGATGTATATTAAGTTCCAGATTTAGCGCCAGCATCTTACCCCTATTTGTCAGCTAATTACTTTTCTGGAGGAAATCTGCATGCTTTTGACATGCTTTGACGAAAACGGTTTTTTTGCTTCGACTTTCTACGTGAATAGTTATTAGGATTTTAATTCGAACCTTCGATGTAAATAGACCGGCTGCATAGTTTCTTATTCAGCATTGCATGTGCCGGTATCGATATTTCCATAAAGGCGCATACAATGTTCATCGGTCCCTAGGCAAAACCTTTGTCGGGAAATGTGTGCATTATGTACAATGCTTTAACAGATAAAGAACCAAATAATGGCCAATTTAATGGCCATGGCCATTATGTCCATTAAACTGTAAACATGTGTTAAAAAACATCTTTAGAAAATTGTAAATATTGCTTTTCTGGGCACATGTTTGATAGTGGATTAGATAACGTTGAACTTTTAAAATTTGTTTTCATTTGCTTTACAACGATTGAAATTTTCAATTTTCTAGCCTAACATGAATCTCTAGTATTAACCGCAATTAGTAACATATCACCAAGACAAACGCGCGAAACTTCGAATCCCAAAGATTGGAATTTCATCTCTAAACTTGTGGTAAATTGTCGGTTCTCAGCTTGAGCTTCGTAACCGAAGCTCCAACTTCCCATAAACTTGCTGTAAAGTTGGCAGAAAAATATCCCAAATAAAAGACGGAAAGTTCTCACTGCCATTGAAGCTGGCTCATTTTCAAACTTGTCCCCGTTCTTATTGTTCTATTGTCGCAATTGGCCCGACAAACTCCTGGAAATATAAAATATGGAAATTCGGAAAAAGTGGCCTTTAACACGGGAAACAAAATAAACTTTTTATGCGTCCTCTTCGGGAATAAAAGCGACTGTAAGTGAACACATCGATGTTTGTCAGCTTCATTGTGCTGAAAAGGAAAGTTTTCCCATTCATTTCCCGTCTTTAAAAGTTTTGGTTTAGGCGCGTGAAATTTTTAGTTCAAATATTAACAACTTTCCAAGTTTAATATTTGCATTAAGTCATCATTTTACTTATTTATTTTAGTACTAGGCAGAAACTGGTTTATTCCATTGTTAAATTTTTGGCTTTTTTGGCTCTCAGAGCATAAAGTGCTTGCAGCATAGGCCTAGTGATAAGAAAATCCATATCCTTTGAAATCCGCTGATGTACTTTATATGTAAATCCGTGGCACATCTGAACATGACATCGAAATATAGCTAGCAGATGTAAAAATAAGCTCAATTTTCTTCAATATATAATTTGCCATTCAAGCGGCGTGTGGTGCTTTGCTGTTTTCGCATCGCTAAACACATTTCAACAGCTCATTTTAAATCTATTCTATGTACGTATTTTTTGGAAATTTCATCAAAGTTGCAGCGAAAATAGCACATTTCTTGCATTTTTTCTAAACATGTTTGTTTAGTAAGACAGTTTTATTCTGCACGTTTTGCAAGCACCGACAGTGACACCGGGAATATCCCTCCAAGGAAAAACATGTTTTTATGGGAAAAAGTTAATTTCTCTGATAAATTTCTGCATATAAAATAACTTGAGTATTAAAATGTTTACCACCTAATCTGATAGCACAAATAATATTTTCGCTTTATTCAAAGAGTAACGAACAGAGTCGAAAGTGGCAATTTTGCTGGAAAAACATGGTGGACAGTCTACAAGCCCACAACTAAGATTCAGGATATTTAAGGTCGAAAATGTGCAAACATTCATCTTTGAAATAACACTGAAACTAACTAAAAATATGTTTTTTTTTCTAATAAACCGTCGACCGAAAACCCATTTTTCTATACTAACGGACATGAATTGAGTTTGTGGCCACATGCAAAAGTTCTTCGTTCCTACATTACAGTTTTTGCTAAATCTCTGATTACATTTGTATCTCTTCATCGGTTTGTTATTTTGCTCTGTTTGCAAATGTTTCCAATTATTGTCCCAGCTGTTTTCTTTCCTGTCTGTCTCCCAAATTCGTCCTGGAGAATACTTACGTTTAATCAGACCTTCCAACACAAAACATTAAGTCTTCATTGCTGTGCTACGCATCTAATTTATCACTCGCAATTTTCTGAGCGGGTTTTCAGCACATTTAATACTAAATAATCTCGATGGATTCTTCTTTGAAAACTTTCCTTATATCTAAGGATTCCAAAGAGAATCTGGACCGGAATAATTGACGAGCGTTCTCCACCTGCAACTTCTTTCATTAAATATTTGCACTGTTTAACCTCAAGCTCCAAGTATACAATCCGTTTTTTCTTTAAAAAAGAAGCGACGATCGGTTGAGCTGGGATATTCCCTCGACTTGTTTGCCAGTGTTCCGAAAGATCGTTAATAATTCCGGAGCGAAGACGAATCTCTGGAACGGTATCCAGCTATTTAGGTTGGTTATTAGGAACGTTTCCAGAGGCGCGAATCAAGGTTTATATAAACGCCGATCATTATGATAAATTTCGATAAAAATTAGTTTGGGAATTGATTTTTTTTCAGCACACAAGCTTTGTGGTTATTGCTAGAAACTGGTGAGTTTTCGAAGCTTTCACGTCGGCAAGGAAATTGCTGAGATTTGGAAAGCCCGAAAAGCTCACCAGTTTTAAAACTTTGACCGGTTTAAAATATTTTCCAAGATCTTTCAAACACGTTGGGTTGCACAATGGAAAATTCAATCCGATCGGGGAATTATTTTTTTCCCATTGTGCTGTGGAAGAACTTGACAATAAAAAACAGGTGAACCCAATTTATGATCATAAAACTTCAATAAAGTTCTCTAGGGATGTTTGGCAAAAGAAAACCTTATCAAATAAACGTTTTTTTCTGTGGGGAAAACATATGTCGTATAGGAAATGTAATATATACTTAAAGAAATTTCTCGTGTTCCACAAATTTTTATTGATACGACCCATATTGGGTTTCTTACGCTGAATGAAAAGGGACTTTATAAAAGCGACGCATTTATCATGATAAGTTTATCTGGACGATTAGTTAACAGGGGATAATTCACGCTTCGATGGCTTTTAATCCGGTTTTTATGCGTGTTTTTGTTGATTTCAACTGGACTTAGCAGATGCCTAAAATTTTCATGGGCAATTTAAGGGATTTTCCAGTCGAGCCGCGTTCTTTCCTGAGCAGTGAAATCCCCTAATTTAAATGCATTTCTTGCATTCAAATGCAAATGATTGCACGCTTCAGGTAATTGAATTCAGCGTCAAAAGGCAACATCTCGTAATATCATTGGCTATATGAGCGTCGTAAAAATGGATAAAATTTCACGTGGCATATAAATCAGGAGCTTTAATGCGACGCCTTTGTCGAAAGATAGTGCCGGCTTTTATTGTAACAAATTTCCCCGACGAGAACGGAAAGTTTTTTGGAAATTTATGGAAATTGCGTCAAATATGTTAGGCGCGATGGGTACGAAATTAAGACACAGGAACTAATAAGGATTAATGAAATTTATAATAAAATTCAAGATTAGGCAGGAAATTACCATAGAAAAACATCAATTTCCATAACAAATGTACTTCACTACTTAATTCTTGTTTATTCTGCTAACTTTATTGGATTGGATTTGAAAGCCTTCTGATATGAGAGAAAACTTAAGGAAACGTGATTCATAAACATGTGCTTAAGATGTAGGCAAAAATTTCAAATTTCTGTAGAAAAAATAATAACTTTTAAACATTTTTAATGTAAACCCCCACATTTTGAGCACCTCAAAGTTTGAGTTAAAGTCTCGAGAAAAACTGTAAATATTTAGAATTCTCTTGGAACGTTGCTTTGTTATAAGTTTTTTTAATTTGACTAAACAAAACCCAAACTTGTTTACACATTTTTTTTTCTCGAATTCGACTGCTATGGAAAGCAACAAAAATAAATATATATTTATGCGCGCATTTTCACACAAAGTTGATCTTTACAAAGGCCGGTTTTGTTGTCAATTATAACAATTTTTTCAGACCTTAATTGAAAAATCTTAACTGATTTTTCAATTAAGACGTTCATCCGTAAATAATTTAATCCCGTTCAAGAAATCAATTTCCCAAGAATGCCGTTAATTACTGGAAACAGGGCAGGAACATCTTTGAAAATTGTTCAAATTTTAAATTGACTTTTTAATTATCCGCCCCGCTTTCGAACTGCAGCCATTTACCAATCAAACTCTGTTTATTAAGCGGCGCTGGATAATTATCTGCTTTTGTCTCAACTTTAACAAGTGCGTCCCGGAATTAGCAGCAATTTGCCCTTATCAAAAATACTGAAAATTGTTCAGGAATTATTCGGTGCACTAAACCTTCTAGGATTTTGACAGAGTTTCACTATGCCTTCCGCTTGTCGTCGATCACACCCCAAAGGCTAATTTACATGGAAAGGGCGTAAATTTGGAAACAGCATGGAAACAGCCGATTTGCACACCACTAGTCGATTTGCATAACATTTCAACGGCTTTCGCATGATGTTTATCAGAATTTTGCTTGTTCTGAGCACGCCTAATTAAGCCCTCGAAATTAATGTCTCATTTATTGCTCCAAGTGCTAGAAATATTTTATTCTGTTCAGGTTTCCTCTAGTTTTGTTTAAAAAGCGAAAAATTCAATAAACCCATACGAAAAATTGGATTTTCCTTGATACAATAGAAGCGGATATATTGGAAACTGCCACTACTGAATTTATTATTAGGCGAAGGGAGCGCGATTGAATGAGGAACGTTCGAGAGGTAAAAAGGCAAAATTAATTTTAAAGGTTTCCTTTTTCAGCTTGCCGAATCAAATTTTCTTGTAAACATATTCTATCGGTTCGAAAGAAACGAGTTCACTTTATTTGGGCGAACGTCGAGCAGAAAAAATGCCGCACGACGAGAACATAATTGAAAACGAATGTAAAAAATGACAAGAGGCTTTCGGGGTGGATTTATGTTCATGGAAACCGGAGGAATCGAATCAATTTGTACAGTCGCTGCCAGTAAACGAATCGGCGAGCTTTTGATGAAAGTTTTCAGTAAATTTGATTGAACCATCTTTTTTTTTGTTCTGATCTAGTCTTTGAAACTAATTCAAGAATGTAATTTAGCCAAAGGAACTCGATCAGTTTGCGTTGACCACTGGTCAAAAACTTTGTTCCGTTCCAGAAAATGTATCATATATTTTTGTGTATTTATCAAGACCGATAGAAAATCGATTGTCTGTCGGTGTTTTATGGAAACATCAATTTTTGTGCCACGGCTCAGGCTCAGCTCGAGCTCGGCTCGTTAAGTCTGGACGCGCCACTCCGAAGCAGGAAGGTAGAGAATAAGAACCAATTGATGGAATATTTTGCCCACTGATTTTGCCCAACGCTGACCATTCTGATCAAATTATCGATGATTGGGACACCTCGGAATCAAATGGATCAAAGACCGAAATAAATAACTCTGAATCAGCAGTCATTTATCTTAAACACCAAAAGTTCCAAGAATCGATGATTTTCCGCATGATCTGGAAAATAGTAATCGGACAGACTGAAATCACGCGGAGTTTGAAATTTTGTGCTACATTTTGGCTCGAATATCTTGAAAAATGCAATCTCCAATTAAAATAGAATAATTACATCCATAGAAATGTTGGTTGCCAGCGATATAAAGCTCTTTATAACAGGATTGTGGAAGCTGATATTTTAATTCAAATTATGTGTTAATTTATTGAGCCTGTGCACATGCATATTTATAAAAGCTATCGGACTAGTTCCAGCTCAGCTAATTAGATTGTTTTAATAAAACGGCAATCATTCACTGTTAAATTATGAACAGACCGGTTGTAAGTGATACATATAATAATTCGGCTGGACAGTTTCCCATTTGATTAACCAATAAAGCACATAGAGGTATAATCTGCTATAGCAGTTTGATTGAGTATAATGACAAAGCTGCATCGTTGTATAACCAATTTCCATGCTGGCATATTTACCATTGATTTTGTCGAAACAATGCTCGATTAAAAACTGAATATGCAAATGGGCGGTGCTCTGAAAAGGTAACAATTAAACTCGAAAATCGAGCAGATTCAAAGCTGGAGGGCTTTTGAGCACGACATGCCATGACTGTAGGACAAACGTGTACGGGATTAAAAGCTTACTAGTATTTTTTTCATTTAGGTGAACAGGAATTATAATATAATTCCAACTAAATTGGATTAACAGCAAACCCTTTTTTAAATGAATCAGGTTTTATGACCGAAATTTGTATAATGTAAGAACGTAGTGTGCCAGCCCGATAACCAGTGCCATTTCGACTTATCTTATTCTTGCCTCCCTTTAGAGCTGTAAAAATGTTGAGCGATATATTCGTCTTACGTTTTTACGAGTCGGATTTATAAATGATTGTCTCCCATTAGTGCATGTCACATCATAATCCCCACTGACTTTAATAAATGTTCCTGAAACATTTTTGCCGGAAAGATTGATTCGATATTTCATTGCGTTTCCAGTTAATTTACATTTAGGAAAACGTTATTTTTGCCTGGATATATATAAATAACAAGTCTGTCTTTCCTGGATAATGACGGAAAAGTTTTCTGATTAGTTTTAACCGAGAATCGGATAGGTTTCTCCTGATTTGTTGTAGAAGAGGTTCAGTATTAGGAAAAAATACCAAATACTTAATTGAGTTTAACCGAAAATTGATTTGGGTTTTCATTCATTTAGGGAAAAATTAGTTTTTTAACGAAAAACTGTTGCAAAAAAGTTACGACTTTTCAGTCGAATTGAAATGCTGAAACCTTAAGAATTGACAAAGCGGCGACAATGCGGAGTTATAATAATTCTGTTATTCCTGCCCGATAACTTAAAATATTGAGTCATATTGATTAATTTATTTTTAGCTTGGAAAGCGAGCCTTGAAGGTGAAATAAGACGAAAATGTACATACGAGTAACTGTGTAACTGTAACAGCATACTTAAATCAATAAAAATATATAAAAACTTGTACAAACAGTATTGAGGAACTGAAACAAAAGATCTACTCAGTGCTGATCTAACTCTCGTTCAAGTTATAGATAAATTCTATTTTGTTGAGGCGGATTCATGTTTTAACAAACTGTTTGTGAGGTATTTTGCCTCAAAAATGTTTTTGTCTTAAAAAAGAGAGAATATCCTCACGCTTTTATTATAGATTGATAAACAGTGCTCATATCTCGCAATAAGAACGAATTTTTAATAAAACGTAATTTTTTTTTGCTCGTTCAAGTGTTTGCTTTTGAGAATGTTTGTCGTTCGTGCACCTGAAACTTTTGGACGAAAAACCAACCTAATTATGAAGCGATGATTATTAACATAAAGCAACAAACTCCTGCTTTAGCCAAATACCCAAAAAAAAAAGTTGCTTTAGCCAAATACCCGTAATTCGTCTATTAATTCGTATTAAAATGAAAGGAAAAATTGATATTTTGTTACCATTATTGCCAGAGAACAGCTTCAAGGCAGAAAACTGGAAAAATGTGATATATTTTAATTTGCATCATAAATGAAATTGTTTCGGGTGAGGCTCAATTTGATGAATTTTCATTTTTATATAGAAACAAAAAGCCATATCTTTCTCGAAATGCTGCCAGAGATATTTAACGTAATTGAAATATATTAAACATAAATACCGGGGTATTTTCCAAAGCGGTTTGTTAAATGAACTGCACGTGTTACATTGAATTTGCGTGCAATATTTGGCTTTCATTAGCTAGTCTAATGAAAAATTGAATTTTTCAATTAGCCATTAAAGTCCTGAATAAACTTGATGGCAATTGCAATTTTCCAGCACCTATTCGCTTCCAAGTTTAATTTCCTAGGGCGCATTTATAATCTATCTAATTAACCATGTTTAATGAAAATCACTTTCTTTAAGAAAACTACTAAATATTCGCCGTCTCCGTTTAATTGGAAGGAATTAAATATAAACGCTAAACAATGGCGCTTTGGGGATGGAATTAAATGAACCTCGATTAATGACTACCTTATAAAAGATTTTTGCAATGAATGCCTTTGATGCAAAAAGCACTCGATTGTGCTGTATATTAAAGGAAAACTAAAATGGTCGCATAGAAGTGTAACTCTCATGGTAGGAAATAAAAAGCCGCCAGTTTCAGAGCAAAATTGTTGCTGTAAATGTACTAGAAAGGAATTGGAAATTTTTAACGCCAGAAACACGCGTTGCAACAAACGTCCAGTTTCCAATTGCCTTGAAACGTGAAATTTCCAATAAAAGAACGAACGAAAAGTATCGGCACTTTCAGTCGCTTTTTTGCTGCAACAGTCTTAGTTTCAAATTAATCCGATCAGAGCTTTGTTAGAATTTCCTTCCAGCATCTGATTGACGGCGGCTTGCATTAAAGTATTTAACCACCGGTTTAACAAGGCTTATTGTTTCATTTTTAACGTCTGCTTATGTTATGCCACAGCTTTTGTTTCATTTAATAAAAGCTCGAAATAATGGAAAAATAATCCCTGTGGCGCAGAAATATCTAAAGGCCGTTTCCATTAAGACTCCGCTAGAGTTTCTAAGGCGAGGCTTGATGTTTTCGGACAAATAATGAAAGCAGTTAATTTTTTAACTGGCTTTCTTCTCAGTTTTAATTAATTTTAATTTATCATCAGTAGGTCCCTTACTTTGTCTCTTTGGCGATTAATTATTCGCTTTGCTCTTGAAAACCTTAACAGTGAAAGATGATCTGAAATACTGATTTGGTGATATAAATAAAGTATGTTTTTTTTTATTCCTACTTTCAAATTCGCTTGGCGTTTCTCGTCGAGATTTTTTCGATTAGACTAAAAACTAGCAAAGGCACGGAAATCTTGTTATTTTATTATTGCATTATTATGTGCATCTTACAATGTAAATACAAAGGCGAGTCTCTAATTTAGCGACAGTCCGCTATAATTTCACATTGACCTGCCCGTCTTTGTAATAATACAGTTTCGGTTTGTTCCGGATTAAAAGGCATGTCGAGTTGATTATCCACATTTGATATATTCAAGGTTCGGATGGCATTTTAAAGCTTTACAATGTTTTCCGGAAACTTTCATTCGAAGCTTTATATGAATTTGTTTAAAGTTTGTAAACTTTCTAGCAGAAAGTCGAGCGAAATCTTACAACTTTAAGTGCAGTTCGTGTGTGTTGTGAAATTGATCGAAACATTCGTTTGGTTGAAATGATCGCGATTGGATTTAAACAAGTTCCTGCCCACATCTGTGTAATAAAAATCCGCCCAGAATTGGTTAAATTTAGTGCCTAATTATCGATTCGGACCCAATTGCACGTTGAATCACAGAAACGCCCTTCAATCCTCCAGGTCTAATTGAAGTTGATAAATCCCAAACTCAATAGTCCCATTCCAAGCAAACAGACATCAGCCCGATAAAGTTTCTGCACCTGAATGATGAAAATCTTTGAAAGGTAAGATTATGAAAAAATCCCCTGCGTAAAATTTTATCACGTTCCTTCTCGAAGGATAAAAATCTGATCTTTCTCGTAATTGTAATTTAGGTTCCGCCTGGCAAACAAGGCGATTATGATAAGGTAAATGTGATAAGGCCGCATTCTTGAAGGCTTATTAGAACTTCTTAATAACAGTAGCGACCTTGCCGGGTTTCTTCCAAATTGGATGACGTGAAAAGGTGAAACATTATATACTCCGCTCACCCTCTTGCATTGTTTGGATGCTTGGAAAGTTGGAAAATGCGAGTGAAGGCCTGAAAGTTTAATAAATAGGTAAATGTGATTTATTTGTTTCAATAACATTTCAGGCAAAATGCTTCAAAGTTTTCCGATAATTTGCGGCTGAACTTGTGAGACTGGGGCAACAACGACAAGATACCAACCCTTTTTTTAATTTTAATAACTCACAAGTATATGCAGAAAACATGATGTTTCCAATGGTGTTAAGGTTGTCGAATTATAGATGATATGAGACAATATTTCCTCTAAATGATCTTGTAAAAAATGGAAATAATAATTTAACATTTCAAACTATATGTTCATACAAAACTGTCGTTAAAAAATGTGAAATTGTGATTTTGTTCCGACCCTCAATAATTATGGTAAAAATTGTTAATTCCAATACGCGTAGACAGAACTTCGTCCGTAAATAAAGTACTTTCATTAATGCAGAATCATCAGCAAACATCACAATTTTATGTTATGTGAATTTATTACTTTACCTGATTGATTTCAAATTTAATAACTTGGTTGGTTTTGCAATAATTTTATTTTTTTAAGCTTTTCATCTGCAATTAATCAATGTTCACTTTGGAGCAAAATTTATCAGCTTCTGCACAATATGACTAATCGGTGTGCCCCGCCTTGTGCATTTACACCACTTCGCATTAAGCCAGTTACATGAGCATAAACTATGATAAAAGTCTACAATATCGTACATATAATTCAGTCCAACTGTAAAAAGACACCATTAACATTATTTTATTATTATTACCATCGATTTTGCATTAGCCGGTATGTAAAACTCGTGAAGTAATGCGCCTGAGGTATAATTAATCGATGCTTATCACCGGTAGATAAAACAAAAAATTCCAACTAGCCTAATTACACGCTATATTAATTTATCAACATCTTTGAACTTTACATGTGGAAAATTACTTTTGGACCTATTCAATTCCCCTCAGCTGCTAATGTGGATCTAAATTCTAGGTCTGCCCCAATTGAGTTCATTAAAGGACCGCAGTGGAAAGGGTGTATAAATTTGAGCCTTTGAATATCATTCAAATCATTAGTCATTGTTCAAATTGGGCAGTTGATAAGATTTATTTAAGCGGCAAGTCCGGATTTCTATGCGATTTAATTATGCTTTACTCGCTTGAACTTCTCCTAGTCAAGTCTAGTATAAATTTAAGTGTAGTTTCATTTTTTTATGATGAACTCTGCAGTTATACAGAAGTCGTTGTAAATTGCAATTTTTATTTTCAATTGCATATTAAAACTCTAGTGGATGTTTTCAAATTCTTGTTGTTAGCAAAGTAGAAAAAAATCTCGCAAATGATCAGGAGTAAAACGTTCACAGAAAATCCTTATACGGTAATGAAGATTCTAAAGCTTAGTATCCAAAGTTTAACATTTTTAAATGCTAGAGCCAAAGTAGTCGATTTATTTTACGTTTTTGTATGATCAAAGCCAGTTTATTGGGTTTCTTCCAGAAGCACCCAAACTGCAAAAAATCAACAGTTTTTCGACATTTTAGCCTTCGCTAAAAAACTTTGTAAAAATGTGTCTAAAGTTTCCAAAAATGCACCTTTTTTACTCTATATCTTTGATCGCTGTGTCTGTCGCCATAATCTTTTTACCCCCTATTTTTCCATCCAATTAATTTCTAAATGGCTTTATTCCTGTTCCAGTTGTATGTGAGGTGAGCGGTCAACTTACTTTGTACCTTTACTTAATTTGATGTTTATCAAACCATTACAAAGAGACGATAGATTTATTCAACATATACATTGATGTCGACATAAATAATTCATTTTCCATTTCACGTAATGCTGGCGATAGGAGATACAATTGAATTATTAATCCGACATTGCGGTTTTGGTAACAAGTCAAGGTAACTTTTCGGATTGTTTGCAGTTTTTTCATGTAGAATTATTAAATATTCCTTTGTGGGCATTTTCTTCGCTTTCAGCTTGGCCGTTCTTGTACTTGTTTGGGTCGCCCAAGCAAGTTTTACTCTAATTCAGTTCCTGGTCGCCTTCAGCCACTTATAAACTAAAATTATTCAGCCAGAAGAAAACCAACAAGAACATATTGCAACAATATCCATGATTTTGTGGTGTTTTCAATTGAAGCCCTTCTGAGCTTTTTGATGCTTACAACCCATCAACCTAATCAAACGAAAGAAAATAAAAATCTGGTAAACTTAATGTGAGCATCACCATCCACAACTCAGCCAACCTTATACGGGCACTAAAACACTTTTATGGGTCATGTTGCTTCTGTTTCTCCCTTCTATTATTATGATTTCTTAGCAAATACTTTCCCCGCTCTTCATGATGTAGGCTTATTTGCAAGCACTAAAATAAAACCCTAGCAGCTTCGTTTTTTCGCTATTCGTGTGAGTATGCCCGAGAGATTTCGCTACTTTTGCAGCTGAGAGAACATAAAATGTTTTGTATTAAGACAGTTTATTGTCGCGAAAAGGTCGGGAGTAAAACAGCAAGGAAAATAAGTGTGGGTACTACATCAATGACGATTATGCTGTGCGTTGTAATAAATTGAAAATAAAACTTTGGAATGGAAAATATGAGGCTTTCTGGGATCAATAGCGTTTATTCCTGTTGTAATTACCGAAGATCTGAATAAAACACACAGCAACCAAAAGCACAAAGTGCGGTTTAATAAAGGGAAAATTTACAGTCTTTTGCTGTTGGCTTTTTAATCGAGCTGGTGTCAATTTAGCTTCGCATTGCTTTTTAGTTCCAATATTCTGAACTCTTTTGAAGTTTTTCAATTCGCTTCATCACAGGATATTAGGTTATTTAAAAACCCCATTCTAGTCTGGCAGTACGAAATGTTTCACTGAAACCAATTAAAATGCCTGATTTTATACAAAAGCGCCCTTGCACTGAAGAGACACCTGGAATTATATAGGTTGCTTCCATGTTTTTATGTTCCGTTAAATCGTTCTAAAATCCAACAGCTCCAAAGCAATGGAATCCATGGAAATTTTCGAAGTGGAAATAAATCTGCGAGAACCAATCAAATGGACAATTTGAACACTTCCAATTAATATGACAGTCGTCGAATGCTGATATCAAATTAATTTTCCGTTTAAACGGCCGTTCTATTGTTTCTTGTCAATGATGAATTGATTCGTCTGTACTGTTCACCTCGAATAAAAGAGCGAGAAATGGGCTCAACGATTCGAACAGCAACCTCGTTTATTTCGGAAATGTTTCGCACCAATCGAGCAACGGCTGTATTCAGTTAGGCTTTCCATTTGGGAAGTTATTGCACCTGAAGAAGTCTCAAATTTATCAGAATTAAAAAGTGTTTTCTGGAGAAGTTTTTGCTTAAAAGGAATCGAATTATCGCTTCAAGACTGTTCGTAATCCACCTGTTTTTATCCAAACGATGGTGCCAAGTTCCACTTAGCTTAATCAGGTAGCCCTTAATAACTACATACATGTTTTCTTGAGTACTTTGCCCCAAAATGTTTGTCTTATAAGAAGATACAATTTTCTCTCGTCTTATTTGACAATAACGAACGAATTCTTTAGCCAAAGGTTCATCATCTTTAGGCTCAAGCTGTAGGAGAAAAATTCCAATTGGCCAAGAAATTAATTTAGAAAAGTTACCATGGTGTTTTTTCTCAAAGGATACCTAAACATGAATATAATTAGTTTTACGAGGTTGAATGGCTGCTGAATAATGAAATTAGAAAATTTAATAATATAATCTGGTTTGGCAACTATTTTCTGCTTTCATGTTCCTGGAATAGTCCTAAGTTCGGTTTGAACTTCTCATTAGCAGCTTGAGAGCAAATAATATTCCTCTAATAGTATGCCTTTGAATTCCCCCTTTACATCAAACGCCACAATTACATAAAACTAATCGTTTATTGGCGATGTTTAATATTCAAGTATTCCTAATTAAGCCATAAATTCACCGGAATCCCCCCGAACTAATGTCTATTTATGTTCGTGAATTTGCGGAACTCATAAATACAAATGCGAATATATAAGGCAAGTATGAATAATTATGAATAAGTTTCAGTTATGACAAGTTCGGAACAATTCGCGCCAAATCAGATAATTCGAACCGCAAAATCTACGTAGAAGAGTGATGGATTCATTCGGCCTGATCGCCTATAGCATCGGCTTAACGAATCAGTTTTTACAGAAAAACATTATTTTTTAGGTTTCTCACTTGATGGTGACACTATATTGAATTATTCACGGATAAAACTGAGCCACTTTGTCTAAAACACTGGTTTCTTTAAGTTGTATGTTGTTAATTAATCAAAATAAAACGACAACAACGCAACAGCAGAAAGATATTTTGAGTTTTTTTTATTAATTTACGTCCTGAAAAATCATTTGGAACGCAAAATAAAAATTAGGTTCAAAGGACTGTTGCAAGGAACTGATACTTACTGATTTGCTTTAAAATTTTTGCGCCGGCTCGGTAAAAAAGCAACTAAAAATGGAACTGAGCCTGAACTGAGGTAAATACCTCAGCTGCAATTACTTCGGCTACGTTATTTAAGAGTCGGAAGATTTAGATTAAATAAGAAAGCCACGCAAAGTTATGCTCCGCATCCCATGAAATTACCGTAGCCGTTTTTGGGCTGAAAATGTTCGCTTAGTTTAATGCATATTTATCCGTTTTCTTTTCGGTGAAAAATTGATTTATTTCCTAGCGCTCAAGAATTAGATTTATTGGCAAAAGTTCTGGCTGGTGTTTTTAAAAGCAATATGCATGGTGAGTTTTTTTAATCGTCATTCATTTCCCGGGAAGAAACAGGGAAATGGAATCGGAGAACAATTTGCTGGCAAAAATAGATTGAATGACTACTACAGTTACTGATCTCATTCCTTAGCTGGATAAATGACTGGCTCTGTTTGCAGTCTGGAGATGTTTTGCGCCCGTTCAAAATTTGCAAGTATTTACCGTTAGAAATGGCAATTTCACGAACTGGGAGGTCTTTGTGCCCGTTAACCTATTTGCTCATTTATTCCGCCAATTTCCGGAGATTTCCTTTAGAGCGTACGTGAGTTGCCATAAATTATTCCGTAATTAATTAAAATTAATCTGGGGCTCTCATTGCTTTGGAGTTCGCGCTCTGTTTGCTGATTCGCGCTTTTTTCACCTTTAATCAAACTGTCATGAATTCTGAAATACAGTATCTAATTAATGCGATTTTTTATTAGTTTTTCCCCATAACCCATAAAATGAGAGGCTGCAGGAAAAATAGCGCAAGCGAAACCAAGAATCTGAGTTGGATTTATTTCCGGTAGCAAACAACAGGAGATGGTATTTTTGAACTTCAAAAAATCCCGGAAATTGATATTGAGACAACACTATTAATCACTTTTTGCACGCCTAAAAACAAATCGGTGGATCCCAAACCCGAATAAATAAGATATAAACGGGGTCAGTTTAAACCCTTTAAATCGTTTCCGCTCAAACTGTCAACCGTGTTTTCCAATTAAAATGAAAAACACATCCGAATCCGTCAGGGCTTATGCCGAATTAATATCAAAGAGTTTAAATGTCAGTCACTCTGGAATTATTAATGGCATTTCAGAAAGTTTTACTGTTCTCAGTTTGTAACTGAATTACTTTCATTTTCGGCCATCAAATGGGGCGGATTTCGGCGCTCGATCAACGAGACGGATAATTTTAAACCGGAATCATTCCAATAATTAAATTAGCCCATTTAATGGGGTCCAAATGAAAGTAGTCAATGTTTAATGGCAAAGTAAAAGCGATGATTTTTTATCAGTTATTA
>NW_026019016.1:2795147-2818859 GCF_020466585.1 Dendroctonus ponderosae | reverse complement strand
AGGCTGTTCCAGCTGTGATTGTTTTTTAAATTAATGAAATATTTTTTTAACTATGTTATTTTAGAAAAACTGATGATGGTGGAAAAATAGACCTAAACGTATTTTAATTGATAAATAAAGACAATAAATGACTGAAACTGTTGACGAACTGTGATTGTTTTTTAAATTAATTAATTTTTTTTTAACTATGTTATTTTAGAGAAACTGATGGTGGTGGAAAAATAGACCTAAACGTATTTTAATTGATAAATAAAGACAATGAATGACTGAAACCCAGGAATTAATTTTGATTTGGAATTGAAACACAGTCAGGAAAGTATATACAATTGATTTTTTCGGCAGTTCGTCTTCAGAACTTGCGATGGCCTTTGATGATAATTTTGCAAACTGAATTTAAAAGATTCTAGAGTTGAATATAAATTAGCTAAACGGAAAAAATTATTAATCGTCTATTTCCAAAAACACAAAAACTGATACATTATTTTGCTTGTGAAATATGTGTGTATAATTTAACTCTGATTTATTTTCCTTACTGCGTGTACTTGTTGTTATATTCTTATCTTGCCTGGGACTCAGTCAAAGTGTGAAGGTCTAGGCAAAGACCTAAAAGAACGTTAATATTTACCAATCTTGAGTTTGTGTAAATTTTAAATCTGATGATGGCGCTGTTGTCGCGCCGAAACGTAACGAAATAAACGATATTCAAAATTTTTACTTCACACTTTGACTGCGTCCCAGGAAAGATAAGAGTATAGTTTAGCCTAAACATTAAATATCACCAATAAATTAAACTCTATTGATGAGTGGAAGCTCTTCGGCGAGACAATAAAACCAATTTTTGGCTGTTCCTTCCTAAATACATTTCGTTGATACTAACAAGTCTTGGGAATATATTCCCAAGAAACAAATTTTTGTCCAGTGAACTCCTAATGAGCGAATAGGCTGGATATATTTAAATGTCAAGCCACAGGGTTTATTTGGTATTTATTTAGTCGTTATGCCGATATTAATCTAAACGGGACTGCTTAAGCCTTTAATTAATGACAGTCTTTGTTAGACCAACAAAACGTGACTTTGTTAACTGAAAGCGACTAAATACGGTATTATTGATTATGGGTGTTCGCAATTGCAATCGTATGAAAATTAGATCTGAGCAAATAACTATCAGTGTGGGTATGTTGGTTTTGAGTGCGTCAAATTGTGTTCATTATTAAATTCGTAACCTACTGACATCAGTGCTCCGAAGTGGCAGGAACGCGCTCTAATAAGCAGGATTATCTGCAGGCAAATCTAATTGTGGCTCGCATCTAATAAACTTAATAGCGTCAGACTAATTGCAAAAGACAGGTTTAATCTTACAAAGTTTTATCCAACTGCTAAGCTGATGGCATTTGAAACTTAACAGCAAACTAATATATTTGTCTGACAGTAAAAGAACTTTTTAATTGCCTCTCACTGCTCACTCAAGAGTTTATTTCGCTTATCCGCTATTTTCCACTCCATAAATACAACAACCAAGAACGAAAACCGAATAAACACCTGTATAATAATTTGCTATCGCCCATTAGGTCGGTAGTTTGGTTTTAATATTTCGGGTTTAGCTGAAAGCCGGAAAGTTATCATCCGCCGGATAGCACTCCACTCGGCTTTTCAACGATGAAATATGTGCGTTAAATTTTTCAAATTCGTTTGACTGTCGAGCAACAAGTGGCTGCGGTTTACGTATACTTTTGTTTGGCACAGTTTTAAGCAGTTGCTTTCATAAAATTGAAATTTCATGAAAAAATTAACTTCTCAGCCAAACAACTCTATGCATTTGCTGGCGCACATTTTTAAGTATATACAGAATTAGTCAAATGTCCCGAATTAAATTTAATAATTTGCATAAACGATTTGGCTGAAACCGGTAACGGCTGAGCTTTAGAGGATTTTTATTTACAAACACATTCATTCAACTCATATGGGGCTCTTTGAGAAGGTCCTCATAAAACTGATTGGGGCGATACCAAAATAAATCTGGATATCGTTTATAAAAATACATCAATTTTGTGCAAAACATTTTAATAACCCCATATAATAAGACAGTATTTGTTTATGAGCACATTTTATTTTCATCTTCAAAGTCGTAATTGYGACTTGACGATTTGGGCTTCCGGAAGAAAAGACAACTTTTGTAGTTTTTCTCTTTAYAAACGAAACATCCAGTAYGGTTTGCTCGTTGCTTCGATGGAAAACTGAGTAACACTGAATTAAATCGAAATTAAAGTCGTGAAGTAAATGGTATACATGTTTACAAGCGATCGCATTACTAAACCGTTTAGAGTTTCTCGATTTAATTAAGTGAAGTACAACATTAAGCAAACATCGAGAAACTTCAGTGATATGGATAAGTTCTATATGGTTGAGACGATTCACTCAAAACCTTTTCCTTGGGTGTTTTGCCTTTGAAAAACACACTATTTCCTCACATCAGTTTAATATTCGAAAACGAATTCAAAACAACAACTTTTCTCTTTCCCGAAAAGTCAGTAAAGAAAGTTCTTGTTCAAAGAAACACTTTCTGGACAAAAAATGCCTATGTGTCTAAAACACAATTAATTAAAAACACAATCTGCCTAAAGGTTTATATTCTTCTCTCACTTTATTTACATCTGTTACAGCTTGAGCATAAGTGAGTCGAAGCCGACAGCCCTTGACTCTCTTTTGATAAAAAAATATTTTTTATTGTGAAGTAACAGCATTCTTTATCCACCAGCAATAGAAGACGTGAAGACAATTTGTCTTATTAACAGGCAAAAATTGCACAAAAAAAGTGTAAAAAAACACAATATTTGTAGCAAACCGACGTTTCGCACCATTCGCATATTATATCCACAATTTAACCCAAAAACGATTTTTCGGCGCATAAAATGAGTGATCCAAATTATAGGGTCATTCAAAGGTGCAACTTGTACTGAACTCCTAGAATTTCGCAACTTTTCAGTTGCAAAACGTATAAAACAAGAACAGTTCAATGCTGATTACAAACGGTGCAATTGAAATATTCAATGGGATCAATGCAACATTGCAAAATTCCTTTCCCTCATCAGCCCAATTTAATGTACCAACATTTCCAAAGGCTCAAATGTTACTTTGGAGCCGCAATTCCCAACTAATTCCCATGAAGCTATTCGAAGCCCACGCCCGATCAGTTTTATTTAATATGGAAATATAAAAACTGGATTACCAAATCGAATGGAATCTATAGGGAGACTTCGGGTAATCTTGCCTAATTACATCGCTTATTCAGGAGGATGGATTAGCATATATGATGGACTGAACTGGGGTCGCAGTGTAAACATTCATATAGAGTGAATGTGTTTCGGTTAAGCGACGAAGATAATGCTAATACAGCGAAACTCAATTTCGGTTGTAACCGGCGAATGGGAGGGACAATTAAATCAAGCGAATTGCTCAAGATTTCAAGTAGAGCTAATGGAAATTGCAGGTTCTTGGTTTGGCCGTTCCCTGGAATTAGTGGCAACACGAAACATTCCGGTTATTCTTCCACCTTCATTCGGTTTATTACCGATCAAGGTGGAATTTGTAATTTCGTTTCTTCTATTTACTGGTTCGATGCTACTAAGGGCAAATAATCGAAACTGCCAAAAAATCACCATGTTTTGTTGACTCTTTGAAAGGAGCGWCTCTTGAGTCCACTTAGATAAAAATAAACACATTTGAACAATGCCCTAAAGATGAAAATCTTCATCTTTACATAGGCAACTTTGCCTCTTYATCTTTCGGTTTTCGWTCCCTCGGACGTCCTTTAGATCTTCTGYCCGCTAGAMGAAGAATTTCCTTATAGAAATGTGATTATTTTATTCCGTYCTTCTTGTGTTTACCCACTCATTGATTGTTGTGTCTTTGCATGCGTCCCTTAGACTTCACTTCTGACTCTGTCCCGCGACGATYTACCTTCATCATCTTTTCTGTTCTTCCAGTGTCTGGTCTTGACTGCAGTGCATACTGCAACATGTTATTGATGGTGTTTGCATAGAGTCATGTTCAATTCCCTTTGTGTACGTTTCCCATTGTTCTATTTTTAATCTTCTAACTAAATCGTGCGTTTTGTTGCTGATTCTCTTATMCTGGTTATAAGCACGTYGCGTTTGTTCAGATCTGTATTGGAGAAACGCTTTTTTCTTCTCYCAACTTCTTCTGATAACCAGGGTGTTTTTGTATTGAAAGGGTTTCTTGCTTTGAWTTGTGTTTTCCCCAATGCTTCAGTTGTTGCGTTTAYTATKTTACACTTCAGTTTGCTCCAGTTTTCTTCTATGTTAATTATYCATTCTATTCTATGTTTTAATTATTTGATAAAGATGTTTTATTTGGTTATCRAACAGTCCCTCTGTCTTTAGTTTTGTTGTTGAGTTAGTTTYGATCTCATGTTTGCTCGTTCTGCGAAATCGGTGCTTAAAGACGTGGATTTTTTTATTGCCCGCGGGAAGAAGAAAATAAACCCGWGTAATGCAAAACTTGAAAACTGTAGATAATCCGAATACAGTGGATTTGTGGGGAAACTGTTAGTTGACGASGAAAAASTRTGCCGCTGACACAAAAAGCGTCTAAACCTTCRCCTTGGGGAAAGTAGACGACAGGACGCAGTTCCCAAGAATTCGATTAGATTGTCCCCTATTGGATTGACTTCAGCGTTTMAAAACCCGTTTTCAATCGTTCACGTTGTGCAAGAAAGTTCAGTATTGGSCTGAACATACTTGAAACATATACACATTGGGCGTTTATCACACAATGTTATGAACTTTCCCAGTCAGCTAAGCGATCATATTTTGCCACTAATTAATTAATCATGGCCGGGTGAAGAGCTTGATGGCCATACAAGTGCCAACGTGATTTGTCGTCCCGAAGCCGTCTTAATAACAAATCCCAACGGTGCGTGATAATGGCACGCAATTGTATCGACAATATACCTAATCTAATCAACAATGCAATTTGAGCTGTTAGCGGATACAAGTTGTAATTTCGCACTCGAGCCGCCGCTCGTTCCTGTTACAATTGATTTAATCATTTGTCTCAAAGCACAATGCCTCTACTTCGGTTCGCATGGTACAATTCAAGCCCAAGAACAAAACACCGTCTACCGCTAGTTCAACGTTAGTTTGAAGTTTTAATGCCGTCGAGATATGGGTGGTGTTTGATAACCGCCTAACTTGTCTGTCTTTGTACAAAGTTAACATATTTGTATGTAGGGATAAGTTTTTCGGGGAAACAGGCAGTTTTATCACGTTCTTTTTAAGGAATTTATACAAAATCTGCTTTAGTGGTATGTCTAAATTGGCATCAAGGAGGAGAAATTCACTCAGTTTCTTCGTTCTCTTGTCAAACCCTTTTTCTAGGTCTATGAAAATTTATATCTGTGTTTAGATAAATTCTATATGGATGAAGCGAGGCGGATTAATGTTTTTGAAGTCTTTTTCTTGGGTGTTTTGCCTCAAAATGTTTAAATAGCCTGAATTTCCTCACGACTTCTATTACAGATTGATAAGGAATGCTCAGACTTAGAACACTTAGACTCGAGCTGGAAGGAAAAATTCCATTAAGTAAATAAATTAATTTAGAAAAGCTACCTCGACATGTCGATAACAGATCTGCTTAAAAATACGGTTTTTGTATTTATAATTTTGTCTTGAAGTTTTGGTTTTGCAATTGCTTCTAATTGCATTTTCAGATCTGAAGGCAGTTTTAATATTGATTTTTTTACCAACTCGTTTAATTCTATCTCAAATTTCCCAAATGAATAGAATAGAATTGTTTGTAATGAGTGCATTTTGATTATCTTTTAATTTTGGACTTTTAATTTCGTTAAAACTTTTGCCAATAAAGAAATTTGGATAATTTTTGAAATTTTAAAACTTCTTTCATGACTTCTTTCATGAATCGATTTTTTTGGAATTCGGGTTTTACAAATTGTTTGTGCTCTTTCATACAATATTTTAACAATTCCATTTGTTGCCAAAGTTGTCTGCACACATTTTGTTTAAAGTTCAATAACAGTTTAACGCTTAATGTTTAATTTTGAAAGGGTTTTCTTAAAAATGTCCACTCTATAATCGGTAATTTTGTGTTACAGAAGAAGTGCCTTCTTGAAGGACAAAAATTTTGAAGCAAAAACCCAAGAAAAAGGTTTTGAAAACATATAACTTGTTGTTGCTTTACTGCTTTTTCATTGCTCCTGTTATTTCCTTTATAGGCGATAAGTGTTCGTTTCTCATTTCTCCTTCTCTGATCAAACTTCTCTAACATTTCTTAATTTTTTTAGCTGCACTTCCTGCACTTTTGCAGTTATTTCTCTCAACAAAAAAAATCCAATTAATTGCAGCAGAAACAATTTGCTTACAAATTACCGGGTCCGGTTAGTCCAACTCACGTTTCTAACTACCCAAAGCGTATTATTGAGAATTACGATTCCCGTTTTATGGATTTAGTCGGCCACATTAATGGCAAAAATAAAACAAAACTTCTGATATGATCTAGACAGAGTGTAAAGTTTAATCGTCTCGTCCAAACGCGCTGGTGTTCGACAAGCATAAATATCCATTATCGACTTTAATTTCGCTATTAAGCGGAACAGATTTGCAGCAATTAAATAGCAATTAAATGATTAAATAGAACGTAAATTTGGATGCATAAATTTTGATATAATTTGTGTTTGAGCGTTGGTTGCGGACAAAAGTTTCCGGATTCAATTCAGTCGCTTCTATTTGCTTTACGTTTAAATTTACTTAGCAAAATTGGATCTTGGCAAAGGGCCAATAGCTGGATATGTTTCTTCTTCTACCTATTGTTCATCGGATTTATCTCTCTTGAAATATCGGTGTTTGCTCCTGTTTTATCTAAAGATGTTTATTGGAAACTTCCAAAGAAACGTCTGTGTCGATTTTTTCAAGTTGGAATTTTACATCCCTTTACTTCCCCTAACTTAAAAAATTATTTTGTAATAGTAGAATGTAGGCGCTATTATTGGAGAGTCAAGTATTACTTGCAGATAAGCTTGAAAGGAAATTTTTTGAACTTGCAAGTAAACCTCTTAAGTTTGCATAACTTTTAGCGAAGAAAATCGCGATATTTATTCAGTATTGAGAAGCTTTTATAGTCACGCATCAGAGCCAAAGCAATCAATCTTACTCAAACCAACGTTTCTGGAAAAAATTTAATTTTCCCAGGAAACGATTCTTCCAACTGAAAAAAGTTATTTTCCATAATATTTCAAATTTCCGACAGATAGCAAAAATGGCAATCCTTCTGCATGTTTCATAAAATCTATATAGACATTTTAAGAGTTATAATATTTTCCTGGCCTCAGAAAGTTTGCTCATTTTTCACTTTTCTGGTCCAAACATTCGTTTTTTGTTGCAAAGAAAGAAGACTAAAAGTAGATTTTGAGGCCAAAAAGCGAAGGAGGAAAGAAAAAAGAATAAAGCTAGATATTTATGACGAATATCGAGTTTATTTAGTCTTATTAGCAAGGTTTTTAGCTCAAAACTCTGCTTACATTCTTAATTCGGCTCATGTCAGTTTGTTTGTGTTAGTTCTAGGTTGCTTGGGTTAGTTTGAGTTTATTTGAGCTGGTTTATCGAGGTTTTCTGGGGATAATTTGAGTGAAAGAGTTAACATTTTGCTGGATAGAAAAACTATTTCTTTTTGAATTTTCTTAAAATTGCCTGCGCTTCGACCCGTTAGTAAGGAAAGAGTTGAATCCAGTCCGAAACCCCGCTAACAGAGCACACAAGATCAAACTTTAAAGACCCGACTGTTTTTACTAGCTTTTTTAGTTAGTGTTGCCTTCATGTTGAACAAACCACTCTGTTGCATTAACTTTATTAATGTTTTTAACAGCGATGTCTAAGGTTCATGTTGAAAGAAGCCGTATTCTGCACAGATCCGCCGGAAATCTTCTTGTACCGGCTGCAGGGCAAACACGGCGCATAATGTAAATCTAAAATTCAAATTATATTTTCAGAATGTAGATCACGCAGCCTAAACTTGACTGCTGATTAGTCTATGCAGACATAATATTTGAATTAAATTCACCTAACTATCACTTAGATGAATCAACAATACCCGACAACTGGAAACTTTCCAAGCAATTCCAAATGGAAATTAGCCAGCGTATTGAGCTTTCTCCCGAATTCATGTCGCATCCAGGTAAATATTTGAGTGAAACACACATCGGTAACTTCCAGCTTCTGCATCATCGCATCTAACCGGATACTGCCAGGAATTTTCATTTGATAGAGACCCGAAAATACAACGCCTTTAATTATTATCACGCTCTTAAAGCATTTGCCACTTTAGCAGCTTCCACTTTGCATCTTTAATTGTGCCATGTTAGTTAAGGTGAGTGCGTAACTGTAAATTAAATTGCTCTTAATTATGATACCAGATATCTTAAGCAAGCCAATTAGCGTCGACTTGAACGAAGTTCTTCAAATGCCACGTGCATTGTATTATTTTGTGAAGCGAGTTAACAGGTGTTAAGTGCGAATTTATAACGTGCAATTGCCGCAAATAAGCGAACGTACGTTCTCTCAATTTCGACTCATCTTTAGTATAAACTTTGGTGAATTAAGTAGCAGCTATGTTACACGAGTACACACAAATATTCCTTGGTTGCTTAAATAATTATGTATTGATCAGTTTTAATGACTGCTGCAAAATTTCCAATTCAATCTTTGGACATGTGAAAAACTACTTGCGTAAGTAAACTGGCACAAGCAGGAAGTATAAAAAAATCATTTTTTTTCACGTGAATTAAATAATAAGTGATTTAGATAAAAAAATTCCGTCTTTGAAACTGCAACCCCATACATTTTCGGTTAAGAGTCCGTAATTTATGAAAGAGCGGAGAGCAATAAAACGACATATTGAAAGAGGCACTTAAATTTAGTGTTCAGGCGGCAATAAAAATCAATGAAAAATAATTTCCCCAAAGCAGTTTTACGGAACTGAATAATTCTGGATCGGGAGACTGTGCCTTTACAGGGAGCAACTTGCCGATCTCTGGAAACCAATTTGAATGCGAAAAAATATGTGATTTCATGGGTAATTTCTTGCTCAAAGTGCTAGGCCGAATGCTTTCGCACAAAGCAGCCTAGTTTTGTAGCTTCAACTTATGCAAATCCGATTATTCGGGGTGATCGCAGACCAGGATAAATGGATGGCCCAAGTTTTTTGGGGATTCCACATTTACATACAATGAGAATACTGAACAGCCCGCCCGTCTGCATTATAAGTGGGCATATGTGATTTCAGTACGTAAATCGTCCCGTTTCTAAACATTTGCTTTGCGGAATACTCTGTTGTTTCAGGGTTTTATACATTAGGAAATTACACTGCAAACGGTTTGCAAAATATGTTTTTTTTAGTAATTACTGATGTTGAACTTATATTGCATCAAAAAAAATAATGCTGAAAAGATCCAAAACTACTTTCATGCCGAAGATCTGAAAATTCGATTTATTGCAAAATGCTAAAAGAAGTGCTATATTGGAAGTCGTCGCACATTTATTTACAGCTTATTGGGTTTATTTTTGAAATAAACGAAAGAAGACTCATTTGCTACCTGACTTCGGACTCGTGATGAAATAAGAGCATTAAAAACATAGAAATGTAATTTCTCTTGAGATGTATATAAGCAATATTATCTCTAGACTTTCCAGAATTGCTGTCTTTGAGTATTAGACGATATGTGGCTTTAGCAAAGTTCGAACTAGGTCGTGTTCATAAAGCGTATTTCCAGTTCAGATAAATATTTATCTGCGAGTGCTGTGTTTGGTATTCTGGGAACGTCTGCTTTGCTCAGGTAAATTCACTACGAATAAACCGGTTTAAATTATTAACTGAAAATAAAATATTCTTGGCGAAATATATTCAATTTCTGCAATGGTTTTTGGCTCATTTTCAAAGATTCGGTTGAGTTGTAAAGCTATAGCTGTTTTTACGGGACTGAGTCTTAAAAGGCGCACTTTTTATATAGAATTTCATTTTTGGCGTGTTTAGAGTTCACGAATCGGTAGAGCTGTAAACTTCTGAGTTTCACTAGTGGATAGAGCCTTAAGTCGCGCACTATTTTATGCGAAACATCGTTTCAAGATCGATTTATCGAAAATTCAAGATTAATGCTGATCTATAAAATCGCCATTAGTTTTTGGCTGATAATTAGCGAATCGGTCTAGTTGTAAATTTCTGGTTTGCACTATTTGCTAGAGCCAGAAATCGCGCACTATTTTATACCAAGCATCGATTTATAAATGTTTTTAGTTTTCGCGCGAAATTTTAAAATTTAAGATTAATGCTGATCTATAAAACCGACATTAGTTTTTGGCTCATAATTATAGAGTTGGTCAACCTGTAAAGTTCTGGTTTCCACTATTGGATAGAGCCTTAAATCGCGCACTATTTTATATCGAGCTTCATTTTAGGAATGTTTTTAGTTTTYGCSCAAAATGCGAAAATTCAAGATTAATGCTGATCTATAAAGCCGATATTAGTTTTTGGTTGATAATTAGCGAATCGGTTTAGTTGTAAATTTCTGGTTTGCACTATTTGCTAGAGCCAGAAATCGCGCACTATTTTATACCGAGCATCGATTTAGGAATGTTTTTAGTTTTCGCGCAAAATTTGAAAATTTAAGATTAATGTTGATCTTTAAAACCGCTACTAGTTTTTGTCTCATAATTATAGAATTGGTGGACCTGTAAAATTCTGGTTTCCACTATTGGATATAGCTTTTAATCGCGCACTATTTTATATCGAGCTTCATTTTAGGAATGTTTTTAGTTTTCGCGCCATATTTGAACATTTAAGATTAATGCTGATCTTTAAAACCGCTAWTAGTTTTTGTCTCATAATTATAGAATTGGTCGACCTGTAAAGTTCTGGTTTCCACTATTSGATATAGCCTTAAATSGCGCACTATTTTATATTGAGCTTCATTTCAGGAATGYTTTTAGTTTTCGCGCAAAATGCGAAARTTCAAGATTAATGCTGATCTATAAAACCGCTATTAGTTTTTGWCTGATAGTTAGCGAATCGGTTTAGTTGTAAATTTCTGGTTTGCACTATTTCCTAGATCCTGAAATYGCGCACTATTTTATACCGAGGTTGATTTAGGAATGTTTTTAGTTTTCGCACAAAATTTGAAAATGTAAGATTAAGGCTGATCTATAAAACCGCCATTAGTTTTTGGCTCATAATTACAGAATTGGTCGACCTGTAAAGTTCTGGTTTCCACTATTGGATAGAGCCTTAAATCGCACACTATTTTTTACCAAACATCGTTTTAGGAATGTTTTTAGTTTTCGCCCAAAATTTGAAAATTTAAGATTAATGCTGATCTATAAAACTGCCATTAGTTTTTGGCTCATAATTAGAGAATCGGTCGAGCTGTAAAGTTTTAGTTTGGACAATTGGATAGAGCCCTAAATCGCGCACTATTTTTTGCCGAGTTTCATTTTAGGAATGTTTTTAATTTTTGCGCAAAATGCGAATATTTAAGATTAATGCTGATCTATAAAATCGCCATTAGTTTTTGGCTCATAATTAGAGAATCGATCGAGCTCTAAAGTTTTAGTTTCGACAATTGCATAGAACCTTAAATTGCGCACTATTTTATACCGAGCCTCATTTTAGTAATGTTTTTAGTTTTCGCGCAAAATACGAATATTTAAGATTAATTCTGATCCATAAAATCTCCATTAGTTTTTGGCTCATAAGTAGATAATAGGTAGAGCTGGAAATTTCAAGTTTCCATTATTGGATAGAGCCTTAAATCGCACAATTTTTTTTATGAAGCATTGTTTTAGGAATGTTTTTAGTTTTCCCTCAAAGTGCGAAAATTCGAGATTAATGCGAATTTTTAAAACCGCCATTGTCTTTTGGCTCATATTTAGAAAATCAGTAGAGCTGTAAAATGCTGCATGCTATTACTGGATAGAGCCTGAAAGTGTGCTCTGTTTATACGCAATATGCGACGTTTCAAAAACAATGCGAGTCTAGAAAACGCTCGTAGTATTTGGCTCGTCTCTAGAGACAATCTGTAAAATTGCCGTTTTTATTCTGAATAGATGTTTACTTTCAATACAATTTGTTTACGGATAGTGGTGACTTATAAACATACTTGCTTCTGTTGTGCCACAAAAGAAGCCTTTGTTTCAAGTCAATCTCTTAACTAGAATTAATTGTAATCTTCTGATATAACTATGAAATACTCCATGATTAAATGGGTGAAAAACATTCCCGTTCTTCCATCCAAATTTAATTACAAGTAGCAATCCAAACCCTAAACAACCAAAAATATCTACGTGGCGCTAGAAATGAATCGACTAATTAGTTTTTTGGTGTCAAAACAAGCAAGTCTTTGCGAACATCAACTAAATTTTACATTAAATTTCACATGGAAGAACATTCGCTCTATTGCAACAAGTAATTACACTTCACAGTCGGCTCTGTTGAAATTATAATCACTCTGTTACCCCAAAAGCACAGCGCGTTCTAGTGCCAGTGTTGCATAAATTTGAAAATTTCATGACCTGTTTGTTGTTCTCATATGGAGGAGCATTATTAACAATTTAGAACTGGCTTTAAATATTTAGTCGCATCTACAGCTTGAAAAGATTAACTAGTAACGTTTTTGATTCCAATGGAGACCTGAGCCACGAAAATGGTATTGAAAGAGACCTATTTACAGATAGAAACGAGATTTCAATTTGCTTCTGATCAAAAACATACGGTGGATTCGGCGTGTCTGATGTACAAAATTGAGCAATTTAGAGTCTTCACAAGAAACTTGAACAAACCCTGATATATTTGACTGTAAATAACTTCCAAAATCTTCAATTAAGGCCAGTACTTTGTTGCAGATGGCTTTCCTCTCTGCTAGATGCTCAGAACATGAGCGGGACAAGCAGACTTCTTCTACACCTGCATCTAGCAACCCTGCATATTCAGTAGCAACTAAAATAACGAAATAGTCACCCCGTAGTAGATCCAGCCCCAACTGAAAATGCTCGAATTGGACCCCAACTCTACCGCTTCCTCCGACTATCTGGATCCCTGCGCTGGAAACTCCTCCCTCCTCAACTTCACCCTAGTTGAGCTCAATAGCATGGACATAGCTTACATCAATGTGACCAAGGAAATGCCCATTAACTATGCAGTTCCACTCTACGGCTATCTCATGCCCATTCTTCTGTTGATAACAATAGTAGCGAATACTCTGATAGTGGTAGTGCTCTCTAAAAGACATATGAGGACTCCCACTAATATAGTGCTAATGTCGATGGCCCTCTGTGATATGTGTACTCTTTTAGTGCCCGCGCCCTGGTTGATTTACATGTACACTTTCGGAAACCATTACAAGCCGTTAGCGCCTGTTCCACTTTGTTATACTTGGAACGTTATGCATGAGGTGAGATACTTATTATTTATTAAATTCTTTATTAAAATAAAATTATATGGTTACAAAGTCACAGTCAAGAATCGAAAAACCCTACAAACATGTCATATTTCCTGTCTGTTGGTGGTAGTTTAGTCTGTTTATCGACAGGAGTATCGATGTTGCAGCTTGACTGTTCACCAATATTACAAAAATGATTGTTCTTAACGTCAGCAATTTTCTTAAATTATTAGCCAAATCATCACCAACTGTGGAATCTTTTTAATACTATTATTTTTATTAGCACATTTTTCTATTCTCGTCTTTTAGGATTGTTTAGGTTATTTATATTTGCTTTATATTATGGACGTTATATGATTAATATAATTTTTTTCAACCATATTTAATGTTGTTTGCGGTTCAATTGATTTAGCCAGGAAATCTGCAAACGTTGAGGTTTTTTATTTCATTCCTGTTGTGTTGTCCATGTTATTAACTTTTTTTCATATTTGGAAATGCTGTACACCAATAAAAATTATTAACGCGATTGAGCATGATAGAAACCGTAATCAAGCATTTCCTCAGCAAAAGTGAAGAGTAGCAGTTTTAGCACCCAAACTAAACTCCCCAGTTTCAAGCAATGGCCGCAATAATTTAATTTTTAATGTATACCGGGCCTTTCAACTTGAACGAGAAAAGGCGATAGAATAAAAAAAAATATTGCAAGTGATTAAAGTAACATTTAGAATACATAATATTTTCATTCGAGGAAGGTTATTAGGAAAACAAACAGTTTGTAACAAATAAAATGTCTGTTTGTTCCTGTTTTAATGATTATCATTTTACATAGATTATTCTGCGTGATTTTGTTCCTATAGACTGTAAGCTGTTACTAGATTAGAACGCTTTTTTAGATTATTAACTAATTTAAAAATGTGTTTTTACATTGTCTGAGCGTTTATACCAAAAGGATTTGGAAATACTCCCTGCTAGAACATTAAAGCTAATTTGCGCAAAACATAAAGAAACTATTTAAATTTACTACTGCCGGTTTATTACTGTCCAACACCCGGGGCTGAAATATTAATTGAGTTTGTTTTTAACTACTTTTATTTCACGTTGGAGACGTTCCTTAATGGGTTGATTTTCTGGAAATTAACTTAAGTGTCTTATGCTTTATTTCATCTTTGTTTATTGGACGGGTTTTATTTTCCAAGTGTATACTTTTTTCAGTTTGCTTCGAAGACATTGTTGTATTAAGCTATTTAATAAACAACTGTTTGAAAATTGATGGAGAGTAGGAGAATTTGAACTCATTCTGCGTCTCCGTTTGATATGCTGTAAAGTTTTTGTGAATTTTTGCTCAGATTTTTCACGTTGATTGTCAACGAAGCTGAAAAACTAATAAAGATTTTTGGAACTGGAAAATGAAATGATAAAGTTAAACAGAACATTGGCCCTTGATGTATATTTTTAATAGAAATCACATGAAAACCAACTAAAACCATTGAATAAAAAGTGAAGCTTCCAATGACAGATTAATTAAATTTCAACAAGTGAATGCCATATTTCGATGAACTTCTGATTCAGGTACATCGAGTAAGTAAATATTTACTCATGGTTAAAATAGCATTTAAAACCCTGACATTTTGCCCAGACGAGTCTATTCGAATGGAAATGTGGCATAGAAATAATTGATATTTAACGGATTAAAAAGCGTTAATGAACTTTTGCTGAGTTGGCAAAAAATCGTAAATAAACATGATTTTTCAGTGATTTGGGTCTGTTTATTTGCGATTCATATGAATCGAAAAACTCTAGTTTGCATTTTTTGTTTTGTATGCTAAAAATTCGCAGTTTATGCCAATAAAAATCATAAATTTTCGGTTTTATTTGAACACACATTTTCTTTATCGCTCCCGAGGGAAACATGATTTTTCTGATGAAATGCACTAATCTGTGGTAAAGGCATGCATTTAAGCCGTGCAATTTTTCAGTATCTTTGCAAAGATCCGCTCAAGCAATAATTTATATTGTATTTAATTCAAATTTATACAGAACTGAAAGCCCGCGGCGAGTATCAGGACATGTAAATCCTGCAATGAATTGCAAGTGCACCTGAAATATTTATTACATCGATAGTCCCTTGTCCAGAAAATCGATTAAAAGTATGGTTTTTCTTTCAATTCTACTACATTTGCACGGGAACTCGTCGTCGTCGTTCGCTACTAAGGCGATCAATTGGTGGAAATGCAGTTTTATTTGAAAAGGCGTTAAACAAATAAGTTTACCAAAGTTTAGCCAAACTGAAATTAAATGAAGATTGTATAACACAAAGTTTAATTGATCTTGACAACAAATATGTAGAAAACTAACTAAAAAATTTAAAACAAAAACATATTGGCGTGTCATACACATAAAAATTATGCAACGTTTTATAATAATAAACTTAAGGGAAAGTTATCAAGTGGACGTCGGAACGGATTTAACAGATAAGCGTAATTTTAATTGTTGCACCCTCAAACTCCATGAAACACAATTAAAGGAAAATTCAATAATTAAGAACCAAGCTGACGAAAGTTTAGGCAAACTACAATTTAATGAGGATTCTATAATAAAAATGGTTTGAAAGTTTAATTTATGATGACAAAAAAAGTGTATGAACCTAGTTAAAAACAAATAATCACAAAATACTATTGGAGTGTCATACAATGAAAAATTGTGCAACCATTTTTAATTTCCTATAGGGCAACTCACGGGAAAATTATTAGGTCGATATCGGGACGGGTTTAACAGATTAAGCGTAATTTCCATTGTTGAACCCCCAACTCTTAAACATCTGCAATTTTAAATGCTGGCTCGTTGGAGTACATCCTCGTTTGCCATTATGAGATTAAACCGGATTTCCTCCGGTGGTTGCTCTGAATGGTTGAAATCCTCGTCTAGACTGGGAACAGTTAGTCTAAGAGATGTGTTGAATTGAAATTTTTCTAACAGCGAAAACACAACCTTGTGATAAACTAATCCAGCAAAGCTGGAAATTTTGATTGCCGGACATTTCCATTCACTTAATGTGGATCTACATAATAATCCGCTGGAAATGGCTTCATTAAACCCGAATGCTATTATCAGTGAAGGCCTGGAAAGTTTCTGATACATTTTAATTAGTCGCATATTAGTTTGACCGCGTTGAGAGCTCACAAAAAGTTTCGGAAGTTTTTTCATTTATCAGGTTTAATTCTGATAATGTAAAATTGCATTTTCGGAAAAGTCATGTGGGGCAAAATGGTCTAATGGAAGCTTAAGTAGAAGATAAAAAGGATGCGACATATAATGATTATGCGGAAATTTGTGCTCAAAGTTAGTTGCTTGTGTTTAGGAACTTAAAGTGTTGCAGAAGATGCAAAAAATCGCCACTCGTGCTTACAAAACGCATGAAAGAAAACCTTTATACCACAGCCCACTCGCGCGAAAAAGCCTTATTAATGTCATGAACTGAACCCCATTTTTCTAGTGAAATATATTTAGCGAAAACCCATTAAAGTAATCAAGAAAATACTCACTAATAAAGCAACCGCGCGATAGGTATTTAACATTTTAACTACCACTCTATCCAACAAAAATAAGTGCCCTTTTAAAGCGGTTTTACCGTTCAGTTCTATGGCTATTAAACCCATATATCAGTGGAAATGGGCCACATTGTTGTCGTTTTATGCACGTTCGAAATTTATTTGGTACATCTCACCATGTCCAAGGAGCTGAAACAGTTCTCCAAACCGAGCAATAAATCTTGTGGAATTTCCGCGGTTGTAAAAGTTATGATTTTAATGTTTCGGCAGCTTTCAAACGCGCTGACTAATTAAAAATGCCATCGGCGGAACCGATGATATTCGCTCATGAAATTGCTCAGCCGAACGTTCCTAATTGTGAAAGTTTTCCACGTCTCCATTTGAATAAATGTCGCGACCAATTTGAGAAAACTTTAAAGTGGCCGCTTTTTTCTTCACGTTGATTTCGCCGAATTTGAGCCAAATCAAGATTGGTCGCTCCATGATTTCCAATTCCAGGCTTCAATTATGGATCTTTGATCTTTAGAAGTAGGCCTTAGATTGGGTCTGAGGACGTTTTTTCGCCATTTGGATTGTGTGTTATTAACAGCTCTTTTTGAGCATTTGAGATTGAACTTCGAACATTTAACATGTTATTATCGCTGAATGTTTTTAGGATAGTTGAAAATGGACTAGACACAAATTGTTCAAAATCGTTTTGATTTTTTCCAGTTTCTTCCCAATCTGTTTCACACTGCCAGCATCTGGCTGACTCTCATTCTGGCCGTGCAAAGATACATCTACGTCTGCCATGCTCCATTAGCCAGAAGATTCTGCACGATGCCCAACGTCTACAAGTGCATCGGATACATATTGTTTGCTTCAGCTCTACACCAGTCGCCCAGAATGATTGATTCAGACTACAGTTTGGTAAGTAATTATTTTAATTAGAAGGACCACAAGGATGGTGGAAACACGCTTCCACAGTCACTAAGGAACGAACTCTTTTCCAATATTTTTTTAAATCTAAACACTTTTTTGGGGAAAAGTGTCTAAAGCAACAGCAACTCTCACAGAGCCATTATTAAAATATTCGTTCTTCGGAAACCGTTGGAAATGACGTTAATATATTAAGAGCTTCAGGATGGCTGGCAAAATTTGCCATTAACCAGCATCGTTAAAATTAGAACATGTTTTTGAAAAGGTTCGTCGTTGTTTTTAGCTGAAATGGTTTGCGACTGGCGATATAACGGAATTAAGTACATTTCATCCGAATATTTTAGTATTGTTTTCTGCAAACTTTTAATTAATTAGTCAATTCGCAAATGCAAACCTATTTATCAGACTGTTCAATTCAATAATATGTGTATAAAAGTCCCATTCAGATAGCTGTTCGAATGGCGAAATTTAGTTTAAGTAAAAGCCATAAATTATAAAATAAAATGTATTCTAAAATAAGTAATTAATTTAACATGGCAATAATTTAATATCAAAGTGAATATGGGCCATTTTGTAATTTAATTAACTTGTCAATGTAGTTATACATTCATGTCTCAGTCTCTTTCGCTCAATGGTTTGCAATTTTTTTTTAATGGAAAATTTCGATTTAAGGCCAGTTGATTTAAGAATCCAAAGCAGAACGATTGCAAAATAAACAATACAAATATACAAAAAAAAACGCGAATAGACGAAAGACACAGAAGGAAAATAAAGGTACGAATAACCTGACATACATGTGATGGATTCATAGCCCAAAGTCTGCAATATTTCATCAAATTCAGCTCAAGTAAACTGATAGAAAGTTTAATCGATCTATAAATCGTTCATCGGCCAGTCCGAATCGTGCAATTAAAAACAAAATCCCGTTTGCTCTTTGCCAACAATACGAAATCCATATTGATCGCAAGTGATTTGTGAGACAAAGCCGCAACTTTCTGAAAATTTCCCCCAATAAATACGGATGTTGCCAACCTTGGCAAGGCAAAAGTACAATATCAGTGGATATTGGGGAACTTTGATATGTATTTGACAACGTAGAGTCGAGTGTCTTGAAGGGTGGAACTGCTATTGAGATCAAACGGTATGGACTTTTTGTTACTTTTGTCTGAACTGCAACTCGTTTCAGGCAAATACTTAAGCTTCCTACTAGAATAGGTAGCAAATAAATTTCTGCGATGTTGATATTTGCGGAAAATTAATCTACTTTTAACGAAGTTTTACTAGCTTCCTGTTAACCTGATATTCAGAAATCAATTGAAAAAGTGCACTTTCTATGCAGAGAGTTATAGAAGATTAAGTCATGATTTTTTAAAAGCAAATCCAAATCCCAAATTTATCAGAAAAGTAAAAATCTGAAAACTGAATACAGTTACATTTCTGATCTCCTAGAAATGCAAGATTGCAATAAGCTTACATGAAACTCAAGTACAGTTTTTCAGCTTATGTGATTAGAGAACTTTCTTGTCAGTTTATTCTTGGATAATTTTGCCAAATTTCTACGTAAATGTGCAACTTTTGATCATAAATTACTACTGATTCGATGTTTTCGTCTACATGGGGATCGATTGTACGTGACTGATCCGTTTGTGCTCGCCGAATTGGTGGCATTTTTTCAATTATTTCCAGCCGTTCGGAAAACCCTGATGAATTCGCGTCCATGAATGTTCGAAGGATTCCTTAATTTCCTTGCAATTAAACTCGTGGAAAAATGATTTCAACCAAATACAGCCAATAACAAATTCGGTTTGTTGTGGCACATTTAATGCAAAATTCAAAAAGTCCATATTTACTATGCATAAATGAGTTTTGATTAATTTCTCTTCTGTTCAAACGGCGCCAGTTTAATAAAAGTCCAAATGAAATATTGAGTATTGAAAAAATTAGCAGTAGCTGTGAATAATCAGACTAAGAAGCAAGGCACTAAAATTATTTGCAAATGCGTAGCTTTTTTAATGACCCTATTAGTCCTCATCACTGGGCTTAGCTTGCAAAAGATCCATCCAAAAGCCCGTACTTAAAGGGGTTGATAAACAATCCTTCTAAAGTATGTGGTCACAAACAGAAGCCAATTTTTTGAATAGTTTAAGACCCGAATCATTTGCTTGCCTGACCTTAATAGAGCTCTAAAATTTCACAAATTTCCCGGATACGAACTAAGACGCAGCCAAGGAGGGAGAACTCAACCCTTACTGCCCTTTGCGGTCTGATGGGCCTTTAAAATGTCCATTATACTGCCCATAGCGTGATGTTGTCTTGTGGGGAGAATGTGAATAAATAATCACACGATGAAAATTTGATTATTCAAGCAATGCAATATTAAAGTTATTGTAATTCTTGAAAAGTTTGCACTGGGAGTAAGGAAAAGTAATAATATATTTAGAATTCATATTGTTTTCAGGTTTAGTTTATCACTTTTCGCAATTTTCTGTGAAATGTTTTTCAAATCTGAAATTTCCGGGTTACTTTTTCATATCAAAGTTTAAAATCTTGCACATTTTTAAAACAAATATTTAGATGAGAACTGTAAAAAATTCTGGATAATGTGCCGCGATGCTTTAAGACGAGCTTCGATGCATTTTGCTGTAATTTGCTTGTGCACAATAACTCATAGTAGCAGGAAAGAGCATAGAATCTAGCAATCAATCTAAAGCATAGATTTTTGAGAGCAAAGCAAAATTTTCAGTTTTGGTATAAAGAATATACATTTTTTGGTCTTTAACTTGCCCTTTTTATTGTTTAAAAACCTACTATGCCATTAAATGTTTTGTGCGGCCTCAGTGGTCGAAAACCCGCTTTTCTTCACTTAAAATTTTAAGAGAGCTTCCAACTGCTTAAAAGTAAACCTAAATTGCACGCAACCGATTGCAACAATATAGCGTGTATTTCTTCTTATCACTTGCACTTAGGGATGGGAGAAAAACATCGATGTAATTCGTTCGATGTTCGATATTTTTACCATCGATGCTGGAAGTGGGACATCGATATAACATCGATGTTAGATCCTGAAATAAAAACATCGGACATTTGATGTTGATACCAGATAGAAACGTTTTGATAGTGCGGATACAAACGATACCGCAGCATGCAAAATCGATGGTAAAAATAATAAAATAATGTTAATGGTGCCTTTTTACAGTTACATGTACGATATTGTAGACTTTTATCATAGTTTATGCTCATGTAACTGGCTTAATGCGAAGTGGTGTAAATGCACAAGGCGGGGCACACCGATTAGTCATATTGTGCAGAAGCTGATAAATTTTGCTCCAAAGTGAACATTGATTAATTGCAGATGAAAAGCTTAAAAAAATAAAATTATTGCAAAACCAACCAAGTTATTAAATTTGAAATCAATCAGGTAAAGTAATAAATTCACTTAACATAAAATTGTGATGTTTACTGATGATTCTGCATTAATGAATGCACTTTATTTACGGACGAAGTTCTGTCTACGCGTATTGGAATTAACAATGTTTACCATAATTATTGAGGGTCGGAGCAAAATCACAATTTCACATTTTTTAACGACAGTTTTGTATGAACATATAGTTTGAAATGTTAAATTATTATTTCCATTTTTTACAAGATCATTAGAGGAAATATTGTCTCATATCATCTATAATTCGACAACCTTAACACCATTGGAAACACCATGTTTTCTGCATATACCTGTGAGTTATTAAAATAAAAAAAAAGAGTTGGTATCTTGTCGTTGTTGCCCCAGTCTCACAAGTTCAGCCGCAAATTATCGGAAAACTTTGAAGCATTTTGCCGAAAATGTTATTGAAACAAATAAATCACATTTACCTATTTATTAAACTTTCAGGCCTTCACAATTTAGTCGATTATTTAACAATTAACAATGCCAAATAAAATTGTTTAAGTTTAAGTTAATCAATTTGAAATTTGTATGCAACTGCGAACGAACATCGATATTGTGAAACATCGATGTTCTGCCTTCGATGTTTCCCTATCATCGATATTACCTCTCGTTGTCAACATCGATGGCTACCATCGATGTTAGAGGATCGATATCCCATCCCTACTTGCACTTCTCGTTTTTTATAAATCTGCCTGCACATTTTATTATTGAAACACACCAGAACTCGCTCGTAGAAATTGTCTCACGTTTTAATTGAAAAATGCCAAGCGATTGAACGCCTGCCAAACTCTCTGCTAGCTACTGAAAATTCTCTCATCGTGAGCTTTAATAATTAAGTTTCACTTTGTTCAGTTCAGTTGCACAAGCATGTTGCAGCCGTCGAACTTTGTATAAACACCTAAGCAATTATAACAGATCTAAAAGTCAAAGCTTTATCGGAGCCAATTAATTTTTGCCATAGTTTAGAGACTATTAACACAGTTGAAGCAGGTTATTTGCGTTGATTTTGAGACTGTTTTTAAGGAAGTTTAATCTTTGAGTGAGTGAACTTGTCAGGTCATCCGATAATCATCAGTTCAGACAGTGTTTAAACACCCTGTTCAATATGTTTATTCAATGTTTTGCTTCTCTTTTGACTTTATTTTTTTAGAGAGAAAATTTAGACTTAGTTAAATTTCCGGCACAGTGAATACGTGAAACGAAACGCCCATAACAAAGTAAAGTTGTATACAACCATAGATTGTCAGGAAACGAATCATCTAAGCCTGAACCGATAAAAACGTCTTCGATATCTCCTGTCTTTTTAAATGTAATTGTTTCCAGTTCTAGAACAAAGTTCACTATTATCCGCTTGGGCGCACAACAGAATTGAAACTGTTTACCTTTGCACATTGTTTTATCTGTTTGCAACATTTTCTGCTAGACAAGTGGAAAGAATTAGATGCGAAGGACAAAGGATATGGGAGCTTTGAGCTTCTCACAATCGGTAAAAAGAAATGAATGTTCTGGAAAATACGGGAATATCATTAGTTAATAAAGTGTGTCGCGACTGTATTCAATTTCCTTTTTTGGACAGAGAACGCAGTTTTAACCGAGCTGAATTGTTAAACCGCTGTTTTTGTTTAAAATTATTTTATATGTATTTTAATTGAAAACCGCCAGCAATTGTGTATGCAGCCTACAGCCTGTCGATATTATGCCTGTTATATTGGAAACCCTTTAATCGGTCAGCTTTATAAATTGATTTTCATAACATCGCCTTGTACCGTTTTTTCTTTCATTAATATCGCATCTGCCACATTTTAATATCGATAGTTAAATGACTATAATTAATTTGGTGCACTGATGGATCGGCTGAAACATCGTAAAGGAAAGTTTCTTGGATTAATTTCGAACGCAATTCAAACCAGGAGCGATTGGTCGTTAATTGGGAATCAGGAGAAATCAATCTGGGTTTCCTTAGTTCTCTATATCCGATGGCTTTATTAGGGAGTCGTGGGCCATTTGTGGAGTTTAATTGATTCATTGAGAGGGAGAATATTTTTCGTGCAATCATTACTATTGTTATTATATTCTTATCCTTCCTGGATCTCAGTCAAAGTGTGAAGTAAAAATTTTGAATATCGTTTATTTCATTACGTTTCGGCGAGACAACAGCGCCATCATCAGATTTAAAATTTACACAAACTCATGATTGGTAAATATTAACGTTCTTTTAGGTCTTTGCCTAGACCTAAAAGAACGTTAATATTTACCAATCATGAGTTTGTGTAAATTTTAAATCTGATGATGGCGCTGTTGTCTCGCCGAAACGTAATGAAATAAACGATATTCAAAATTTTTACTTC
>NW_026019016.1:2790104-2794686 GCF_020466585.1 Dendroctonus ponderosae | reverse complement strand
CTCGCCGAAACGTACTGAAATAAACGATGTTCAAAATTTTTACTTCACACTTTGACTGAGACTCAGGAAGAATAAGAATGTAATAACAATTGCACGCAGTCAGGAATATAAATCAAAATTAATTGCGATGTCTTCAATCTGAATAATGCAAATAACGGTCTATCGGCGTACCGAATTATTTTGCTTACTTTGTTCGTTAATTAAACCTTTAATCACTGTAGTTTTGGTTTCCATTGATTTGTGATTTGTTGGAATATTTAAACCAAAAAAACCTCAAAAATCCAAAAGTCCAAATCCGTGCATCCGCTTAATTAAATCGCATGGATTATTGCTGTTATTGATGTAAATTCTGTAGGAAAGGTGAATGTGAAATTGAACTAGTGCCCTGTAGGCATATAATTTATGATAACAATTTTGTTTGAGGATAAATAGGAATGGTGGTATTGACGTCCAAATTCCCGTTTCAATACTCCAAAGGTCTGTTGCAAAGCATATTTGACTTTCTGCCATCGAACTGAGCCTTCTGAGCGATCAAAATGGAACAAACCACTCGCTTTGTGTGTGTTATTGCTTAAATATAATAGTTTCCAGTTCTACATCGGGGCTGGCGGTTGCAGGCTCGGATGAACACACATAATGGAATCTGTGCAAATTGTTTAGTTCGCTTCAATGTTCCGTCTAATCTGGGCATTTGTCACCAAAGTTCAACAAACAAAGAACGAAATTAAAATTGCACTCTTTGACCGGGAACGATAAACGATCTGTCGACGAGTAACAAAGCAAAGAAAAAATTCCGCAGGTTTTTCTGTAAGAATGCACATAGTTTCAGCTGAAGATATTTGCGATACATCGAATTACAGCGCAAAAATTTTATATGGGGATGTTTACGTTTAGTCGGTTAGACTTTTTGGTCTGAATGCCGATTCACGTATTTTCCGAGTAAAATGTGGGATTCAACTGAAAAACAGTTCGTGCTCTAGTTTGGTAGATATGCGCCGTTGTTATTATGGTATAAAATCCAATAAAACAACTTTGCAAACTGTCTGAGAAGAAATGCATGCACCCCAAACCGATCAAGACATTTGTTTGTGAATCGTACTTCGTTTAAATGTCGTAGTTTCCAGGTCAAAGCTCGCTCTCAAACACTTCCGAGAACATTTAAGAACTCGCACGAATTATTCAGTGTTCCGTGCAACACGAATATTCATCAAAAATTCAATAGAATGCGACTGAAACTCGAAGAGTTTTTCAAATGGTTCAAACGTCGCAGAAGCGCAAGTTTCTGGCACATACATTGGGTCTCCGTAGTTTTCGTCTTAAATTTATTGGGCGCGTTCAAACAGATTTCAGATGGTTTTCCTGCCAATCAAACCTTTCTTTTAGTGTTGAGTTTTTGCCAAAACTAATTTTCTATCTAACATCCTTGCCATCTTGCAAATAATTATTAACTGTTTCTAAAAATCCAGTAAATAACACTCAAAAAGCTTTCTGCATTTGACGCGATCAAGTTTATCAGCTTGACTGACTGCTCTGCCTTATTATGTGAAACCACACAAAGTTTTCCCACCATCCCACGTATTCCGATCATCTTCTCAACAAAAACTTGGCAAATTTCCTGTTGATTGAAATTTTCTCCGGTTCAAAAGTTTCCACTTCACAAATTCAAATTAAACTTCCTCTCCTGCACCCGGCCCAGGGATGTTTCCCTGTTTCCATTTTGGGAGACTTTAAGTCGCTAATACGATATAAGTCATTGAAAAACCACATCACTGCCCGTGCAAAGCAGCTACATGCGAATGTTGGAAATTAATCCGGGTGAAAGTTTCAACTCCAATCGAGTGCTAATTGAAGTTGAGCCTTCCAGGGTTCAATTAACCGTCTGTAAATTCGTACATTCCTATAAGGTTTTTAGCCAAATTAATTAAATGTTTTACAGTTTTGGCGTCAATTACAGGGTTTAGTCGTGTAGTGCTGCAATAATTGGGGAAAGGTTTTGTTGCGAAATATTTTACTCAATCAATATTCTAAGTAATTAGGGCTTCAATGGAAAAATGAATCAGTTGACTATTTCCCAAGCTTAATCAGGCAAAAAGCCAATATTTGAAGTACACTTGCGATCGAAATGCCGAAGGAATGTAAGCTGCTTTATATCGTTCACTTTGCCCACTTATTTTCTATCATTGAAGTAATTTATCCCTAATGTACGCCCTAATGGCCCAAACATGATCAAAAATCCATTTATTCAATTGATAAATACGTGAGTTTTCCAAGTTTTTTTGCCGCTAAGTGCGTACACGTCCATCCAATTTCCGAAACAGACGCAAGTCGATTAGAACTGTTTCTCCCTTTAAATTACACGTTTCCACTCCTTGCCTTTATTATTCAACTTGTTATTTATTCCCTCATTTCCAGCCAAGTTTTTCATGTACGTTTACAAGCGCTTACAATTTTACAAGCAGGCGATACAAGCTGAACTGGAACGAAAAGCCATGCATTAACCAAAAAAAAGGTAATTTATGAAATAACTGCAAATGCTTCGAACAAACACATTATTGGAAATGTAATGAATGGCAAAACAAGGCGATGTTATGGAAGATACGTTCTACAACTGGAGCCGTATTTTATATTTGTAAAACGGAAAGATGCGAAATTGTGTATTTTCGCGTCTAAAAGTTATTCTGGGAAACTTATTGTGGATTTTTATTTTTTGGAAATTTGATATTTAATATAATTTAAACAGTTAAAATATAGAATTACATTGTTTATTTTCTACAAATCGGTCGACAAAACCAGTAATACGTTTCTACGTATGACCTACGTTTATAACGAAGAGTAAAGATGAATGTTTTTGAACTTTACCCAAACCAGGAACATTTTCTACATCCAAAAGGCGTGAATAATTGAATGTGAAACATCAAAATACATTCATTAAGGATTATGTGGATTGAAGGCGTCATTCAAAGTTACGAGGTCGATTAATAACAGGAAAGGGTATCTTCCAAACAACGTTTATTCGATGAAATGGGCGATTATAGTCGGACGTTTATGGCATTATTTCGAACCAAACGTATTTGATGACTCGCCCTATCTCCCGAACGGCCCTAATTGATTTTCATTTTCCACTACATGCAAGGGAATTAAAAATGTGTATTTTGTTTCCCGAAAATCGTTCATATACGTAAATCAAAACTACTATTTACAGTCAAGACAACAGAAATGTTTCCTTCCGTTTTAGCACCTTTAGGCCCTTTCTGAAGTACCTCCTTAATAATGGACGAAGATAACAATGTCCATTAGCTCTAGCTCTGTTGCAGCATTATCTGGCACTCTATTCTACTTGTCTTGGATAAAACGAACGCAAAGATGATGAAATGAATGCACCTGACAGCAATTTCGCTGCAAATTGTTCCGAGCAATTATGCATATACAATAGATCCAACCTTTCGGGAGGCTCCAGTCAACTTTTGCCTGTTCTATAGGTGCTTAACAGTGATCATGAAAAGCGAACTTTACGTTCGGTTTAATATTTGAACGCGTTATTCAGCAATTGTTACTGCTAAATTTACAATTCTTTGGAGATTTTAATCTCGGGATTTTGCAGTGAGCGATTATTCTCCATTTACATACACACTTTTCTCCTTTTACTCACTTTTCTCCATTTACTTACAGTGTAAAGTGTGCGTGTAAAAAGTGGCTCAAATGCCCGAAGTGAATGATAATTGGTTTAGGAGCAGTTAGAAAAGTGAAGCGGATTAGGGAAAGGTCGGAACAAAAAACAAAAAAAAATGAATTGCTGTTAAAAAGTTGTCTGATTTTAATTAAATCGAACACCTTAATTGCCCGGTTCAATCGAGCAGTCATCTTTTCCCAATCAGAAGCGTCTGGACTTAATTGATAATTATTTTTTGCATGAAAATTGCTGAAATGAACATTGTAAAGACGTCTCAAAAGTTTCAGTAAAAAGTTCAAATGGCAGGGGACTTATTTTAGAGTATTGAAGGCAATCAATAATATGTAAAATAGTATTATTCTTGATAACTTGCAGCGGCCGCAAAATCCTAATTTGTTGGACAAAACCGCATCTATTAGTTCATTAGTTTGGGTTTCCAGGCGCAATAAGCCATAACTTTTCAACTATTAGAACTTCAGCCATTCAAATAGCTTAAACTTCTTTGGAAAAGAAATCTTAGCACTTTTATTATTGTATTAAGCGAAAAACCGTCGTTCTTAACAAAATTGCTCCAGGCTGAAATTGACGTTTTTCTGTGCTTTCAGGTTCCATTTTTTGTTAGCCTTCCAATCAGGCCAAAAATTACTCAAAATCTCTCCCAAACTTCACCAAATTGTTTACTTCGACTCGGATTGCACATCGTCCTGAACAAAACGTTTATGCAGAAATAGCAGGCGGAATACAGCACTGTATTTAGAGCTTTGAACTCATTAATTCCGGGCTTTATTGAAACTTTACACGCAGTTTCAAATTCGCCTGTAAATTACTGTGACACACTGATAAGTTTTTTTACAGACACAAAGAGAAAACGTTCGAGTCTGAGCCATTTTATACACTTTTCAGAAATAGACG
>NW_026019016.1:2762333-2789105 GCF_020466585.1 Dendroctonus ponderosae | reverse complement strand
CCTAATTTTGGAAACACAAGACGTGCTTTCCTGCGAAATTAGCTTTGTTTCAGAATTTATATAAGAGTGAATATATAGAATTTACGCAGAAAATCGATGCATCACACGTGGGCGATTATGTCTTTTTATTTCTTCATCGAGAGCGATCGGGTCTAAAAATGATATTTCAAAATTCACAAAAACCCTTGAAACGGTGTATTTAATTTTTTTTAACTGAAAGTATCTAAGTATATATTTTGTAGCTCTCCGTCTATCGAGGTACAAGAATTTTCGATAAAATTTCCATGAAATTTTCATTAGTTTTAAGGGAAGGTGGCTACGCAACTTAGCCATGAATAAACCTTTCCCTGTTTTCCCGGGATTGTTCCGACACAAACTTAGAGAGGAGATTAATCTCCAGTTGAGGTTTGAGGTGAAGGTCGTCGCATTATAGAAAGCAGAAGAGTAATGACGAACCAGATTGCTGTCCAATTGACTTGTTTCCAGCACCAAAAATAGCTGAGCTTTGTAGCTGCGGCGTAGAATGCGATTTCAAGCAGAACACTGATTTGCTTAAATTGACTTCATTATGATAAAAGACCCAATGACTAGACGGATCTAATGACTTCGGCGGATGTTTTTGTTGTCTGCGACAAGCAGCGGCGTTTTTTTTCAATCGTGCTAAGTTCAATATGTTTAAAATTGATCATCGAACACTGATCAATTTGCTGGCAACATTAGCGTGTAAAGTTCAAAGATAACTAAACTTTCTCCACAATTTTATGGAAAAAAAATAGTTAAGTAACCGTTTTTTTTAGATCTATTTGCTGGGAGGAGCCTAATCGTTCGATATTTTTGGTGGCTTTCGTGCATATCGTGCATTCGTACGGCGAGTTCGGATTATTTTCATAGTGCGAATTACCAGCATGGTGGACATTTCGAACGTGGACGCGCTGATAGCATTAGCATGTAAAGTTCAAAGAACAATTTTGTCAAGTTTTGAGCGCAAATACCAGGAATTTAAAAATGATTGGCTAGAAATGCCGTCCAAGTGAGTCTCACGGAATCCGCCAAGTCGCCTAAACGTTCGAGATTCAAGCTGGCTCGCGTGCACATTTAGTCAGTGCACTTGGCTCTTATGGTCGGTTGAGTTATGGTTATTTTGATTGCATAAATTACAAGAATGTCGGAAATTTCACCCGCTGTTCACTGAGTGGTTTTCTTCGCATTTTTTGAAATCCGTCGTTTTTTGAGCGAAGCATCTGATATCTGCCGGTTTTTGCCCTTTAAATGTTTTCATTATACATTATTTGTCTCTAAGCCAATTAAATCGCAAGCTCCCCTAAGCAGGATCCAACTTAACCTTTGTTCAACTATTGTGTTAATTAAGAGGAGAAATCTAATTTTCCTGACATTTTCGGTTTTTGTGATGCCGGTTTCCGGCACATTTTCCGGGTTTGCGGTTAGGCCCGATGGGACTTTGCCAGCATTTTCACTGTCAGCCTTTCGGTACGACCTGCTAATGAACTCTGAATAGTGGAAAGTTTTCGGAACAGGAAGACATAGAATTTCGAATTGAATGAACCCGTTAATGGGACCGGATTTGATTAAAATTTGAATATGAAATCCGAATAATTTCATACTTCCGCACGCAGAGTCGTTTCTAATATTTTATTAAGGCTGATAATCCAGAAGTTTGAACCAATGATTTAGTGAATTTATGCAAGAATATCATTTCCGGGAAGGTTATTTATCGGTTACTCGCACCTCAGCGAGCATTTCATTTTATATCATATCATTCTTTTGAATTATGCAAAGTGACAATATCGCTGGGAAAACATTGCCCCTGCTCAACAACTCTAATGCTAACCGCAATTTTCACTTTAACCGAGACATTAAACTAGAATTGCGAAGCTCATATCCGCTCGTTTTAAAACAATTCAACCCTTTTGATATGCGGTTACTCGACTCTTGCGATATTTGCTCCCCTAAAAGCCTTTTTCCACCCGAAAACAACAAGCAAAGTAAGCATGTCTGGCAGTTGCGGTCGGATTTTTGTAAGGCTGAAATTCCTGCTTTCAACTAAGCTAATGGAGGATTCTTAAAAGCAATAAGCGGATTTTTTGGAATTCTCCTGCTGTGAAATATTCTTGCAACCTTTCAAGAACTGGGTTTAATCGCCATCAGAAGCCGGCTTTTTTCTCGGGCTTGGCTAATTAAAATCCTTGGAAAATAAAACCCGGGGCGTGTTAATGTCGTTAAGACTGATTTAGGGATAACTCAGTTACAGGAGGAACCAATCAAGGGCTTGGAAATCGGAATTTTCATCATTGGCCAGTTTCGTTTTTTCCAGTTTCCACTAACTCGTCTAAACTGGCTAATTTCCTTTACCACTCAATATTCGCTGGTCGTTCCATAAGGGACAAACTAATTTCAAACAAATGGACATGCTATGTCAAGGTCTACTTCATGTCGTAAATTTAATGGAAAAAATGCTAATTCTTCGGCTGTCTCTCGGCAAAATATTCCCCGGCTATGGAAAAGAGAGAAATATGTAAATTCAAATAAATAACTTTGTCATTTTAACTGGGATTATCTACATATTATTGACTTAATGCAGGGCCTGAGTCGCTCAAAGATTAATTCAATTTCCTGTCTTTTTTGTTGGTTAAGTAAAACAGTGAAAAATAGTCAGTTTTGCCTGAATAACTGTACTTTTTTGAGTTGCAAAATTGAGTCAAACATAACAACATATATAAGTGTCGAAATTCGAGTAGTTTTTACCCAGAATGCGAAACTTGAATATCAGACACTTAGGTGCAAGATTATGCCAAAATTTCATGTTGTCCGTGCGGTTTTTGCTCATTTCTCGGAATCGAAATAAGCAAAAGCGCTCGTTTTTACATCATTCCAGAGAGAACTAAATGGCCTTTTTAGAAAGTGAACTATCGATAAGAAAATGTTGGCAGTTTTCTCAAAAATGTCTTGGTTTCAAGAAGTTTTAAATTGGCGTGTTTCTTAGTTGCAAAATCGACTCAAACATGACGCTGCTTTGTTCGAAATTTCTCAAGAACCATTTGAACCACAGAATTCGTTTTGGCATCGTTGGATAGAGAATTAAAAATTCGATTTATCCATAACAATATCAGTGTCGAAATTCGAGTAGTTTTGACCAGAAAGCGAAATTTGAATATCAGACACTTAGGTGCAAGATTATCCCAAAATTTCATGTTTTCCGTCCCGTTTTTGCTCATTTCTCGGAATCGAAATAAGCAAGAGCGCTCGTTTTTACATCATTCCAGAGAGAACTAAATGGCCTTTTTAGAAAGTGAACTATCGATAAGGAAATGTTGCCAGCTTTCTCAAAAAAGTCTTGGTTTCAAGAAGTAAGTAAATTTGCGTGTGTTTCTTAGTTGCAAAATCGACTCAAACATGACGCTGCTTTTTTCGAAGTTTCTCCAGCCCCAGTTGAGCCACAGAATTCGTTTTGGCATAGTTGGATAGAGAATTGAAAATTCGATCAGTCATAGCAACATGAGTGAGGAAATTCGAGTAGTTTTGACCCAGAAAGCGATCATACATTGACTTGTGTCGTGCCCAATAGTCTGGATTGTCTTTTGATAAAAAAAAATCGTTTTTTATTGTGTAAAATATATGCTTTTTATCAGTCTTTATTAAAAGACGTGAGGAAATTATGTGCTTTAAWAAGGCAAAAAWTTCGAGGCAAATTACCCAAAAAAAAACGTTTTGAAAACATGCGAAAACTGCGACTTCTTTTTCTTTGTTACTTCTGTCTGTTTCTTCAATTTCTTTTTCATACGCGTAGACTAACTTAAATAACTGAAGATTGGTGTCCATAAATCGAAATTAACGGTTTTGTTAGCGACTAAAAGGACAATTTGTTTCCAAATACTTTKGTCCGCTTGGCAGCTAAAAAGGACCTTGTATTTAAATAATATTGGTGAATGGAAAACTGAGTACATCAGCGAACAAAAGCATCAACAGCCCAGATGTTCGAAACATTCATAGCAATTCATTGGGCAAAAGTCAAAATTGAGGTAATTGAGGGGAATGAGGTGAAGTTTTTATGCCCCATTGGCGCTTAGGAGTTGTTTCTGAATAGGGCATTATGTTGTCGCTGTCTGTGGATCCGGGCCGAGATAAGAAAAGCATAAGGGTAAATGGGGAAGACGAAATTACATTATCTGGATCAAGTGCCTGCAGGATAATGATGTTAGCTTCAGCCAGATATTAGCGAAAATTTTATTTCTCAAGACAAGTGTCCATAAAAGAGTAATTAATTGCGTTCGGTTTGTTCTTTTTCTTAGCTTGATAGGAAAATATGCGGGAAGAATTTATTAGATATTTTCAAAAAAATTATAATCGGCTCGGACCTTAAACACATTTTGGACCGTCGTGGCACAAAAATCTTCATATGTAAATGAATATGAATTGAGCACCTCGACTTACTCAGCACATAATCAAAGGCGTTATCTGAGCCATTAATTAAAATTCAAATCGTGCTCCACAACTCTACTCAGATATATGGCGCGTTTTGGAGCACAAGGAGTGTTATTCGCCATAAATTCGCATCCAACTTCGCGTTGCATCGGCCCAAAATCCACAACACCGAGGTCTTAAATTCCCATTTACAGAGACAGCAATTATTGGACTAGAATATACAGTTATGGGATACATAAAGTAAGTACCTTCATGCAGGTTTCATGAGCGCTGAAGGTAAAGCAACAGAAACTGAAAAATCTGATTTAATATTAAGAAAATGTATCAACGTATAAGAAAATAGTAGACGGAGTAAAAAAAGGGACTGAAACAAAAAGCAGCAAAAGTTTTAACGGGCGAACTTCTCATTTATGGAGTTTCTTTGCCAGGCCACTTTTTACCTGCCTACAGGAATTGTTGGAGAACGAAACTGGTCTGAATTTATTCTAAGTAAACAGTAGGGCGCAACTTGTACTTTATCCAGCGCCGTTACGAAGAAAATTAGTGCGGTCGCAAAAAAGCCGAGAGCAGAACAAAATTAACATTTCCAAGTTCAACAGCCTTCAAGAAATTTTTACTTTTGCTTCGCCTACAAAAGAAACCTTGATGAAAACAGTTTCAGTTGTTAAGCAATTGAACAAGATTGAATGATTCCCATGCTAAATCTAGGGCACAAAAGGACAAAACGTAGTTGTAAACTTGTGAAATTCCAAAGTTTTACGAGCGTCTCTCAAAGAAACCCCTAAAATATGTCTCGTCACTTTATTCAAGGCAAACTCCAAATGGCATCCCCTATAATTGGAAAATCGACGAAGAGCAGCTGTGTCAGCAAGACCAACTTTACATACATTGCACTGGCTAAAGATTGAGACTAAAAACTTGGAAAATGTGTTCGTTTCTCGCGTCTCGCGGGAACAAATCGGCAAGTTTTCCAAAGTATAACTCGCATGACTTATGCATGTTGTGTGGATGGGGAATAACTTAATCAACTTAATTAGCATAGAGGGGAGTTTTCTGCACGCCATTAATTTCCACCAGGTGCACGCTGGATGCTGCAAACTACATAAATTTAATCCGGACATTTGAAATAATTTAAATAGTAATGGGAGCGCGTATATGTGTAAAGCGCAACTTTTAGAACTTTACCGGAGCTTGTAGTGCGAAAGCACTTGATACAGTGAAAGTACGGAAAAAACGTTTATTTCATCGGTACTTCGGAAGTTAATTCACTCGAGAATTGGGCGAAATGCTCTGGACGATAAGTAATTTAAAGTTTTAAGAAATCGGACTTTTGGGTATATTTATTGCCTGCAACAGTAAATGAACAATTTATAGTAATTTTTGTCTTTTTAAAAAATTGTCTTCATTGTATTATTGTCTTCGCCAAACTTAGCTGAAGAGATGAAAACAAGAATAAGGCAAAGTTTTCGCAATATTTCAGTACACTAGTAACTTTAGAAAACGTAAAAAATAAGCTAAAAAATGTGCATAATGAGGGTGGACTGTTTGAACACCTGCTATAAAAAGATTAGTTAAACATATTTTTAGGTCCTTTACAGCTGATGGGCTGCCCAATCTAGACAAAGTGACTAAAACTAGTATAAAAACGCTTACTTATTAGCGGCATCTGACCAAAACATACCTGCTTCAATCAATTTCCCATCAGCCTCAAATACGTGTCCTTTTCTTTACCTGCTTGATATTAAAATCCATTTAATCTTATCCAGTTTCCGATGGACTTGCTTGGAATGCTGAACATATCCATGCCATAACAGATAAAACTTTCACCCCTCGGGCAAAACACTTCCAGCAGGTCGTAGCCGAAAATGCATTTTGGTTGTAAACCTATTGAAAAATTTACGGTCGCCATAAACCAGGTGGATTATTAAATGTTGGGGGCTCATACCGTTCGCCTTATCTTTTGGTATTACTTTGAAAACTCCGAATGATCTCGGCAAGCGCAGAGTGAAAAGTTGCGTCTTATGGAAAAGTTTCGGCTATTAAAAATTTAATGGGGGAAAGATAGCCGTGAGATGCAACACGGCGAAAATATTTAAAAACATTTAATTCGCTAATTATAAAACAGCAAAGTTTTTAAATTACGGCCCGAATAAATCAAACGACTATTTGAAATGAGTCCATTTCCAACGGTGCGCAAGCAGAGTGAGTTTTCTGTGTTTGAACCCGCGCAGAAAAGCAAATCGAAATTCAATTTTCGTATTTGCTTTAACTTTAATTAATTGAGGAAGCCCAATCGCATTTTTAAATGGAAATAACCCAATTGGTAAAATGTGTCAAAAGCAGAATTACAATTCTCCAATATTTTTCCAGCATTTTCAATTGGCACGTGTGCTGCGATTATTAACTTTTGGGCATTTTGGCCTCGACTGAAAACGGGGAGATTGTTTGCCCACCCCCAGAATCTTCTCCGACTCTTTCACATAATTTTTGTTTCCCGATAGCGAATCGCACGTGATCGACAGTTTAAACAGTTCAAGGGACAGGAAAACGGTTGGAAATGTTGACCTAGAAGTTGCTCATTGATAACATTGCGGTCGTGTTGCGATCCATCTAGAATTAATCCAGAATGGAATTGAATAAAGTGGAGCAATTTAGAGGACAATTCAATCAATTAATGAAAGCTAATGGACCGCAATTGCTTTTTAGAAGCATCAGGCTGCTTTAGAATGTTATGTTCACATAAATTCACGCGCGTAAAAATGTCAACTTTTTTAGTGGTACACGATAATTGACTAGTAAATTTTAACATTTTAGATTCAAATAACATGGAACAACAAGCTGGTGGACGTTTGCAGGAAAAAGAGCGCCGATTGGGTGGAAAACTACATCACAATCGACGTGTACTACATCTGCTACTACGTCTTCAGATTGGTATTTGTCCATCTCGTGCCCTGCATAGCACTAGTGACCCTCAACCTTCTGCTCTTCCGCACGCTGAAGCAGGCCCAAAAGCGACGAGACATTTTGCTGTCGTCGAAGAAAAACCCGAAGAATGAATGCAAAAAACTACGCGACTCAAACTGTACCACCCTGATGCTAATTGTGGTGGTGAGCGTGTTTTTAATAGTTGAAATTCCTTTGGCTGTAGTGACAATGTTACATATCATATCCAGTTCGATTATTGAGTTTCTCGACTACGACGTGGCTAATACGTTGATCATTTTTACAAATTTCTTCATTATATTGAGCTACCCGATTAATTTCGCCATTTATTGCGGAATGTCGCGACAGTTTCGCGAAACATTCAAGGAACTGTTTATGACCAGGGCGTCCAGCGCCAGAAACGGTTCCTCGCGATATTCGATAGTTAATGGTCCCCGAACCTGCACAAACGAGACAGTTTTATAGAGAGGTTTGCTTGGTTACGCTAAACACCCTGTATAATTTAACTAAAATTTCCCATCCTTCTATCGTCGGTTTTTTGTAAGCTCAAACCCTGTTTGGAGTTTTTAATTGTGTACCTAAACAAGCTTAAGACGTGTTTGGAACAACCAATTAATTTCTATCTCCTGAAAAATATGACGCTTAAGATCAAGACTAAATGTTTTTATATGTAAAGAATAACTATGTAGATAAAGGTGTAGAATAGTTTTTTGTACATAACCGCCTAATTTGAGATGTGCATATAAATAAATATAAAAAATACAGAAGTAAATATGTGTGAATAACTAGATATCAATCAATGTTGTTGATGTAACTGGAAATTTGTAAGCGTTATTTACCTTCAAATTGAGCCCACTTTGAACGTAGATAACGTAATATATGTATCGTGGGCCGGGAGTGGACGTTATCCCTAATGGGAAGTGGAAAGGAGATACCATAATATTTGTTCATCTTGTGAAAATAGACGTGACTCCTTTCAACGTCGGTTTTCGGTCGTTCAGTCTTGGCTCTATTAGAACTGTGTCTCCGTTACGCATTTCCAATGTAAGCCCAATGAAACGCGTAATGGAAACGAGCAGAGTTGTTGTTGAGCAATTAGAGAACATTCGCCGGTCACTGAGTTATGTACGATTTCGAAACTTAATCGTTCTGTTCCAAATGTCTTTATCTGTTTATAAGGCAAATTTTGTTTGTAAAAAACCTTTGCTTTCCTGGCATGGCTGTAAACCGAGTGTATTTGAAAACTAACCCATTTCCAGGCCATGCCATCAGAAGCGAGTGTAAAGAAAATCTCTTACGGAGTTGCGAATATTCTTTTTTATCTTAATAAATCGTTGTATAAGACACATAATAAAACATAAAACACTTATTGTTCACTGACTATATTTAAATAAAGAATTGTTCATGTATCGCAGTAGTTTACCTACTATTTACTATTATTTAATTTCGATTTTCATTAATTTAATTTCAAATTTATTGGTAATACTTAATGTATAAGAGAAATATTATCAGAGAGCCTGAGAACACCGCTTCATTGCTTAGTGCAAAAATACAAGATTCAAAGAACGTGCGAAGGTTGAGTTACCTTTAATTGTTTTCTCGACGTTCGCTAATTTTTGCTCGGTTAACAATTCCCATGAAAATTAATAAATACATCACAGACTTACAGTTGGACTAACAGAGGGAATTGCTACTTGAAAAATTCTGAGGCAGCTGAACCACCCTCAAGCTACTTATTGTTGAAGAAGTTTGTCACTTTTGTTTTCCAGGGCCAATTGAATGAAATTGCTGAAATAAATTAATTTTTTTTAGTGATTTTTCCAAAAATGAAAAAACTCATTTTGAAACCCTCAACAGATGATCAGATCGCTTAAATGCGAATGTAATATACAAAACGAAGGGCAGGTAAAAAATTGCAGAAATAAAGTAAATCAAAAAGGACAGATTTGTACCTGATCTTATCCGGGAGATCCGCAGCTCTGCAGATAAACTTATGTCCGAATTTATGGTCCGCGCTAAAACGGTGGAACAACAGAGTTCCTTGACTCTCTGAACGACACTTCAGAGCACTTCGATACAGCTGAAAAAGTACAATTGGATTATTTAAAAAATTGTTAAAAAAAAGGAAAAGTAACCTACCTTCACCCCTAACTTATACGGTACGACTTTATCGTCCTCAGCGTGTAAAATCATGATTGGGAGATTGACTCCGCAAATATACTTATCAGTTTCAAAGCGGAAGTTCTCAGACATGGGCTCAACGATAGTTAATCGGAACCAAGGCAGGAACTTGAAAATCTACCGAAAACCAAGCAAGTTTTTAATCAATGACTGCTCACTTTGCAGAATAATTTCCTTACTTTTGCCAGAGGAAACTCACTAATCTCCTCTTTCATATTATTAAAAGGAGCCTCCAAAACCAACCCTACAGGCTGAGAAGTGCTCAAAGTCTGAATCTTCTGTATGGCATGGGTAGAGACGCTCGTGCCCAATGAATGTCCCCAAATGAACACATTGCTTTCTGTTCGGTTCCTCACCCATTGGTAAACATGCAAAATGTCTTCCACAACCGTCTGCTCGCTTGGGGGTTTACTCGAAGAGTCTCCGTAACCTGAAGAAGCAAACAGGCTCTTTACTAACCCGGTTTACCTTGTATCCAGGCTCTTACTTCTATAGTCATAAGTGATGACATGGAAAAACTTCCTCAAAACTTGGTAAGTCTCGACTCGATGGGCGGTCAGCCGGCATCCTCCATTTCCATGATTATAAATGACCACATTTTGACCGTCATTCAGCATTTTCTCGAAAAACTCATGGCTTGCATCGTTGGTGTTTTCTAAGTTGCTGGGCAGGATCTGCCAGGCACCCAATTTAACATCATCCACTGTTATGTAGAAATTTCTGGCTCCATTTAGTCCGTACTTTTCTGGGTGTTGATAATTGGCCGTGGCAGGTACATTAACTGTAAAAAATGCATTTTAATCAATAGGGATAATTATAAACAAATTTGTTATTTTGAAGACGGGTCTCAGATCTCAGCAGAACTTAAGAAATGAAGAAATACAGTTGATACAAGGAGAGAGTCAATAGGCTCACAAAGTAAAATTCACTCTGTTTTCATTAAAAAAAAAATAAGTCACTGAAAACAGCTTGAAACCTCGAAAATTTCCATCCAGCCAATAAAACACTTACTGAAATTCAAAAAAACTGCCGACCTTTGAAATGCGTAAGAATACCGGTAGATGATGGGTAGTACCACAAACAGTATTATGCAAAGTAGAAGGATGATTTTCAATGTGTTCAAAGCAATCCTGAAACAAAAAAATATATATATTTATAGCAGATCGAATCATTTGAATACAAACTAGGTATTGATGTTTAAAAAAAATATATTATTTATGTGAAATTAAGTGAAAGGAACACGTTTTAAAGTGATTGGCAGAGTTACACAATAATGAGAACAATTATGGTAATTATCGAATAAAATGCACTGATGCAAAATGGTGGCTCGTGTGAAAAACATGCTGATACATGATAAGTCAACAATTATACATGAGTTGATTAAATGAGTAATAATGTACAGATAAGGATTAACACTATTAAAGTTATCGCCCACTAAAAATATCCCTCAAATATATGGGAAGAATTCGGTAAAACCACGCAAGCAAACTCAGATTTTTTATATACAGTCAAAATTAGTAATTTGGAATAAATTCAGCAAATGATCCATATTCTTGACTAATGTTTTAAGTGAGAGCAAATCAGATGTGTTTTTCAAATCATACACTTCTTTGGTGCCCTGCATAAATGTCTAATTTATAAATAAAAAATGTCTCAAGTATATTCAATGAATTTATTCCCAATTGCGAACTCATAGTATTTCCAATACTAATTTAAGCATCTACAAAGACAAATCCAGCTAACAGCCAAATACAAGATAGGGGAGACAAACAAATCATACCTATAAATAATTCCCTTGCAGTTACCCTTAGGAGAAACGATCTCCTTATTTTCCTCGCACATCACTGAACTATACTCAATATCCCCAAAACACTTCTCCTTAGCCATGGTTACTTCAAACTTGTAAATGACAAAATGAACACTTAAATATTGCTTCAACCAATAGTAACGAATAAGAGTTTTATTGAATGTAAATTGCTGTTCAGTGAAATTCACGAGAAGCAGATAAGCTGTTGGACTATATGGAGCTACACACTGAATTATCTCCAGCTATCGAGTTTTAGTTATTCATAAACACGTCTCCGTGCAGCAGAAGTGTGCTAGACAGTAATTAATGCCTTTAGCATAAAAATTATAATTGTATTATTGAACTGAAAGAGATCAATCAATTTTTAATCAGTAAAATACCCAATTATCATTTACCGGTGGAATAACAATAATTTTATTACTCTAACTGAAGACGCAGCGATGGCATGATGACTGATTAAATTTATCTTATAATTGATTAATACGATTTCAGTGCACTTCCTCTCAGCAAATTTATTTGGGAGCTTTATATTGTCAAACTTTGTTTTTTTTGTAAACATCGTGATGTGATCATCAGCACTTAAATATAATCATAGTGCTCTGTGTTCAAGAAATGTGAAAAACTTTGTGGTTTTTCCGCTTAGCAAATTATACAAATCTACAGTGCGTTGCGCTTTTTCAGTTTTAAGCATTCAATTTAATTCATGCAGTTTTTACCAGCATTTGGTTGAATTGAAAAGAGCTCCTATTATTTAAGCCGAAAACGGCTTAACAAATTTAGTGATGTTTGTTTGCGACAGGATTAAATATAAACCAGCTTTAACGATGTTGGCAGATAAAATTAACACTTTCCAAACTTGAGACACTGATATACACTGACTAGGCAAGTTGCTGGCTACTATATTGAATGAGTTTTTGCTAGTGCAATAAAAACGAGGCAAATTTTCCACCTCTATAGATAAAATTGTTCTACTTGATGTGCACTTGATTAATATTATGTAATAATAGCCTTCAATAAAAGTGTTTGTTGCAAACAAATCGGCTGTTAATTGTAGATACCGCCGTTATACCGGGGCATGGTGTGAAAGGAATTAAAAGTTTGACTAGAGGAAGAAAGAAATTAGTGATACTTACACATCAAATAATGTGAGAGCACCAAAAATCAGTAGAATTGACGGGATCAAGTAGGACCCAAATGAAGCTAATCCATAGTCAAGAATTTCATCATCGAAAATATCATTTTCGCCCTGATCACCCATTTTAGAGTGATAACGCAAAAGGAACTCCCGTATCAAAGTCTAAAATAGCACAGAACTGATAGCTCACATTAACATTTAATAACAACGACCAACTATACTATCGAGCAGCTAAGGAAAGTATGACTGAAACTTACCTTTTAACAAATCTCCTTTTGTTAAATATCATATTCCTCAATCCATAGGCATACAATTATCTGGTATGTCTGGAATTAAATTCATTCAAGGTGGAGATATGAAAAAGCTTTGAAATCAATACAAAAAAGGTCTTGGATGGTGCGACGTATCTAATGCGATATAAACAGCATGAAATATTTACTTAATAATCTATAAATTGATCAAATATTTAAATAAATCATCATACCTTTTCGGAGTTTTCCGACACAAAAACTAACCTAAGCTTTCAAATTTGCGCAAATGACAACTACCATCGATCAGTTAATTACAGCAAATTTCCAATTATAATTGAATCAAACTCTCCCTGTATGTATTTTAATCCCAAATCGAATATAGAAGAAATTACAAGCATGTGGAATTTTGAGTTTGCATTATTTCTGGTCAGAATGGCGTATAAACCTTGTTCTATGTTAAAAGCATCTATTCTATTCAGCGTTGCCAACAAATACCAAGGTGTAATAAAAAGAAAGAAACCTTAAACAAAGAAAGAGTGTCTTTCCTTATCCAAAAGAAAAATCTGCCTTGTTTTGGAGCACGTTTTGCAAGCTTAAATTTGGCAATTATTTCCTCAATATCTAGAAAAGTTGGAGAGTTATCTTGGGGTAAATCCAGTAGGTCAAGGTGTGCTCTTTAAGTGGTAAGCCCTTTGATACTCGCAAAGAAAAAGGGAAAAAACACGGGATTTCTTATAAATTTTGTGTTATTTCGCTCATGCAGGCAGGTTGTTTCAAAGCTATTTGCTCAGAAACTAGTAAAAGTAAAGATTGGCTTTATAAAAATTGTTTAAGGCATTTTTATGGGAGGTAAAATTTTCAATTTTGCGTTAGGTGGTAATTTTTTAATAAAAAAAATTAAAATAATTAGTGTGTTTTTAATATTGAAGTTTCTCTTACATATCGTATAATAGTTTGCGATCACTTTCTTCAATAGAAATGTGTAAATATGTGCTTGCATTATTCTATGGGCGATCTGCATTTTCCCAGTGAAACTGCTTTCAACAATCAAGCCCAACTCGGCCAAAAAAAATAATAAAAATATGCTGCGTAATAAATGCCATCAAAGCATTGTGACAAAATTAATTTTTATACTATTACCATAATTTTATAGAATTTATTCCGCAGGAACAAGCCGTTGTTGTTGTCTAGTTGTCTTCATCTATGAAACAAGCTGTGTTGGCAACGCTGATCTTCTGACAAACCGATTTGCAGTTTGGCGGTTAAATGATTCTAACCACACTTCCTTCAAGCTTAACATTCTGTTTTCCGTGGCTAAATTGGGCACATGAGAACATAGTTTCTCCAAAGTGCAGCCTTTATAAAGTTACATTAATATAATGGCGCCCAAGCGAAAAATCGAAGAAGTCAAATCCACCCCCTTGAAAACAAAGAGAACCAAATGTAAGTCGCACTTTTTCAGTGGTCTCATTAGAAACGCACCTCTTAAATTTATTTTCCAGTTTCCCTCGAGTTCGTCAAACTCCCAGACATTACCGCAGGTGGTGAGGTTCTCGTAACGGGTTCTGGTGATGTGGGCCAATTAGGCCTGGGCCCAGATGTCCTGGAAAAGTCCAGAGCGGCTTTGGTCAAGTTAGACCACGAAATTGTTGATGTTTACGCGGGCGGAATGCACACAGTGTGTATCACTAAGAAAGGTAAAGTTTTGACCTTTGGTTGCAATGACGAAGGCGCTCTAGGCAGAGTCACGGACGGTAAGGAGGATGCTGAGTTTACACCAGGAGAAGTTGAACTTCCTGCCAAAGTTATACAAGTCACAGCTGGCGACTCCCATACGGCAGCTCTGTTGGAAGATGGACGCGTGTTTGCATGGGGCACATTCAGAGTAAGAAAGTTTGTCTCGACCATATTCTGTCAATTAATATTCAAAGCCTTGTTGTGTTTGAGCCTTTTTTCGTATTTATTTACCATCACTTTACCGCCCTTTATTTACTTTTTTTGGTAGGACTCTCATGGAAACATGGGTCTAACAATCAATGGCAACGAACGTTTTCCATATGAAATTATCCATGATCAGAAAATACTGAAAATCGCGTCCGGAGCAGACCACATTGTATTTTTGAACAGTGACGGGCAAGTGTTTACATGTGGATGCGCTGAACAGGGACAATTGGGCCGAATAACCAAGAGGGGAAGCGACCGAAATTCGCGAGCTTTTTCTATTTCAAAGAATTTGGGTAGGTTGATTTAAGAAAGAGCTAAGGTAAACGATTCAATAACAACTGTGTATCATTTCAGGAGGCCTGGTTTGTCCTGGTCCAATCGTCTTAAAGGCGAGTTCAAAGTTACATTTCGATAACATTTGGGCAGGCACTTACAGCACATTTATTCGAGTTGCCGACAAAAAGGATATTTACGTGTTTGGACTGAACAACTTCAATCAAATAGGTAAGAGAAGTCGTGAAATTTATAAACCTATACTAACTAATAATGTTCTTTACTTAGGATTAGACATAACGGAACCCAACTATATTCCAATGATTAGCAAGGATTTCTCAAAATACAACTGGCGACATATTTCCGGAGGACAACACCATACCTTAGGCCTAACAACAGATGGTAAAGTGTATGCTATAGGCAGGAAAGAGTACGGCCGGCTCGGACTAGGTTATATTCATTGATATGGCATAATTTAGACAATGTTGAAAATGTACTTTGTTTTACGCAGGCAAAGGATCGGACGACGCTAAAACTTTAACGGAAATTACCAGCTTATCTAAGGAGGAAATTGTGAATGTGGCGTGCGGGTCAGCGACTTCTTTTGCAGTTTCCGCTCAAGGTGCCTATAATATTCACTTTTGGGATACTAGATTCTATCAATTGAAATTGTTTAACAGGAATTCTATATGGATGGGGCATGGGCACAAACGGTCAACTAGGACTAGGCGAAGACGACGACTATGATGAACCAACCCAAGTGAAAAGTAAGCAGATGAATGATAGAAAAATAGTTCGAGTGTCCAGTGGTGGACAACACACGGTGATACTTTCATCCCCCATTAGCCAAAAAATTTAAAAGGTTTAATAGGAAAATAGTTTAAATTGGGTTATCAAACCTCAGTAACTTTACTTTAACCAATTATTGTATTATGCTATAACATTAATCTTAATTTGGAAGAAAGGGCAGTCTTGACGGACTATTTAGACGGGATAGTTGTAGTTCGTAGGGATTGGCCTTTAGCAGGGCTCAAATAAGAACTTTCGAAATTTACTTTAATTCCCCCATCAGGGTGCAAACCTGCTGAAATTTAAAGAAATCATCAGATCCTCTTGTCCAATCATTTTGGTTGGCCTGTTGACTAATATAATTTGTATTTAGTACCGCTTAAGTAACATGTTTGTTCTAGTTTTTCGATTATTTTCTTCAAGTTAATCGTCGTCGATAATTTTCGTTAACAGTTTTGTACTAAAAATTTTGATAGGATGTAATTACATATGAATATTTTGGTTGTTTCATCGATTTAAAATTATACTTTGGCATAATTGATTAGTTTTTTTTTCATTGGGTTTCCGCTTTTACCCACCGCTGCATTCCAGCCTCCTAATATGCATAGATGAACACTGAAACAATGCTGCAGGTTGTCATTTCAAGTTTCCAAATCAATGTACCTATGCAAAACTTCAGTACTCGTTTGTAAGCGATGTAAATTTGCGTTTTATGTCTTTTCTTGTCGCTTTTTGGAATCATTGGATTTGGCTATTTTTGCCCCGAAAAGATTTATTTTTATAAATATCTTCCGCAAAAAAGTATTTTATTTGTTTGTAATAAGTTTTCCATTATGTGCTCTCAAGTAGGTACGAACTTAAATTTCTTAATTGTTTAGTAACATAACATTTTTTATATTGTTGAACTGCTGTAGACCCCTGCTTTTCGAAGGGCTCCCTATCGCCCCATGTAATTGTTTAATTGAAACTGTATGTATTAACGACTTAAAACTGTTAATATCCTCATCAGCATGTCGCTATACGTTTTTTTTTTCAAATATTTACCAATCAATTTGGAACGTGTCGGCGAATGCCTGGATCAGCCGCTCCTAAAAAGAAAAAGCGACGCTGTTTCGGACGGATCCCAGTACCTGAAAATCCCTAGCACCAATCTTTTAGCAAAAAAAAATTTGTCTAAATTTTTAAATTTGGAAAAAAATACCGCGAAATCACACACAACGTTTTAACGTGCTATCCTACAATAATGCAATAAACAATCAAAAATGCAATTATTCGGTCGGATCCCAGCCCCTGAAAATCCCTAGCACAAATCATTTAGCGAAAAATAATTTGTTTAAATTTTCAACAAGCATGTGACTTAATCACATCTGCGAAATGCACTGATGTATGCTGGTTAAAGAAAAAAAAATTTGAAAAACAGCGCAAAATCTAAATGGGTTGGCCCGGATCACTCACGGTAAAAGTAATGCGAATCCGAAAAATCTGTTTTATTACATCAACTTAGTCGAAAACCCAGTGATTTGATTGGAAAGAAAAAGAAATAGAAAACTGAATAAAACTGTAAATGTTTCTCGAAAATTGAAATCAGTTCAAGTTAAGGGTTTATAGATGAATAATCCTGCTTACCTGCTTTCTGCAAACTGGCGCCCGATTTTCCATTGTCTATCCATTAAACATCAAAAAGCACACACAATTGAAATCCACACAAAGTTGAAAATAAATGTGAATTACACTCAGAAATTAACAGTAAGATGGTCGACCGTTCGTGCCTAAATGGCACTAAATTGGTACTTTTATGCCGTTTATGAACAAATAACCGACGACCAATTTGCTCCCTTGTCCATAATAGACTGACCTAAATGTTCAGCATTCCTATAAAAGTCGTACGAAATGAAGGTGTTTATCACATAAAAAACGCACCGAGCTCACATAATGATATAATCTTTTGCTCGCTGGCCCTTTGGGTGACTCATTGTATTGCTGTGTTGTTCGATTTCAGTTTTTTTTTCTTATTGACGATTTTCTACAAATTTCCAATCCGCGATCGATCTGGTTTGGATATTTAGTGTAAACAACGTTGGACCTCGGGTAAAGATGAACAAACATCGCCGTTCAAGGGGCGACTTTTGAAGGCTAAATTAAATACTCGCTTTCCGATCAATCGTTTGTTCAATTGTCTTGAAACGTGAAAACATTTTGAGCTTGACCTATTGTAGAAGGCTGTGCAATTTTGCAGATCCACCAGAATCAAAGTAAACCATTCGCATAATATGCCATGATTTCTGAATGCTTCACTTTGATTGCGCTATAAAGAGCGACGGAAAATTCGCACTTTTCCTCAACTGCACGCTCTTCTTTAAAAATTCATAACTTTCCATTTAGAGCAAGTAGCAACTTGAAACTTTCACACCCTATAGAAGACTGATGTGGTTGTCAGCGCTTAAATTTCCACTTCAGTCGCACTAAAGTCTGATTTTTGCCAACGGTTTGAAGAATGAGTCAGAAATTCGCATTGAAGATGTGATCGCAGCAGAACAGCTACAGTAGCAAATTTGACTAGTCAAGATTGAGCAAAAATACTTAAAACTCGAACTGTTCTTATTGATAATGTGTATAAGAACCGTTTAATTTCGTGTTTAATTCACGTAAAGAAAAAGTAATTACCTGGTTTTGAGACAAAAATGTCTTTTCAGCGACCTTTCGACGTTGCAAAGTTCACCATTCTCCCCTGCATAAAGTCTACTCATAGATGAAGACAAGACAAGGGTCTACTCAAATGGGCGATCCAGACTCAAGATTCAATATAGTTTAAAAAAATGCTCAAATGGCAGATCCATATCTAACAATATAAAAAGTAACGTTTAGGTAGACGTAGAAAACGGTAGATTTGGCAAGCCTGAACAGAACTTCTTCGATCAGCTGAGACACGCCATAACAGCGCACTCACGGCCTGAGCAAAAAATGAAATCGTAGAACTGTCATTACATGACATGATTTCAGTCGTGTCTAACCTAAAAAGTTGAGAAAAAAACGCATTTTAATCAATCCCTACAGTCAAAGCCGTAATGTTTGGTTTGAAACTATGGATTTAAGTGAGCAAATTAACTTGGTGAACTTGAACAGTGAAGCCCCTTTAAGTGTTGAAAATTTCGCTGCTGTGATCGCTGGCCACCATACAGAGGTGATTATTAGCTACTTTAGCAACAACACCTGCTACTTTATCACGCAGTTTGGGAAGATCGGCAATCTCTACGCTGTAGAGAGCGAAGAAGTGAAAAACGGGATACTGGCTAATGAGAGGGTGTTTAATTTGCGCACTTTGCTGGGTGGAGACAACACAGAGATAGAGGCAGGTGTTCGTTTTATTGCGGAGCAACTGGACGTTAAACAGCCCCTAACTGTTAGTCTGACGCTGAAAAGCTACAGGCCGGAGCATTTGAAGCTAATCGTAAAGTGTATTAAGGAGTTTAAGGCCAACTAGAGCAGAATGGCCCTAGTGAAAAGGACTAAACTAGCGGAGAGTTATTTTGGTCAGGTTGTGCTCGGACCGCCAGGCAGTGGAAAGACTACGTACTGTGGCAAAGTGTATGAGTTTTACAAGAACAAGTTAAACAGACAAGTGCAGGTGGTTAATCTAGACCCAGCCAATGAAAACATGGGCTATGCCCCGACGATCGATCTTATGAATCTGATTACTGTAGAGAAAGTGATGAAAAAATATAATCTAGGTAAGCACATCTCGGCAACATTCACAACGCACCAGTTTAATATTTACTGATCGTTTGAAGGACCAAACGGCGCTTTGATGTACTGCATGGAGTACTTGGAGCAGAACTTCGAATGGTTATTAAAGCAACTAGTTCAAGTCAAAGACAGCTACTTAATATTTGACATGCCCGGGCAAGTGGAGCTCTACACCCACCATAACTCCATTAAGAACATATTCGCCAAGCTGGAGAAGCTCAACTACCACTTGTGTGCTGTCCATCTGGTTGATTCCCATCACTGTTCAGATGCAAGCAAATTCATATCCACGTTGCTGTTGTCTTTGTCCACTATGATTCAAGTGGCCTTGCCCCATGTGAATGTTCTAAGCAAGGTTCTAAAACCATTCAATTATCTTTGCCCGTTAATAACTCATATTTTAACAGGCTGACCTGCTCAAAGCGAACGCAAAAAAGCTGGATTTCGGCGTGGATTTCTACACGGATGTGCTGGACCTACACTACCTGCTGGATCTCCTTGATGATGGCCCTTTCAGCAAAAAATTCAAGAACCTCAACAAGGCAATCATTGAGCTAGTCGAAGACTACAGTCTGGTGGCTTTTATACCTGTGGATGTTAATTCGGACAAGAGTTTGTTGGCGTTGAAAAGCGCAACTGATAAGGTATATAAGTAGGCAAAGTGGTTGAAATGGGGATTTGTTCTAAGAGGATTTTTTCATTTCAGGCAAATGGATACATTTATGGAAGTGGCGAAGAGAGGAGCATTCAAGCGCTGATGTCTTGCGCTGTCGGGGCCAGGACTGAGTCGGAAAAATTTGATGTTGATTATATGTAATTGAAAGTAAACATATCCGACACTCGATAGAAAATCCTTTTTATATTACAAACTTAAAGACTATACTGTTAACTACTTTTCAAGCCGTTTGTGGTTTTTGAGTCTTTTGTTTCTCCAGTTGGGCTCTGAAACGATGACGGATTGTTGGGGGGGCATAAGAAACAGGGGAAAAATGTGTTAAGTACCTCAATTGTTTGTTGAAATCGTCCTCTATATTATCATCTTCCCAGTTGTCTTCCCACACACTAATGTCCTGATCATCCTTTTCCTTCTCAGTCCAGTCTAGTACATGACAATTTTATTAGTTTGCCTCAATGACACCATTTCCAAAGTGAATTGAATGAATTAATAATTACTTAAGCTCTATGTAATTGAGCCGGGGACATACTTTGGACACCCTTTTGCTTGAGAATTTGGTCTCAAAGTTTAGGGGTCTATAGAACCACGGAATATCTTCACGAAATGTAAGTGTGTGCTTAATTGAAATGAAGCATTAATTATCAAGTGAATGTCCTTCTATAGACCCCAAGTTTTGGCTCAAAATACGCAAATAAAGGCTTTGTTAAGCTCAATTTGGGCCTGATCTAACCTCAATATTGGAAAGTTGAAAACTTACCTTCCACAGGAAACTCTTCAAACTCGTCGTCTTCCTCAAGAACTCCCAGGTCCAGCTTAGGCTTTTCGGACATATTCACTGTAGTTTTTTGCAAGAAATTGATGAAAACTCTAAAATTCTTTGAAGCAAAGTGATTAAGCTGTATTCAATTTTGACAGACTGCGCGGCAGTGTTGCCCGATTACTACGGAGTCTACCAAACAAAGTGCGGCAACATTCAGGCGCATTTAGCGGGCGGGTTTAAATGATATATTTATTTTTTGGTGTTTAAAATTTTAAATAGAGTCGCAACTTAGAAAAACAAATTGTTGTTGTGAGAAAAGAAAAGAGAAAGTAAAGAAAATTGAGTTTTATGGCGCTTTGAACGTTTTTCCCAGTTTGAGTCCTTCATCAGGTCTACAAGCGCTAGTTTGCAAAAATAAATATATTTTTTAATTAAGCGTCTGGTTGCATTTAGTCAAATTGGCCACAATTGCAGATATTCACACTGTTAACACTCCGTGAAAATTTCACGTTCCTGCTTGCCTTGGTCTGGGAGTGAGAATTTTTTTAAAAACCTGCGGACTTGATGAAAAATCGAAGATTGCTTGAAAAACAACAGCTTGTGCACAATGTTACACATATACGCTTGTGATGAGTCACGGGTTTAATTATACTGTTGACTAAACAAAGCAATTGCATTGAGCCAACACAAAATCACAATAAACATTGATTTGCGTTTGTTGGTGAACATTCGTGAAAGTCGCACATCAGCCTTCGCCTTGATTCTTTGCCGCCAACGACCCATCTAGGTAAGCCAGAATTTCAACAATGTTATATAAAAATATCCTTGAAATTATTAGTGTATGTTTGTTGAGCGCGAGATTGAATCGACAACTTACCTATTAATTTGTGCAGCGTTATTCGCATTTATTGTAAAAAAAAATGCATTTAATGCTACTTCTCTTTGTGGCCCTAGTAGGAAGCGCAATGACTGCCCCCGTACTGCTAAGCGACCAAGAGGAATGGACGAAATTCAAGGTATGAATCCTCATTTTGTGGTCCATTCACTGGTTTAGTTGCTGCAACTTATAGACTGGATTTAAAAAATCCTATGAGGCCCCTGATGAGGAGTCCAGAAGGTTCGAAATCTTCCAAAATAACCTGAAGAACATCAAGGAGCACAATGAGAAGTTTGCCAAAGGCGAAGTGACCTACACCCAAGGAGTGAATCAGTTCGCTGATTTGACTCCGGAGGAATTCAAAAACCGCTTCACTGGCTACCGGGGAAAGCCCAAAGGAAGTAACTGATAATCAAGTTTAAACATCTTAAATATGTGAATCTATTTAGTTTTTACAAAAAAATTATTAGTAATTCCTAGAATCATCAATAATTTACTTTCAATTGAAACATGTGTGTTTACACTCTATTTGGCACGTTTTAAGTCTTAAAACTAGATATTCCTCTGTTTCTCTCTCAGCTCCCATCGTACATAAATAGTTACTAATAAAATATCTTATATATAGCTACGGCTTGAATAAATTCTTCAGACTCAACAGTGATATTTACTTAGTTTTGTATGTTGCGACTACACATAAGGCCTAGAAGTCGAGGCTTCACTTTTATCGTTCAACTAACTTAACTTAAGAGTTAAGATGAACGATAAAAACAAGCGAGCGACTTAAACAATGGAACTAAACTATACATTTTGTTAAAATGCATGCTAGATTTACAACAGCCGGGTCAGACGGCTTCACTCATCTGGCATTGACAAAAATAAATTAAAAAGGTGGGAAACCCTGCAGGATTGTTGCTAATTGGTCAAGTTGGTCATTATTGTCAATATATGTTAAAAAGTAGAGTGGAATCATTCAAAGCGGCCCACCATAGCCTTGACCCAACTAGTTTGGCTGTTTTCGCCATTTGCCGGGTGTTTGCCAGGGCCGCTCCTGGTCAGTCTCAAAGGCTTCGCAGGAATCGGCGGTGGGGCTTTAGTGGGTCGTTTGAGCACTTGCTTGCTCTGGCTGTGAGGCGCAGAGCTGGCCAAAGTAAAGCACATCCGATCGTTGTTGGTGAAACTATCGGACTTTGCCACCATCTTCCCAGTCGCTTTATCCTGCACGTACTCCTCCTTGAGCGAACTATCCAGGATGCTTTCGTAGTAGCTATCCGAAGGCGACGTCCGACTAGGTTCGCTCAGCCTTTGGTCTATCTCCCTCAGTACTTCTTTCTCATTGAGCGACATGTCGAGCTCGACGCGCTCGCCCATGAAGTCCTCAGGAGGCTCGAAGCAGCCGCTGGCCACCCCGCTATCCAGACTTAGGCTCGCTTGACTATTGTTGCGCGAACTGGCAAATAGTGTCTGCGGATCCACGTAGTCCGGATTGGCCAGCTTCTCCCCCGTGGTTTTACACGCCGACTGTTTCAGGAATGGGTACTTGTTCCGTCGCTGGTCTTCAGACAGAACCATCCGCAACCGCTGCAGGATACTGAGCCGAATGGGGGTTTTGCGGTAAATCTTGTACTCTGGATGGTCAGTTTCGTCCAGGCGGGAGGACATATCACTGGAATCAAACATTGGCAAAGACTCGAAAGGAAAATTGCGTTCGTTTACTCACTTGTGTTGCGGCTCTCTAAACTCCTCACTTTTCTCATCGGGTTCCTGAGCCAGCTCGGGGTCGTTTAATTGGAAGGAGCGCGGCAACGAGTCAGCTTTGCTGGGAAGTTCCGGTCTTTCGTCGTACCAAATGGGGCCCGGTTCGCTAGTGACATTGCGTCTAGGGTGGCGTGGGTTCTGGTGAAGACTCCTGTTGAACACCTGCAAGTCAGCAGGGGGAAAACGGTGACTTAGTGATGATCTGGTTAGTGCGAGCTTTTGATATGAATCTGTTAATCACTACCTAACTGAAGCAACTATGGATTTTTTTTTTGGTTTTTACTCGCTTTGCGGAATTGGTAGGAAAATTACTATCAATTTCTTGGAATCGATTTTTTGAAAATATCTTCGTATATATATCATTCACGATCTTTATCCGATGATTTCTTCCTTATTATTGACCCAAAAACTTAAAAAATGCATATTTGTGACCTTCTTACGTCGAAAGGAATCGATTGAGCTCAAAAAACACGCATGTGAAATTTTGCTTTTTGGCCGAAATTTTTCCAAGGGTCGATTTTTTGTAAAAATTAAAATTTTCCCAAAACGTCTTAAATTTTACATCATTTTCAGCGCACGGACGCGAGGAATGCATCGAACTGATTGAAAAACATGGTAGAAGTTTCAGATCCGAAATAATAGACATTTTCGGCACATTTTAAGCGGTTTTCGAGCGTTCACGATCTTTATTCGACTATTTCTTCCTTATTATTGATCCAAACACTTTATGAATGCATATTTGTGACCTTCTTACGTCGAGGGGTGAGGGTCGATTTTTTGAAAAAATTAAAATGTTTTCAAAAAGTGTTAAATTTCACATCATTTTCAACTCACGGACGCGAGGAATGCATCGAACTTATTGAAAAACATGATCCAAACTGTTGCAAATGAAAATTTCCTTATAGACAGTGAATGTGTCTAGAATACACTGCGAACAATCTGATGTTTTATTTTCAAAATGAGTTAATCGCGGTGCAATTCAAAGTATTTTGTTCGGGAAATCGTCTTTTCGACCTTAACCGATTGCAATTTTCCGAGATGCAGTTTTTATAGAAAATCGTTCGTCAAATCGGCTATTAATTCAAAAAAGAAAATTCTACGAGTTTAATTATTATTTGGTGTTTCAAAATTATAGTAGCGTACATTTTTTCGAGTAGAATGCTTTACATAGTCTAACAAAAGTACAACAAACTTGACTTCCAGTCTCGCTCCTCACTAATCGCCCTGCATGAATGATTCAAGCGGAAAGTCATGAGAAAACCATTCAGCATGTGATCGAATGCGTGGCTTAGCACCAAGCTGGTGATAAGCGTGCGAGCAAATAAAGGTGCAGATGTGGACCAGGGGATCAAACGCTTTTCCATGAGAATTTGCAGCAGGCTGAAAAGCTCACCTTGTGAAAGTCCTGGTTCTGCATCAGCAGCTCGGAAACGATCTTCTCCAAATTGCTCTCGATTGTTTTCGGGCTGATTTCCTCCACGTGCCCATCCGGCTCCTCTTTGCTGTCCTCCCGCACCTTGCTGGAGAGACTCTCCACCGATTCCGCTGCCAAGTCGCAGTTCTCCAAGTCGGACAAGTCCGTGTAGAAGGTCGAGCTGCCAGTCTCTTTGGACTTTTTCAGCTTTGAGATCTTTTTTGGTATCACTTTGGCGTCGTACTGCTGCGGAATCTGAAACCCGCCCTTGATTAGTGCCCAAAACGGACTTGAAACGGTGCGACATTACCATGCTGGGCTCAGACTTTCGTCGCCAACTTCCGAACGATGTAAACACCCTGTCCTGGGACACCGACCTTTCCTTGGACAGTTCTCGGGTTTTCCTTACACGCGTCCGTCTCTCCAAGTAATGGGGAGTGATGGAATTGTGCTTCAGCGGCGACCATCTATCTGATGTATCCTCTGGAAATTAAACTGTATTTAACAATCAAGATGGTGTAAATAGTCAGCGCTCCTCCCATTGAAGGAGGTTCTGGAAAGGGACTGAAAATTAAGTATACCATTATCTTGAACATCCTGTCCCAGCTGCATGACCAGCTGCCGGGCGTGGTTGGGTATCACAGCACTGTAGTTCTCCAAAATGACCCTTTTGATCTGCAACGTCCATTCCCGCTTGTGTTGCGGAGACCTGGCCCTCAAGGTGCATTGGAGGCGCGGGTTATCAAACGGCAGTATTTGGAAGGAGAGCGGCTCTCCTCGCACTTGTTCCACTAGCATCAAGTTGGAGCACTGCGGGGCAGAAGACCAATTGCTTGATACCAACCAACATTCAATGCGGCTCAGATGACACACTTACCTCGATGTGGGTTTTGTAGGCCAAAGCGCCCTCAGTCTTACTTTTGGCCAACAGCAGGACCTTCTCGAATAGGAAGACGTGCCTGCGGCCTTTGGCGCCTTGGACCCGGAATGTGCCCTCGGCTATCAGCTCCCCGAGGGTGGTTAGATCAGCCCCCGTCCATCCGTATAGTTGCGATTGGATTTCCTATCGAGGAGCAATCAGGCTCTTTAGTCACTGCACAGAAGAGCCTCAAAATCAATGCTTACCTGCACCCGAACAGCATCCTCATGCTTTCGTTTCATGTTGTTGATGTCTGCGGCTACGGCAGTCATCGTAGTCAGCGCCAAGTCCACAGTGGGTTTGTGTTGCGGCTCACATTGTTTGGATAGTCTCTGAAATCGCATATAAATACACTGAGTCACTGTGTATAACACATCAATTCGGAAACGTTTCTGGTTTTCTCAGAAACCAAGTGTTTCCGGTGCGAAGAGAGCAAGGGCAGATCCAGGGGGGATCCCCCATTCAATTCTCTATCCAACGATGCCAAAACTAATTTTCTGGCTCGAATGGTTCTTGAGAAACTTCGAAAAAAGCAGCGTCATGTTCAAGTGAATTTTGCAACTCAAAGAAAACCACGCAAATCTAAAACTTCTTGAAATCAAGCATTTTTTAAGAAAATTGCCAACATTTCCCCATCCATGGTTCACTTTCTGAAAAGGCCATTTATTTCTCTCTAGAATGATGTACAAATGAGCATTCTTGCTCATTTTGCCTCCGAGATATGAGCAAAAACGGGACGGAAAACGGAATTTTGGCATAATCTTGCACCTAAGTGTCTGATATTCAAATTTTGCTTTCTGGGTCAAAACTACTCGAATTTCCTCACTAACGTTGTTACGACTGAATCGACTTTTCAATTCTCTA
>NW_026019016.1:2759370-2761916 GCF_020466585.1 Dendroctonus ponderosae | reverse complement strand
AAAAATGGGACGGAAAACATGGAATTTTGGCATAATCTTGCACCTAAGTGTCTGATATTCAAATTTCGCTTTCTGGGTCAAAACTACTCGAATTTGCTCACTCACGTTGTTACAACTAAATGGACTTTTCAATTCTCTATCTAACGATGCCCGAATTCTGTTCGTTCGGCTCGAATGGTTCTTGAGAAACTTCGAATAAAGGCCATTTAGTTATCTCTGGAATGATGTAAAAACGAGCGTTTTACTTTTGCTTCCGAGAAGCATGCAAAACGGGACGGAAAACATGAAATTTTGCAATAATCTTGCGCCACCCTTGCACAAAACGACGATTATTTTTCTAATTTTACACAGACACACACACACATGCCTTCTTCAAGGCGTCTCTTTCTCAGATTATCGGTTACAACGAAAAACCGCAGACATCCGACACCACTTGAAATTCAACACTCTCCCAAGTGCAACAGCACTTCTTTGAACGTCTCGATACCATCTAGTTTGGGCAATGAATCGAGCTTGGACTTTGAACTCACCTGGAGAAGAAGATGATACTTGAGGATGCGTTGCACGGGCTTCAACAGGTAGCTGCCCAACGGCAGGGCGTGGCCCAGCTGCAGCTGCTTCTCCCTGATCAGTGGGGAGATTTCGTCGTCCCTCTGCAGAGCGCTGAGCACTTCCATGGTGCGCGGATAACGCGCACAAAAGTCGTTGTACACTTTGAACCCGCCGTCGTGCTGAAGAAACACGTTGGCTGTTTTGGTTGGGTCTAGGTTGGCCTTGCGAAGGTCTTCAAGAATTTGTCTTTAGGAAAAAAGAGCAAATTAACGTCGCCAGTTGCGTTTGAAGCAGTTTGGTTGTGAATGATAATTAACCAGGTAACTTGCAGGAAATGCCCGGTTGCGACCAGAAAATCGGGCAATTTTCAAGTCGCTTCCACTTAAATCTGTGCTAGTTAAGTGCGCTGAATTATTCATAATTGAATGTATAATTATTCCATATGGCATCTTTTACGTTATAAGTCGGTTTGGTGCCGCAATAGCCGGCTCTCCTTATACAGAGCGCAATTATTCTCAGGGCTGCATCCGATGTTGATTATTATTATACTTATGCCATTAGAGAAGATGGTAATTATGATAATTATCCAAGAAATTAGAGTTTCGCGGCCATTGCTTGAAGCCGGCGAGTTTTTCGGGCCTTAAGGCCGTCATGGCAAATAATTTTTTCTCCTCAATGTCCAATCGCCAGATTGGTCTTGCAGAGCATGGCTCAGCATTAGTCTCTCGGACTTACCTATTGAATTCATGGATTTCTTCCAAATTGGTGAAAAGGTCTTGTAGATGTTGACCCAGTGGACAGTCTGGGTCGTTCCTCCAAGGCTCTAAGTAACCCTGCAACAAAAACCCAGTGGAAATTAGAACAAATTTGCGCTCAATTCACGCATATTCCGCGCGTTTTATGGATTTTATTAGTTAGCAGGAAAATTCCAAAGCGACTTGTTAACACATCGCACCGAAAAACAAATGGCTTGGAACGGATGTATCTTTTCTGTTTGCTGACAATGTTTGCACAATACATCCTCCGAGCGCAACTTCCTGCTTTTCTAGCAGATTCCTTTGGCCTGCTGTTTGGCGCATTTTCAATGTTATTAATAATATGTTATCCCGCTGGCATAAACAATTGAAACGGGCAGTCGATAGCGACTAGATCTGGCCAACTCGGAGGCTTTTCACATCTACCAACTAATTGACTGATGTTCTCGGAATGGTTTCACAACGCTGTTCCCCTTAGGGAAATGTACAGTTAGCAAAACTCCTAGTTTGTGGTTTGGGAATAGGTTACTGGACCAGAACAGGCTGCAGTTGGAACGAAAAAATAAATTTGAAAAAGCCGGAGCGTCGATAAATAAACGCGCATTGGCTTGTGGGTGGTCGCCAATATAAATGCTTTACTGGTAAAGAACGCGTTATCATGCAGCCATCAAACAAAAGAGCGCCTGTAGTGATAAATAGGAGTTATCATGACATGTGTGCGGCCATTCAATGTGATTATCTGAAAAATGCGGGGTTGAAGCGGTCGTAAACATTGGACTTGAAGACTGGGCTCTTAATTTATTCGATGTTTATGGGCGTGTTGTTATATCGGCTTTTGTAATGAGGCAGACGGCCAAATTCGATTTTTTCAAAAGTGAGTGGTTTTTTTGCAATTTTCAACTTTAGGGCGAACGCGTGAAGTTTATTGTGAAAGGGCTGTTCTTATTGGGTTTGCCAAATTTTCGACAATGTTTGTTTAGATTGTGATCCGAAGTCGCAAAARCGCTAGTAGCTCGATAGAGGCTCATTTTAGAAAAAAATGAACACCAACTTCGCTATTTTGATGTACCTGAATTTAACGCTCAGCTCCAATGTTCTCTAACTTTAAGCCKGTGAACCAAAAAAACTACTTTTAAAAACAGTTTTTGTATTTTTTGCCCCTCTCGCTTATTTACAAAGCAGCCTTAAAAAGTAATGGGTTTTTCGGTTTTTTAGGCCGTCGTTCGGTAGAATTTCTTC
>NW_026019016.1:2757312-2758371 GCF_020466585.1 Dendroctonus ponderosae | reverse complement strand
ATAGCCTTAAAAAGATATATAGAGATATATATAGATATAGCCTTAAAAAGGTCAACTTTTTTATCGGGCATCACAGGCACTTGCTTAGAAATAAATCTTCATAAGAAGAATAATTAAAATGAAAAATTCGTGCGTTTTCAAAGCGACTGAACAAACAATTGTTTTCTTCTCCATTGCCTTCTCTTGATGCGATAACGAAATAAACATCCTTCTCAGGGCCGCACGTCGATGTTTTTTCTGGCGCTTATATACTTACTTATTATTGTGCTTTATGCCTGCAAAAATCGACTGATTTTGAAACGAGTTGCGATTTTCCACGTCAAAGCCAATGAAAACCCGCAAATATAACTGTGCAAGCATCAAAGCGGATTATTCTAATTTTAAACGCAACAGACGTAAAAATGTCCCCATTATAGGTTATCTAACATGCAACAGGCGCCGAAGACTTATTATTAATTTCCTCGTAATTGTCGGATAAAATAATGAAAGAAATCGTTGGCAATTTGTAATAATATCGAATCCAGTTCTCGGTTGCGGCGCCTTTTAAATAACACATTAAATGGCCGTTCCCTTTGATTTATACAAATTGTTTCACAGAAAGTTATCGTGTCGCTGCCCGATCTGAGATCTATCGTAACGGCAGCTACGATCAAAGAAAGTGCTGTTTGTTGTTGGGCAAACCGCAATAATTGATATGTTTTCCAATTATTTTCATCAAATTCGATGTCGATTGCTGCCAGTGTCCGTTAGGCATTTGTCCGCAGGAAAAACTGTGCAATGGCTAAAAACTCCTCAACTCGTTTAAGGCAATAAAATGCATATCTCAAATATTAACCATTTAGAGTGGAATGTAAAATACTAGGAAGCTGTTTCGCGTCCAGCCACAAGAGAAATGTGGTAACTGTACATCTTAACGGTGACAGACTTGATTAACCGTCGATATCAGGCAACTCATAGCAGAAAAATTCACGAAACCTAAGCACAGGCAACAAGTGAATAACAGAATGACCATCGGAAAATTGCCGATGGTGCAGCCCAATTTACCCCAAGCTCACATCA
>NW_026019016.1:2756334-2756903 GCF_020466585.1 Dendroctonus ponderosae | reverse complement strand
TGGTGGAATTCTGCACGGGCGAAGAACCCGAAAGGCCCAGTCGAAGATGAGTCATCCATCGTGAGCACCAAGGCGAAGAAGACACGGGCTCGTCGTCTGCGGCGAATTCCTAAACGGCTTTTAAGTAAGTAAGCGACGGTGGTCTCGGGTACCGGTAAATCGGCCGCAGAACAATGGGCATAATTTATTATTAAACTTTTTCTACGGCTTGGAGTAATTTTATACTAGGCTAGAGGTGGAATCATGTATTACCCATGTCTGACTGGCCATTGTAGATAAAACCCATTTCAGGCTGGACAGGGACCGAACGGACCGAGTCGGCGATTAGTTAAATGCCACAGCGCTAGCTAAGCCTATTGGGGTACATAAGTCAAGATCATAGCAGGAGGTGGGGACTTATATTTTTCACTCCAAAAAAACCCATTTGGTTGATCAGGGCCTAAGGCTTACGAGAGGTTGGCATGTACATTGTAATCCCTAGTCTACAATCAAACGATTTTATGTCTTGCAATAAAGCCGTGACTGCAAGCAATCGCCAATTTAAGTGTAGATGTGGAGCAAACTTTACT
>NW_026019016.1:2723820-2755335 GCF_020466585.1 Dendroctonus ponderosae | reverse complement strand
TTGCAAAAACACGCTCGAATAGAAAAAAGACAGACAAAAATCAGTTCGCCCTAAGCGAAGCCTCCAAATTTCTCAGCGTAACGCCGATTTTGTTGGGCAGATAATTTCAACTAAAAGTCGTAAATTGCATACTACTTTGTGGGCAATTTGTACACAAATGAGATCCTATTCCTATGACCAAGCTCTTGGTACAAACTTGTGCCAAATCCCTTCACCTAAAGTGGCACAACAACTGGCGTAACCTTCGCCGGCAGCGGGCTTAAATTATCTAACAGAACCCGAAAGGTTCGATTGAAATATGACGCCCCTGGTCGCGATATTGTTGATCCTCTGTATATGGTCGCGTCCACTTACGCAACGTTCAATTCATTTGTGCTCATATATGGACTAATTAAGGACACCGGCCAGTCTTTCGCAAAGCGCCCATAGTCTTTGTGTGCGCTGGAAAAATCTTCGTCAAGTTGCAGCATTTTTCAAATTTGATTTGAGAAAAATGTTCTGGGCAGGGCAGGTATCTGGAGGTGATTGAATTCGCATAATTATCGCCTGCACAATAGACTGATGATAACTCATCCGCGATCAAAGTTCCTGCATAATCTATAATTAAAGACCTCCTCGGTCCATGAACGCTTTATTTATCACGAACATCCGTCCCTCGGCGCCGTATTGCCAGTCTTCCAGTACGGGATTCATGATTTTCTTCAGGGTGTCTGGCCTCTTTTCTCACAAATGCCATCAGCCAAAACGCCAGACATTAACATAAACGGAGAATGTTTTTTTTCGTCTAACGTGTTGTTTTATGCGCCGTTTCGCCCATAAAGATGCAGCCAAGTGACCGCGACAGACCACACACAGATCAGAAAATTCCCTATTAGATTGCGGTAAAGCACTCGGGCCTTTGAAGAGGTTTGAATGGATGGGAAAGTTAACAAAAACCCCCCTAGATGCTGCCCTGAAGCAGGCAAAACCAGTAGTCCCATGCCAAGCAGTTCGCTGGGCAAAAGATTAGGAAAACGACAGTAAATAATGAACGTTTGCAGCAAATAGCTTGATATCAAGGAAATTCCCACATTGGCACGAAAAGCCCGACGATCAGGCCAAAGGCAGATGGGCCAAAAGGCTGCGAAACTTCAAAGCCCCGTTAAAATTCCTTTCTTTGCCATTCGTAATCCCTTGATGCTGAAGAATGGCACGCATCAGCCTCAGGTCTTTAACCTGGTTCCAGGAACCCTTGCTGTTGCGTCATCGCGAAAGAATTAAACGAAGCTGTCGGCCTTTCATTCATTAAACAACTGCACTTTGGCCGATTGTTTCAACATTACTCGACTCTACGTGCCCGCAGATAAGCCAACAATGAAAAAACAGCATTTGCACATTGCCGAATGATCCAAAAGTTAGAACAAAGCCCGGCTATAATGCGAAGAATTCACTTTTGTTTTCATGATTTCATTGTTTCGCGATGGATGAATCGATGACCAAACTATGCATTATTGATGAGAAACCGCAAGCTTCCAGGGAAATGACTTTGGTGGAATTCTCAATCACCACCAGCAATTGTTCTTGACCAACCATTAACGTCTGCGATTTATTTAACGTAACCCTGATGTTCCTTTAGTTGTTGCATTTTCAGTTGCCACCATCCATTAAAAGTTAACTTTATTCTTATTTTTCTTCGTATCTTCCGTATTCTTGTTTTAATAGCTTTCATAGTTCTTGAGCTAATTGTACCTGTTTGTTCGCCTTAACATGAACCCAAAGGAAAAAGTCAGTTGGTGTCATGTCAGGTGATCTAGGTGGCTCTCTTCCAATCATCTAAGCAATTCCTTACATTTTTACATTTTTTTGCTACCGATTTAGTCAGAAACGTGATTCAAAGTAGGAGCAATTTAGCTTGTCCTGGAAGCTTGTTGAAAGGCCTCCAAGATAGCATATAATATATGGGATGTTCCATGGAAAAAAAATAGTAATCTTTATGAAAAACGCCAACTTCCTGTATAAACGGTATTAGAGGACGAGCCGGATTTTCCAATTTCTTTTACAGACTTTTTCCGTGCCTTGTTTTCGCTTTAAGTGTCTACATCTGGTAAACTATCAACCGCAGACCCAATTTTATCAAAATTATCCTTATTTGCCAGAGAAGCAAATGCGACACATTGATACAGGGTGTCCCATTAAAAAAACATAATTGTGCAACAAAAATGATTTTAATGGATTGCTGCTGTTGATGCCAATCAGCCCTGTGCTGTATCATAAACGCTATTTTTAACGGCCACACGTTATGGCGACTTAATAGTTCAGGATAACATTTTCGATAACACAGCAACACAACCGAGGTGTGCTGTATCTCCGAGTTAACGTATGCGTTTCCGACCCAGTTATCCATCAAACGTTAAAAAGGAAAAAATATAGGATGCATAAAGTGAGATGCCTTTATACGAATAGTCTATTAGTTAGAGAGAGAGTTAACATCAAACCATCGAAGCTTCTAAAATATATGAACGACATGTGCACGTTATTACCATTTGGGTTGCCCACTACCCTACTTGTCTTTGTTTATGATTTACATTCACTTTCAATTTCGTTTGTTATTGTTCTTGACCTATCTTCTCAAACACTTTCAATGGAGCATGTACAGAAGAAGAAAAAAAACAACCCGCAAACAATTTGAAAATTTAGTAGAGTTTGTGGACAAAAATAAAGTTTATTTTCAAGACCATTTACTAATTGTTCTAATAAAGCTAACCTTATGAGACCACCAAAAGACATATTTTCGTTTTAAATTAAAAACTAATTATGCTAAAACACAAAATTACGCTCTGATTAACCACAATTGTTTTATTTATTCCTCCGAGCTGCGAGGGACGCACGTTAAGTTCGATAGCGTCATGTGATTTGATGCTGTTATTCTGAAGCGCTATTTCTTAATATAACGTTCGTCGATAGCGTGCGCACGTTATAATATAAAGGTTTTACTGAGACAACACACCAGTTGGAGCCATATAACGTGTTTGACGGATAACATGCACGTTAAAGTTAACGTGAGTGATACAGCACAGGGCTGAATATCGCTTAAGTCATTTCAAAATTACACACCAGTTAGCAGAAAATCCTTCACCCCGTCGTCGTTGCCCCACCCGGTATACATTAGCTATTAAAACCCCCTAGTAAATAGTAGCAGTAGAGCTGGATACTGAGGAATAAATTCCTACTTTTTGTCGATTTCCACGCGATTAGGCTTCCATTAACATCTACCAAGTGGCTGAAGCAACTGCTGGAAGCTTCAGTGTTACCCAGATAAAACTCTTAAAGGTGTGACGCGATGAAAACATGAAATCCACATAATCATCATGAGCTAGCGCCTGGCGACTAATTAGGCATTGGGGTTAAGGTTGCCGACATTGCACAACAATAATGATTATCAGGTTCCTTGATTGGTTCCACCCACAATTATCGCTTCACCAGTATGGTTGTTTGTCGTCGGTAGCGCGATTTAATTGAACTGAGCGGATATTGGCCATTTAAACCATAAAAAGCTCACCTGGATGACTTCTTGAAGAGCGGCAACGTACACAGTTTCGGTGTCGAGCACTTCTTGCAGGACGCGTTGCTCGGGATTGATGGATTGCGGTTCCTGTTCGGCAATGCCGCTGTCTGCTGAACCTGAAATTCAATCAAGGTGGCATTGTAGATGATTTTTTTGAAACCGCGTTGTTTTTTTGCCGCCCACACAGTGGGCGCCCGAGCCCATTAATCAGGCTGGCGGTTACGCCCACCGAAATACCTGCCCAAAATGTATGCGCTTTTTTCGTCCCAGTTAGGGAGAAAAATTGAGACAGTCCGAAGTGTGGGGACTGCTAGTGTGCACAATTTGGTACCCACTTGGTAGACAGTTATCGCAAAAGCGTTTTTTCGGCCAGAAAATCGTCGCATTGAACACACTGCTTGAAAATGAGCGATAGGTGTCCAAGCGGTGTAGGCAGCCAGTAGGTACCAAAAAATTAATTATGCATTCAGCAAAACTGAGATTTATTGTAAAGTGAAAAACTGTTTATAAACTGGTTATAAATGTGGCGGTTTTATCACAGTTCCCAGAACCAAATAACCGCTTTGCTCCGCGTGGGTTGTCTGATGATGTTTTTATAACTGAATAATCCATCTAACACCCAATCAATAAGGCGAAAAACAGTAAACGACTTTCTCGAGTGGATAGAGCGCACACCTTTGCATAATTGTCCACAGCAACCGAAAGAATCCAGATGTTTACTATACCTACTAAACATCTAGATGCTGAGGATTCTTCAGATTAAGCAGATGCACTTTTTTATGGTTCACAATATGTGGACATTTGCAGGCTTGATATAAAATTGGTGGCAGTTGAATCGTAGCTTCATCTACATATTAAGGTCTGGAGGATTCCTACCTTGACTTCCTGCCGGTTCCGGATCGCTATCCAGACTTTCAGCTGAAGCCAGATAGGCCGATCCAGGCTGATGTAGAGGTCCGTTGCTGCTGCCCGAAGACGAACAGGATCCGAGGCTGGTTAGGGACACCGGTCGGGACACTTCCGACGAGGAGACCGTGCTATTGGTCATGCCGGTGGAGCTTTCGCTGGGGACCTGCAAACAAGCCAGACTTAGCATCCACAGCCCGTTCTGAGGGAATTTGCATGCTGAATCGTCGCAGATTCGTTCCGAGATAGGCAGGCGAGAACCGCACTTAGTTATGCACACGACAAACACGTTGCCGATGAATATCTTCGGGCATTTGTACATAATTTTCCAATAAGGCATAGATCAGGGCTGTGTTCCGGCCTGTGCTTTGCCTGTGCAGACACTCGCACGCTGGAAGATTTGCCTGCATGGTATTTATATACCGACTGGTATAAATGTTAAGGTCACGGATACCCATTACCATAAGTTCCGTCGAATTTTACTGCAGATGTGACATAATTTTTGGTCAATGGTAGGTGGTGCCATCGTGGGCGTGCAATGCGGCCTACCTTTCTATTCATTTAACCGAGAGCACTTTATTTACTGGCAATCTGCGGCTTAATGGGCGCATGTGTGTGTGTGTGTAAAATCAACTGTTACGACATGGTATTCTAGTAGGTACCAGTGGGACGGCATTATTAATTAGAAATCCATTGGCGCCAAAGAGAATGTGAAATTCGATTATAAATTTGCCTTCAATTAATCGAATTATTCGATAGAGAACTTGGAATTTCTTCGTTTTGTTGGGTGTCAAGCATTGCTCAATTTCAACAATCTTCAATCAGGTTTCTGGCGGTTTGGTGCCAACCTTGAATGAATCCAGTCCTCTGACCCCAATTCCATGAAACTCTTAATGATTATCATTGGATTGTTGATCTGAGGAATGTGTCATCTTTCCCATTAAGTAATGCAACCGATCTTAAATGACTTGATAAGCCGTTTCCTGTGTGATTTCAATAGTCCAAGCGCGTTCCGATCCACTTTCGATTTGCTTAATCTTACGAAAAACGGTTGAAGATCCTGAATTAAATGCAAATTTGATTTAAAAAATCTTGCGGTTTACTTATGTCCGGTAGTCTGTAGTCATTGACAATGAACAAAATAAGAGTATTTTCTTGAGCAGATGCATAGAACCAGATCAATTCAGTGCGCCAAAAACTATCTTTTGGTGGAAGTTCTAGGACCTGGTGCGATTTAGATCGAAAAAGGCCAGAAATAGCGGATTTTTCCTAGATACCATTTCGATAGAACGCCTTCCAAGCTGTGTCTTGGTAAAGGAAAACTGAAGCTCACGTTAGGGCTTTGCCCCTTAGGAGGCGCGCAATACTTGAAAGCCGCATATCTCCAAAAAGCCCAAAATAGCTGGAAAGGCACAATGGCCATTTCCAAAGATCCGAAGAAGGACTGTATTTTATCACTTAGCTTCATTCCATCAATCAATGCCGAACCTTCAAAAATGTACCATCAAAACTGTTAAAATTTAAGGCTTCTGACCCATGAATTCATTTCAACAATGTAACGAAAGTGTTTCTTTCGATCGGAGATTTTAGACGTTTGTGCCTGATTTACACATTTTACCGCAATTCTCTCGAAGTAAGAGAAAAATAAGCAGCAACTAAAAGCGACTTTCGGCACATTTTTAAAGAAATAGGCCGGTTTGGAATAGATGAAGACACTAATCAATCCAGCAGGATTTCAATAGATAGAAGCTGTTCGATAGAGCACCTCAAGAACTACCTTACCCTAACTGGGGCTTTAATATAAATTCCTAACCTTTTACAAGTTAAAAGCAAAAAACTAGTCCAAAAAAGTGAAAAATCTCACCTGCAAATATTTCCCCAAATTCTTCCTGCCGACCGGCGTCCTAGACGCAATGCCCTTATCCGAATGCAAATAGCTGCCCAATGGGATGGCCGAATATCCGTCACTATTCCCCACCCGTTCACTGTTATCACTCGCCAGTCCGTTCACGCGATCACTGCCCGATTCACCAGCACCCGCAGAACCGTCCTGATTAGTCGGCCGTCCATCATCACCATCAACAGAACCACTGGACTGATCACCATTGGTGGAAGCGTAGCGACAGTGTCTATTCCGTTCGCTGGTACCACGCGAAAACAGGTACGACTGATTTTTCGTCATGGTTCTGGTCGTGGTAGAAGTGGTGACGTGCAAGTTGCTGGTGCTGATCACCAGCTCCGAGTCCTGAAGGTTGGACAGCATTTTGTGGACGCCTGGAACCATTGTAAATTGGGGCATTTGAAATGGGTACTAAAAGCGCAACTAAACCGCTCACCTGGTGAAATAATGTCCAAGTTCTCAGTGCTGCGGTTCATTGTGGAATTGCGCTCGGCGCCCCTGAGACTCCTGTAGGCAAACCGGCTTCGCCTCGGGCCCAACGCTTCTTCTGAGCTGAACTTTTTGCTGATCTCCTGCTCGGGAACGTTGCTGAGGATTTTCTGAACGCAGGGCGACAAATGGGCGAACCCTCCCAGCTGATGGGAGCGCTTAGGAGTGGAGGTTCTATGCGGGTCTAGACTAGCGTGTTCTGAGCTCTTCTGATGCAAGTAGGCATCGAATGCGCCCATAATACTCGGCATCAAATCCGGAGACGATCCTGCAAAAAATTGAACGTCATTTATTAGGAAAACACTTCAAAATTTGATGAGAATTTCTTGATTATTACGTGGTTAGCATTAAGAGCCCCACTTTGTAGGTATTGGGTGGGTTTAAGTGGCTGGGAGTTTAAGTTCGTCTGCTTCTCTTTGTCGTTTTGATATTTGCGGTTGTTGCCTTATTAATCAAACACGCGCTCTTATCGGCTGGCTTTATGGCAGCCAAGGAATGTTGAGTAAATACACGCAATTCTTAGTACACCCACTCAATACATTGTGCTTGTGCTCTATTTATGGCCTCATACAGGGCGACTCATTAAGAAAGAAGAAAAGAAAAGAGTTTCCGGATTTCCCATTCTCAATGATTCACCCTATATTTTAATAAATCGTCATTTGTATGCAATGTGCCACAGACACCAAATGCAATCAGCGCCGCTTCAACACATGCTCCTGAAGATAAATAGGGCCATTGTAGATGCCGCGCATAATGAATCCCAAAACCAATTTCCTTTTCATCGCTCATTTTATCGAGATCTGAAAGCCACATAGATTATTAAGAAACCTCATTACGCTCGTGCCGCGAAGAACCAAATTGAATTGTTGCTGGCCAATGACTCAGAAAGGGTTCTAAGGCTCGAAGAACGATTGTCGAGGGTCAACAGCCCAACTGTTTGGTGATTCAATTAGATATTTTAAATGTCATTTACCCTACCTATTAGATGCGGCATGTTGATGGGCCTCGTAGAGGAGTTTTATGGCTTGTCGTTGAGATTGAGATTAATAATGAAGCAACTTGAGTGTGAGTGCGTACCTGTCTAGCGGTGCCACAATCTGGCACTATCGTCGGTTTAAAGTAAACGAGAAATATAAGTTTATTTGTCGATCGGCGCCTGGCGATTTTTTCCAGTCTTGTCGATAATATTCCGTTTTAATTGGTGCTGTGAAGAGAGCGGGTGACAGTCCATAACGAATGTTATTGCCGTTTCCACATAGCGCAATAAAAACCAGCCCTATTAAACGCACTGTATAGATTAAGTTCGCCTGAGTCTAAGTGAATCGTGAGGCGCAGGCTGGCTTCATTTGAATATTCGTTTGTCGTCGAAAAGGCGAAAAAGTGAAAAACCGATAACAAATGTCGGTGTGAAATGTTGACTTTCATATGCATTTTTCACATGACAACAATCAAATCTGGAGCTTGTAGGCTCTTAGCACGGGGCTTCCCTACTTGTTCAAACAAATCGCTCTAAAATTCCGGTACTTTCAAAGAAAGCTTCCATCTTGAGTATAGCTTACAGTGTCCAAGGCACGTCTCATATAGTTCGAAATTTACAAAATGTTTTCCAAAAATGTACTTGCGAGAATTTTCAAAATAATTAAAATAAGTGGAGGTTTTCAACTAAAATTTGAACTTAAGTATAAAAACCACATAACTCCGGTTTTTCTTATACGATTTACAAAATTGAAAAACTAGTTATTGAAGAGGGGAATTCTCTAAAAAAATCCTTCAGGAATTTTCAAAATAATTGTAACAACTTGGGGGTTTTCGATAAAGTTCCTACTTGTGTAGGTAGTATGGTTGTTAAGACCTTCGGCGCATCTCGTATAACTTTCGGAATTGTACTGCAATTTAGAAAATTGTAGTAAATCTTTGCGGGTAAGAGAGTTCTGCAAAAAGTACCCTTAGGAATTTTTCAAATAATCTCAACAACTTGAGATATTGAAATAAAGTTCCTACTTGTGTAAGCATCGTTGTTAAGGTCTAGAGCGCATCTCGTATAACTCCGGTATTTCCTATGCGATTTATGACTTTGAAAAAAGAGTGTGTAGAGAAGAACGTTCTTAACAAAGTGCCCTAAGGGATTTTAAGCGACACTTGAACAACTAGGGATTTTTTAATAAAGTTCCAACTTAGGTACGTACCGCTGTTTGCGTTTAAAGCGCATCTCGTGTAACTCGCGGATTTCTTGTGCAATGTACGAAATTGTAAAAAAACGTTGGGGGTAAAAGGGTTTTCTAAAAAGAGCCCTAAGGAATTTTCAAAAAAAATTCAACAACTTGAGATTTTTAAATAAAGTTCCAACTTGTGTAAGTATCGCTGTTAAGGCCTTGAGCGCATCTCGTATAACTCCGGTGTTTCTTATGCGATTCATGAGTTTGCCAAAAGAGTGAGCGGAGAAAATGGTTTTTCAAAAAGTACCCTTGGGAATTTTCAAAAACCGGGGGTTTTCCCATAAAGTTCCTACTTGCCTAGCTTTGGCTGTTAGGGCCTTGAGCGCATCTCATATAACTCAGGCGTTTTGTAGGCGATTTATAAAATTGGCGAACGAGTTTGCGGGGGAAAAGGCCCTTCAAAAAGTACCCCTAGGAATTTTCAATCAAACTTCAAAAACCAGAGATTTTTTTCAAAAAGGTCCAACCTATGCAGCTATCGCTGTTATAACCAATAGCACCTCGTATAACTCGTCTATTTGGTATACGGAATGCAAAACTGGAAAACCGTTTTAGGCGGAAGACAATTGATCACATGTGGGCTTAGAAATACTCCACATTGTTAAAAAAATAATATTTTTAATAAAGTGAGAATATTTGCGAACAAACAACGTAAGCGTTTGTGACAAATGTTTGAAACCATGGGACAAATTCGTAATCGATCCAGGAACAAAATAAAAAAGCAAAAGCCAAACTGGCTACGGCAATTTGATAATGAAACAGATGTTCAAAATGTGAGTGCAAAGCAAGCAAAATCCCACAACAAGAATGGACTGAGTCAAATGAAAAACATTCGCATTTATCGGTGACCTTAGCGAATGTTAATTGGCAGGCCATAATATGGACGTACGGTTTTGCAATTTGCCATAAACACTGCGTTTTATCGCTGATACACGTATGGCAAAGTTCGAATAATGGAATCGCTTCAAGCCCAAAGGAAATGTTGTTCGCCGCGAAAAAACTGGGTGACAAAAAAATAAACGGTTTTACCTGAAAGATTTTAGTAAAATTTTATCGGTATGGCCCAGATGGTTTTAATGGTTGCCACCTGAATTTCGGGGCTTAATAATTAAGCCTGTTAAAGACCGCAAACTTGATGAAGCTGAAATTAACAGATCAAAAACAACAGGCAATCGGATGCGGTTTTTGTGAAAGCGAGCACTTAGCAATTGATGGGTGGAATTTCTTAAGTGAATTGACTCATTGAAAATGCTAAGAAAAACATGTCAATATTGAAAAAAACTGACTTTCAGTGAAGGATCGTGGAGTGTTTCGCACAGAAAGCGGTCAATAAGTCATTGATCCGAACTATCAAACCTAAACGTGCACGCGCCAAGCACACCTATACATAGATGTTTGGGCTGCACGCTCCAATAAAATCCAAGAAATTAACACATCTGGCAGCTCGGACTGTTCATCATCAACAGCATCAAAGTGCGAAACGAAATTTCGTGGCCGAAGAGGTCGAAATGGACTTGAAGCCATGCATGAACACAATGGCCTGATACCAAGAAAGCTATTTTACTTCTTGGGCACAACGTGCAGTACATGTGCATGGCAGCTTTGGCTTAATTACAGCGGGTGCATTGAGAAAAACAAACAGACACAGTCGTTTGGGCTTTGAGTTGCCAGAAGATGTAAAAAAAGTTATTGCTCCGGTGCCGTTTACACGCAGGGCTGGCCGGAAGTCACACATACAAGAAAAACATCTTCATTGTTAGGAAAATGCGCTCAAAGAAATGAATTGGATCCGGATGTCAAGGAAATAGGGGATGTATTTTCTGCAGTTTACTCAAATTCTCTAAAGAATATTGTAAACACCCCCACGCGCGAGTTTTCTGTCGCAGAATGCGCACTTGTTGGGGACTAATCGAGGAAAGAGCCCAAGGTTTTCCAACCGCTCACTCGGTTATTAGTCGGAATTTTTCAAAAAATATCCGTTCCTTTAGAAGGCAATTAAAATGAGTTGGAGGGCTTTTGAAAATTTTCGAATTGGTTCAAAAGTCAGCGACTTCGTCCTCAAAAGAAGCAAAAATAACCATCGGGAAGGCAAAAGCAACTTCGTCTTCAAATCAACAACAAATTACCTTTTGGATCTCCAGTTCGGTCCGTGTTATACATTCCACCTCGCTAGGGCGCACTCGAATAAACCATCACAGATTACGCGACGAAAAAATCAATTGAAACGCCCTGTATATGGGCGTCAAGGTCGGCAAAGAACGACCGCGTACTGCTGCCGTACCACCACCAAAGATCGGTTTTGTTCGACTGAATTTGTTTGATGTTTGCTCGGATTAGCCGGCACTACGAAGAGCACGGCAACGCCGCACATAGCAGCATTGTGGACTATCGAGACAATGTTGAGTGGGTCCCTTGACACTTTGGTACCCATGGGGTTCCTGTCAAAAGTTTTCATTGAAATTTCAACATTGGAAAACTTCTTTCAGGGAAAAAATTGCAGAGAAATTTTGAAGTCTGAATTTTAATTTTTTTGTTTTACCTTAAAGAACAGTTTAAATTAAGCAATTTAAGCTAAAAATTTCCTGGATGGTCCATAAGTTAAGCCGAAAAGCACTCACAAACTTTAAGGTAAATCACCATTTTCAGGCTAAATTGAGAGCGCTGATGCCAAACTGCGCAAAACGTTTCAAGTCGGTTTAGATTATTTCAATCTTTTCAGGTTATACATTGTTACCTTTTGGGTATTTATTTAAGTTTCACTCACAAAATCACTTCAGCCATGCTAACACACACTAATTCAAAACTATCCTAAAGAAAAACAACGCAAAAATGCGTGACAACACCGCATTACACGATTTAGCAGCAAATTGCACCGGAGAATCTCACTTTTGTACATAAATAAATCGTTTTGGAAAAGCGAATTTCAAAAGTTTGTAAGTGTTTTTGACTTGATTTATTGAAAACATGTTGTCTGGCTCTTGTAAATCTCTATCTGTTTTATTGAAAAAGTTGATAGAAAAACCGTTGCACAGCCGACATTTTCAAGTGTATTCAACATTAATTTGTCACAAAAAGGTGTATTTTCATATATTTGTGTAATAACTTTGGTCTGTATTTTTGCATAACCTGTAGCAAACTTTACTGCCTTTCGAAAAATCCTAACTAACATCGAGAAGAAAACTTCGCAGTTTTTAACCGAACTGGGATACATCAGGCAACAGCGCAACGTCTACTAGTTAAAGGGACAAGTACATTGGAACACCGAGCAAAACCTCAAATAAATGCATACTCTACATATTGAGCGCAATTCCAACATTGGAATATTTTTTTAAGGAAAAAATACTGCTGAAAAAAGTACCAATGAAGTTTACCAGAATGGATTTTTCATTCCAGAACCAGATTTTCTGTACTTAAACAGTGAAAAGTTGGGCCCTCCAGTTTAATCTCTTTCGATGCATCAGTCCATCATCAACACTTGACTGGCAGTTCTGGTACCAGTCCAGAAGTTACTCATGTATGAATCACTTCAATTCTAAATATTATCGTCATTTGCCACACAGTAGTTGATTGTTGATTCAATTTGAATGGGCATCAGCTTGCCATCTCTTTTCCCGGCATACCAATCGGAAGGAATGGGGAATTAGTGTGCCGGAAAAATTTGAATGAAACCGACCATCGAGGCCAGTTAATGGCAGGATTTTTCGATGAGAACCCACAGGGCGATGATGAGCATGCAGAAATCAAAGGTGGCTTGAAACTGCCACACTTTTTGCCATTGTATTAAATGTGAAAGTGCGATAATAGTCGGCGATAATGCCAAGAATATTAAAAAATAGTCCGATTGCCCGCCCACTGCATGTATCGAGCGTTTTGCCTTCTTCGGGCCCGCATTATCTGATTGGAGTCAACTATTCAAAGCCGCCAATAGACACGGTCAACATATGTCAATCTGCATTTCCTCAATTGCAAGAAAAAAGCATCAAAACGCCTAAAGCCAGGAGAAAGACTGTACTTACATTGCAACACTCTCAGGTTTTCACAAAGGTAGATTCGAACTATTCGCAAAACTTTAATGATGCTTCAAACGATGGGTTTCTAGGTAAAGGACTTAGTTTCTTGATAAGATTATCAGTTCAGGCTGCCTTTGTGAGAGTAAAAATAAAAAAAGACGCTGGGAGATAACAAGGCAGAAATAGTCATCTAGATGGATCTATCTGAGTCTTAGTTGACTAATCCAAGTAATAAACCACTTTTGAGCTTTTCCAAATAAATGCGGAAAATTTACGTTTGAAGTTGGAAGCAATTTGTGGCCTTTAGGGCTAATTTGAACTACGTGGCATCGTCGCAAAATGCACCATCCTAAATATTTTGGGCAAAAGTTTGTCTTTAGGGCTGAGAAATAGCTGGTAAAACCTAACGACGCACAGATGGTTCACTAATAGCTTCATCCGAAAAAGATCGCTTTATTGCTGAGGTATTGTTCAATATTTCTGAGATGATACAAAGTTCAACTAGATAGATTGAGATGAGCAAGTCCAATCTGGGCCTCTTCCTCCCAAGAAAGTACATTGAAAAAAGCACGTTCACATCTTGCATCTAATTGAGCAAATTAGGGGCAATTATCGCGCTTCAAACCATGATTGATGCATTTGCAAGTGATTGGATCATAAATTAAGTTGCCATTGCGCTAAAGTGGGCAGCAGGGATTTCCTTAACTTGTCGAATTTTTCCGCAGTTTTTCGCAGGTTTCGATAAAACTCTCGAAACTTAAGTGCGTTGCCAATGACGATTGAGCGATGTTAGTCTGATCAAATATCGTAGTCGGCTACTCATTTGCTTTGCAGGGTGGACCTCAACGAATGTTTCAAAATTCACTGTATTTTATGTGATTTTTTATTTGATCAATTGAGGAATCCGGATTTCCTATTTCTTAACCTGTAGTTCCTAGAGATCGTCAGCTGGAATCGTTTGAAGTCATCGGCAATTTTTTGACGCTCTCTGACGCAAATTTAGATTCATAAACCTGCTAAAAACTTTTAGATAAGACAAATTTGAAGAAACGCAATATATTTGTCACATTAATTAAGGACCGAGTATAAACACACTAATCTTCAATTTAATAAAACAAAAACAAAGTGGAAACGGTATCGCAGTTAGCATGAATCATCTTAATCGCAATCTAAGTGCGCTATTGGTGCCGCAATTCGGCTTGCGAAAAACTCACTTAGCATGATTTATAGCTGACATTTGTACAGATTTCATAGTCATACAAGCATTTAGATCGATTTTAGCATGTAGAAATCTATTTACACCTTCAACTCTAACTGAATGCACTCTCCACATCATAGTCTAGCGGCAATCGCGACCCAACTTCCAACAGATTTATCGAGCGTTACAGCCGAAGACGAGCGGCCAATAATTTCCCAGCTCGGGAAAGGATAATGCCCATTATCTAAGAGCGAAATATTAAAATTATAGGCCGTCGATAATTTATGAACACTTGCACTTTTCTGAATCGATAATTGCCAGTTGGCGAACCCGCAGATCTGTCCAGTGCCGCCGGCTAAACGAATGGTCAACCAACCTGACACCTGTATGGAAATCTAGATAGCTTATGTTAATTGTTCTAAGTACTGTTGTGGGGAATAAACGCCCCTTTTCTACAGGGTGTCCACAAAAACAATATTTCGGATACTGAAAGCGGGTGGCAAGAAACATGATATATTCCCATAACAGGTTTTTTGCAGACCCTTCATACCCACCAAGATTATATACTCACATAGTTAAAAATATGAGCATCAATGTCAATTAAACAGCAAAATTACTCCCAAAGAAACTGTTTTACAGGCCCTTTTGTTGCAAGGAAGGAAGTTTCAAAAATTCCTTTCAGTGCATTTTCAGCGTATCCTCAAAAGTTGCCACATTTTCTCACGTGTTACGACACATTATCTTTCCTTCTACCTACAGCTTCTTTGGAACCACAATGGCAGGTTTGAATACTCGAGGGGTGAGATTTTGGTACCATCTGCTTGTATGCGCGTGCTATTTGGCCCTGTGAACATTTCTTTGCTGGCAACAGCTGTTTTATTTCTCCAATTGTGATTTATTGATGAATACATATGGTCGATTCTGGCCACTTTGACGGTGTGAAAACTTGTAGATGTCACGACTTTGCAAAAATGTTTTTTGGAAAATTCTGTGCTCTTGAAAAAACCAATTTATTTCCCGAAACAGAACAGCAATCATTTTAAATGTTCAAAATGTGAACCATTTACGGCTAGACAATATCCAAGGCGAGCATAACTCTAATAATTCTTGCAAGTTTTACGAAACGCACTTATGTCTTCTCTGCTTCAACTCCCACAGATTATTTGGCCTGTCAACAAAAACGTTCGATTTGAAGTAACCTCGCAAAAATCAATCTATCGGAGTTAAATCTGGCAAACTGGTAGGTCATTCAATTGGTACTTGCGCTCCTATGCCCTGACTGGTAACGGTTTGGATGAATTGGATCAATTTACCATTAAAAATGAAAATGTAGGTACTGGACTCGCTGCACATATAAACAGTTTCAGGCAAACTGATCACGATCCCATCGATTTCCCGGTGTCATTTCCTCGACGATAATTCACAGAAAATAGTTGAATTTCTGGTACCGCCCACCCGTCCACTTTTGAATGAAAAGGCAGGGAAAGTCGCTGTGCGTATAAATCACTGGTGAGATGAAGGTGGGCAGACTTAATACCCCGTTTATCGAAGGTAAATAATCCGTAAATTAGGAAACATGCAACTAGCGCTCTTGCGGTACCTACGCGCTGGTACTTTAGACAAAAATCGGCTACTTTCTCTCCCATCGCGGTTTTCTTCGCGTTCGGGTGCTTGGTGACGATAAATGGCCCCACTGTTGCATAATGGGGGCAAATTTATGGGCTCTAATAGACAAACGGGCATTTTTTCTGCTAATTCCACGCAACAGGAATTCGTTGGCGCATTCACCAGATGCCTAGCAGTTATCCATGGCTGCTGACATTGGAAATCTGGCCTTTGCAGGAAATGACTGCAAACCCATTATTTGTTGCCTAATGCGCTTTCTTACCTGCTTATTGATTATCAACAGTGCAACAGTTGGTTATGCAGGCAGGATTGCAGCGGTAGCCTTGAACTTTACGGGGTTTTGCACCCCAGCAGGAAACCGGCGTCATTTAAGTGTCGCGAAAGTCGAAATGCTTTAGGTGGTAGTGAAAGGAAAGCCCGATTCAATCAAAAAAACAGCGGGGTTTTACCGATCGATTGATATTTCCTAGTCCTCGGGGTGATGCAGGCAAAGGCTTGTCGATTATTACTCGATTACATTTTACTTTCAAAGCTTCATCTTAATTGGGCTGTTTACTACTAGGAAAAATCACTCTATCCACCATGGATTCGCATTGTAACAACTTGAGTGTTTTCCAGGAAAAGTTGGCCCAATTCCAAGGACGCGGGGATTTTGAACAAACAGTTGCAAACGCTTATTGAGGTTGCGGCACAATTAACAAAAAAAACTACTAGATCGATCCTGGATCGATTAGTTCAACAAATAGCGAAAAGACGATAAAACAATAGTTGAACAATGAAAGGCTTTTGGCATCAGCAGAGCCGTCATGAGCTTTTGAAATCTGCCCTTGCCTAGTTCAAAACAATAGTTGTTTATTACTACTCAAAATCGGAAATAGCAACAAATCAAAGTAGTATTGAAGTACGAGATGCGAACAAAATCATAGACAAAATAACGATATTAAATGCTACTATAGATTAAGAAATAATAAGTCAAAACGATAAGGTGAAAATCAGCGGTTCTCTATATGACCTGCATTTAGCTCTATACATTTTATATCATCAACTTCCATTTTATTTAAAACGTGTTGAATATGGTTTTGATTCATATTAATATTGTTTCTGCACCCACTATTCTAAAGCGAAAATCATCAGCGGTTGTAAGTGGACTTTCATACACAACATTCTTTAAATTACCCCAGAGAAAGGAATCAAGAGGCGTTAAGTCGGGGCTATTAGGAGGCCATGGGATAAGACCAGCTCGTCCAATCCACATTTCAACATTTTCATTAAAAAAAACTGTCTCCAGGCGAGTGTTGTGGGGTGGATAAGATTTTTAATTTTTAATCTTCATTAACAAATGTTGCCCTTACAATAGTTCTCGGTATAAAAATGCAAATTGCTTCTTTATAATTAAAATGCATATTGACAATTGCTTTTTAGAAAGCACTCGATTTAATGGCGTTTCCTTGATTTTTGTCGACTAACCCTTTTTTAACTAGGAAATCCTGTAACTTTTAACGCCTTTTCTTTGAATATTAATAACAATGAATCACCATGTACACAAAGTTATCATTGAAAGTGTTTTGAATTAGGCATTTGACATTGTTCGGTTAGTTGGAGGCATATCTATGCACTTAAGCTGAAATAAACGCGAAATGTTAGAACAAATAACGGCCAGATAACGGGGAATTAAGTTATTCGCACAACCAACCTTTTTCCTTATCAGACAAAGAATTTGATCGGAATTGAGGAGGGGTGTTTCTCGATATTCGCGTCAAAACTCACGGAAAAAGGGATTTCTAGCACTGCAATCAATATCGTTTATGTCCCGGGAGAGAAATTTATCATTTCATAACGAAGTAAACGCATTGAAAGCAGACAGACATCCCCCTCACGTGCATTTGCATCTATTGAAAGTATTGACCCTCTACTAAGAGCAATTTCCTTTATTGCTAATGGTGAAAATGGACTGAAATCTTCATGTGTCCCGAAATCGGTTGCCGGTGTTAACATGAAAAATTCTGTAAATTTTTCGGTAGTTTTTGCTAAGAAAACTGAAACATCCGTGATCAGTTTAATTCGATTTTTTGCAAAAAAATGAGAAAAACATATTGTACAGGGGGTTTAAATAGTCTCATGTTTTCTAGCTCAGACAGAAAAATAGTATACGTTGTTATAGCCTCATATCTTCCGAGTAATTAATGTATTTAATCGTTTGTTTATCCTGAGCTATTCTAGAGATATTCATTTTTTTATAACTGGTCACATTTTCCCCATGAAATTTATCTAAACTTTTTTTCATTCCGAACCTGTGCTTCTTTGTATGTATGTAACTTCATAAAGAAACAACAGGAAAAATAATATCACTAGGCGTAAAAACAACAGAACATTATCCTTAGGAAAAGCACAGAAAGTGACAAAATAACAAATGCTATTCTCACAAATTTGTTCCAGAAAGTTTTCCTTGCAAATAAAAAAAGCTTAAGTAAATCTTGCGCGGAAACTGCGACCGGTCATACAAAAACCAATACCTTTGAAATGGCTCAGAATACAGGTGATAGACGATCCAAACTACTCAGAAGACATAAGCCCATCGTCTCCTTTTTTTCTGCCTGAGTCTGAGCCACCCTGATTGGCCACAGAAAGACCTAAACTTTGAACAAGAAACCAACACAGCACTTTAACATCCTGTCGCCCTGTACAATGTTTCCTTCATTTTTATGTGCTTATTTTATAACCATATTTTAGTTTAAACTATCGCAGACTGAGAAAATCTTGAGTGAAAAGATGGAGAATATTTTGTAATTATTTGTGTAAAACCCTGAGGACGACAGCATATTGTTCCACTACAAACTCCTCATTATTTCCTGGGAGCATCCGAACAAGGAAGAGCTTTCTATTGACGCTTCGTTGTACGCTAAAGTAGACTTTCGATACTTGACGAGTCAACGGTGCCATCTGATTACCATTCGAGCGATAAGCATCTTAAATAAGATATCCAGCAATCTCGAACGCGATATAAAGACATGTTTAAGAAGTATCTTCATCGGACATCTGATGGTGGCGATCCCACGCTTTACGGTAACAACCGCAGTGTTTTCGAGCATATGGTTGTAAATTATTAAAAAACCCCTGAATCAGGTTGGAGAGAGTTAATGAACTTCACTGGGCCCCGGCCTAGAGATAATCACTTACCGAGAAGAAGAGCGACCAGATCAATATTCCGGTAGCTCGCTAACAAGGTAGGCGTGGTTGGATATCTAATGAGCATTGTTTGTTAAATTGAGTCGAGTTCTCGTTAGTCTTCCGACTTTGGTGGTCTATCAACACCCAGAAATTCTTCTCGAGGCGCCATTAGCCCCTTGTTGAAGCCCATCGGTCGCATGACCCTGCGGAATAATTGGTTGACCCTTTAGAAGCACTTTATCATCACAAACCATCTTGGTAAGTGCACTTGTTCGCTATCGCCTCAAACCACCATCATCAGCGATGGCTGCAGTAGAACGAAGATTGATGGGGCAGAAAATGTAAGGCATTGGCTCTGGGACTAAACGCTCTGAAGGAGATGGGAAACCAGTCTTGATTGTTGACACTGTCTGGCAAACATCGGTTGCCTCCTAAACTAGCCAAGACTTTTGTCTGTTAGTCCGAGATCAAAGGTCTCGGTTCGGGCTTTATTGCATAGCGAGCAAGAATGGAGTGGGATTTTGTCAACATAACTACCAGTGTGGGTCAGCGACAAGTTGTTGGTTCCCATAATTGATTTTGAGTTTCCTCTCGGCCATTTCCCGTTTTATTTATGCAGTTGGCCGAAATCGCTTGGGGGGCCAATAATGTGTATTTGAATGGCCCACTTGACGCCAACGCGCCCAATAGACAAGAAATTTATTATTGATTAGGAAATCGATAATTTTTTCCAGGTCGGCATTTTTTATTTCAATGAATCACACTGTTAAAGTTTTCTTTTTTTCAATAGTTTCAATATAAAGTAATCTTTCGATGCAAAGTTGGGTTGGCTTTTTGCGGATTTGATGCATTCCGGAGTTTGGCATTTCTTTCCTCAGCAATCAGTGAAACCAGAATTTTTTTTGCATTCTGTAAGTGCAAAGCGTTTTATTTGCCAGTCATCATCAGGCAATTTTTTGTCAAATTTTCAAAATTGCCTTTAACCTTGCCTGATAAACTGACAGTTTTGCCCTGATAAATTGACCCTGTTGCATGTATTTTATAGGGCCAACTTTCGGTTTTCTGCCATTGGCAGGCAATTTTCACAATTTTTTCAAGTTGCATGTGGTTTTCGCAGCAAGTCGTCGTGTGACATTTATTTCCTCAAGAACTTGCAGTGTGAGAGAATCTCTTTTGTAGGGCAAGGTCTGATCTATAAGTGCAAAAGTTTCGATTTTAAATCATTTTCAGGAAATTGGGAATTTTTATTTCAAATTTTGTTTGAATCTTGCCCTTATTTATGAAGCCAGAGTTTTACAGTTATTTCTTCTTAACATTTGTATCGATTTTTTGGACATAATCTGTTATAAACAGTAAAAGTTCCTATTTTGAGTCATCTTCAGATAAATTGCAAATTTTTTTCAAATTTTGTTTGCAATTTATGCAGGTCGTAGTTTCACAGTTATTTCTACAAAAACCGGTGAAACTCGAGAGGGACTTTTGTTTGAATTTTTTTGGGCATCATATGTTTTTTATGTGGTGAAAGTTTCGATTTTGAATCTCCATTTTTTGTCAAAATTTTGTTAAATTTTAAGATAGTGTTTTGCGGTTGTTTATGCAGGCCTCAGATTGCCATTTATTTTCTCAGAAAGCAGTCAAGTTAGAGATTCATGTTTGGGGTTTATTTTGTAAGGCAAAGTGCGTTGTGGAAAAACTTGCATTTTGAGTCATCATCAGGCTACTTTCAAGGTTTTTTTAAGTTGCGATAAAAATTTGTGGATATCGATGCAGGCCTCAGTTTGGCATTTATTTTGCCAGTTTCTCGGGAAGTTGAGGAGTCACTTTAGATTTCATAGAATACAATGTTTTCTATAGGTGGAAAGCGTTTCGATTTTGAATTATCTTCAGATAATTGGCAGTAATTTGTTCTAGTTTCGCTTGCATTTTGCACGTATTTATGCAGGCCGATCTTTAGCCGAGGACTTCTTCCTCATTTTTGACCCAAACACTTTATAAATGCATATTTGTGACCTACTTACGTCGAAAGGAATCGATTGAGCTCAAAAAACACGCATGTGAAATTTTGATTTTTGGCCGAAATTTATCCAAGGGTGGGGGTCGATTTTTTGAAAAAATAAAAATTTTCTCAAAATGTCTTAAATTTTACGTCGTTTCTTCAGAAACCGGTCAAGCTAGAGAGTAATTTTTGCATACATTTTCTCATCCACAGTCTGCCTTATAAATGGCAAAAGTTTCGATTTTGAATCGTCAACAGGCAATTTTCAATATTTTTTTAACCTGAGGGTTGAATTTTACGGTTGTCTAAGCAGATTAACATTTTTTTTAATCAATGCAGGTGAATATTTACTTTTGGGTTGTTGTGTACGGCAAAGTGCGTTTGATATGTGGAAAAAGTTTCATTTTGAGTCATCATCAGGCTACTTTCCAGATTTTATAAATTTGCAACAGGAATTTTGCGGATGTTTACGAAGGCCTCAGTTCGGCATTTACTGTCTCAATATTTAGAAAATTTAGAGGGTCGGTTTAATTGAAATTTCATAGAACAAGGAGTCTTGTATAAATGAAAAAAAGTTTCGATTTAGAATCATCTTCAGTTAATTGGCGGGATGTTTTTCAAGCTTTGGTTGTATTATGCGCTTGCTTACGCAAGCGGAAGTTTCGCAGCTATTTCCTTAGAAACTAGTGAAGTTGAGAATTGACTTGTGTCTGAATTCTGTAGGGAACAGTCCGGTTTATGAGTGCCAAAAGTTTCGATTTTGAGTCACCATCAGACAATTTTTGAGGAGTTTTTGAATGTACCTTTAATTTTTGCCCATTTGCTCCACTCAGAAGCATCCTTTACGTCCAGTTTTGCAATTGCGACTTCATCAAAATTTTGCTAATCTACTACAAAAAAAAACAATTCTTTTGCGAAAATTTTATAGAATTCATTACATGACCTGCTGGCAACGCTGATTTCAACCATTCATGCGTGGTACTTTACAGCAGACTTTCATTGCTAGCATCAATCTATGGCCTTTTTCAGGCAGTTTAGCGGAAATTTCCTGCAGAGAATGCATGCAAATTAACACTTGAAAGTGATACGTCCAGGCCAGTCATAATTATGCCGCTACCTCGCCCTTTTTAATGCATTTTAGGGCCGGGCTTTCGATACTGTCAACAATTTGACGAGGCCGGAATTAGGGCCAGAATGATTAATGCGTTTGCTTGTGTTGGATGCACGGTATCACAATTCCCCATAATGGCTTTAAACGTAATTGTATGGGGGCAAAAAAGCAAAGAACATCAAAGCTCGAATGCAGCCAAACCTAAATGAACTGAGACAGTTAGATTGGGCGTCCAAAGGTATACACTGTACAACCTAATTGATATGAGCATCTTGTCTAGGAAATGCACAGTTAGTCGGTTCGAGATAGCAAATCGGTTTGCATCAGGCCAACTAAAGTCTTTCACTTACTCATAAGTATGAATGCGTGGTGCTGAATATGTTGACCCGCTTGTTAGTACCTGAAGAATGCCGGCCGGCGCCAAAAGTCGCGAGAAACAACCGGGATTGGGTTCTTAAGTGGCCGCCTTCACGACCAGAGTTGGGTTCTTGAGATTTTTTCCAGGCTCCAATGTAGGATTTCGACTTGCACAATGGACTGCGTTTTGTCGCAGACTACACTTTAGCAGCTCTTTTGAAATCGCTGGGGAAATCGAAGAATGCCGCCCTGCGCCAGTAGAAAATTGGACAATAACTCGCCTGCCAATTCGCATTTCACGCTTCGCGATCAAGTCAACGCATGAATATGATCGATTGTTTTTATGAGAGCACACAATAGGCCATACCTGCATTAATCACGTTGGCCTAGTTTTTCAACTAGAGAACAATGAAAACTCCCGAAGAAAATCGACTTTGTGCTCGCACTGAATGTGGGCTCAAGTCCAATGGAAGAATGGTGTGCATCCACTCCCAATCCTCCGGTATTACGCTACGCACTTTTTCCCCGATTTATTGCCCAATAAATCGGGAAAAAGTGCGGAGTGCGTAGTGTTACAAATTATTGTGAACTGAAGACCACACTCAAATATGCACAGCCGTCTGTTTAATCTCGCTCGAATGTTTGGAGGAAGCAAACCACTAAAAACTAATATAAAAATTGCCCAGGAAGTAATAAATTACTAATGCATTAAGTGCATTCAAGCTGATATGGACGTAAAAAGCTCTCACTGGGTCCTCGAAAACGTCCAATTTTGTTCAAGTGCGGCCAGTATGTAGCAATCCGTGCCATTTCATACTCACAAAAATCCGCCATAAGTGCAATCGAAAACCCCAAAGTTTTAACTTCCCTTTCGTATTTTGTATGGTAACTGCTCCCAATTTTCTCAAAAAGGCGACTTTATTAGAAATTGAGTGAAAGATGATGATGATAATGCAGATAGTTCAGTCTCGTCTGTTGTGCCGCCTACTGTCGACACGAGCACAATAAAACTGAGCACAATCGGAGGAAATGGTCAAAACCCACTTGAAAGGCCCTGTAAAATCCAGCTGCTTGCATTAATCAACATCTGTCTTAGCCACAATGTTTATTCTTAATAAGGGAGCTGGCAGGCCGGGGAGTGCAAATGAGCCCATTCGTCTCCATATCATTTTCGAGTCGACAGGGAAATCAAGCAGCTTCAAATCGGGTGAGTGTGCCGGACTTATAAAATTTTCCATTGTCGACAGTACATTGACGTTGAAGGAATCGGTAATGGAAATAATGCACGCAAATCGTGTGTGTGTGCGAAAAACACGCGCGTCAACGGGGTCAAAAACTGCATTAAATCCTTCTTCGGGCTCCTTTTATCTCGTCGTCTATTCTGTCCCATTAAAACCGCATAGAATTTGTTTAATGGCGCATTTACTTCATTACAAGTGGCCGCTACTTTGTATTTCTGATTTATCGACTCGATTTTATTAAGTGTCTTTATGGGTTTTACATCGTACTTTATGCCGCTGAGATGGGCTTATTTGCAACCGATTGATCACCGTAATGGAAATGGGTCAAAATCAACAGCTTCTCACTAAATTATCACTCATATTGTAATAAATAGTCAGTGATCTTTAGTTGCTCCATATACAGGGCAAGGCAGTTTACAGTAGCAGGACTCTAATAAACTAAATAAACTTAAACAGGAATCATCCAGAAAGAGGGATCAGACGTGACCTTCGCCTTTCGATTTTTTTTGTAAGTTTTCCTAAAAGAAAGGGTTTACGCCACTGCAATTGCATCTAGGATCGCACGTTGCGGAAAAAACTGCTCCAAACTATTATTCCTTATATGAAGATTATCACTTATCGATGAAAAGTTTAGAAACGTGATTTGTCGTCGACGGTAAAAGTGCTGTTGAACTTCTCCCTGTATACAAGAATGCTAACCGATCATATGGTTCCCATGTAGTTTAATCCCATTACACGACTGAATGGCTCGAATGGCTGCACTAGGAATTAGTCGTGATTTTCTTGCTTTCAGCCTTTATGCATAAAGTTGAAATATGTTCATTACAATCTCAGGATTGCTCTTTTGCTGCTCATGATCAGCGTCAAAGAAAACTTTTAAATTTGTAAATGCTTTTGCCGAAATTTCCTGCGCCCCAGACTATCCGAAAATAGAAGTTTCCCCACTAATTAGGAGTTGCCAGTGTGGCACGCGTGAAAAGAGTTACGGCACAAATTGAAAGCGCTTTTTTAATCGACTACAACTGTTCAGCCGCCCAAATAAACGACACTTTAGCATATCGAACTAATTAGGGCTTCTTGTCGGTAATTAACCGAGTGGTGTTGAAGAAATTGCCTCATTTTGCCCGTTTCTTCGCCGTTCATTGTGGCTGGTTGGCGTTTTTAGATCTTGGCAAGGCCTCAGTTGTTTGCACTGAAAATTGCAAGGCTGGCAGATCCTTGAATCGCATTCAACAACACGATATTAATTTCATAACACGTACTAATGTTCAGGGTTACATAGGAGCATTACGTGTCTGCAACTTAAGCCAGAAATTTGCTTCGTGTGGATTTCAAAACGTCGCAAAACGGAAGCTACAACCGAAATCCACTACCTTTCTAAAAACTGCGTCACTTCCAAACTAGAGCAAGTAGCCAAATAAAACTTTCTTAGTTCTTAGAGGACACTTGACGCTCAAAATGCTGAAATTTTCATGGAAATTGTGAACAAGCCTGATTTTTGCGAATCTGGGGAACTAAGGTCTCAACATGGAATTTTCACCCCAAATGTGCTACTCTCTGTAAAATTTCCTAACTTCTAAACCAGACCAGGTAGCAACTTGAAACTTTCGCACTTCTTAGAAGACGAGTGTATTTAAGGATGCGGAAGTTTTCATTTAAATCGGCACAAATCATGAGTTAAGCGTTTTTGGGTAAACTTTGATCTCAAAATCGAAACTTCAACAAATACATCAAAAATCTGCCGAATTTTCGGAGGTGTTTAGAGCAACACTTGTCCGGCGCTCCAACGCATTTTTTTGTTGAACAGCTGTTTTTCAAAAATTCATTTTGCACAAACTGGACCAGACAGAGCAGCGCTTGGCACTCCACTGGAAAGGTACAACTTTGCTCTAAATGTTCCAAACGTTAATTTTTCCGCAAAAAATCTGGCGAATATTGGCAGGTGTTTAAAGCCACATTTGTCCGGCGCTCCAACGCATTTTTTTGTCGTAAAACAGCTGTTTTTCAAAAATTCATTTTACAAAAACTGGACCAGACAGAACAGCGCTTGGCACTCCATTGGAAAGGTACAACTTTGCGCTAAATGTTCCCAAAGTTTCATTTTTCGCAAAAAATCTGGCGAATATTGGCAGGTGTTTAAAGCAACACTTGTCCGGCGCCCCAACGCATTTTTTTTGTCGTACAACAGCTGTTTTTCAAAAATTAATTTTGCAAAAACTGGACCAGATAGAACTGCGCTTGGCACTCCATTGGAAAGATACAACCTTGCTCTAAATGTTCCAAAAGTTTGATTTGTTGCAAAAAATCTGGCGAATATTCGGAGGTGTTTAAAGCTACACTTGTGGGCACTTTCAAGCATTTCCTTGTCGTAAAAACAGCTGTTTTCAAAAATTCATTTTGCAAAAACTGGACCAGACAGAACACTGCTTGGCACTCCATTGAAAAGATACAACTTTGCTCCAAATGTTTCAAAAGTTTATTTTTTCGCAAAAAATTTGGCGACTATTGGCAGGTGTTTAAAGCAACACTTGTCCGGCGCTCCAACGCATTTTTTTGTCGTAAAATAGTTGTTTTTCAAAAATTCATTTTGCAAAAACTGGGCCATACAGAACAACGCTTGACACCCCATTGAAAAAATACCACTTTGCTCTAAATGTTCTAACAGTTTAATTTTTCGCAAAAAATCTGGCGAATATTGGCAGGTGTTTAAAGTCACACTTGTCCGGCGCCCCAACACATTTTTGTACCGCAAAACAGCTGTTTTTCAAAAAAGTATTTTGCAAAAAGTGGACCAGATAAAACAGCGCTTAGTACTCCATTGGAAAGACACAACTTTGCTCTAAATGTTCCAAAAGTTTAATTTTTCGAAAAAAATCTGGCAAATATTGGCAGGTGTTTAAAGCAACACTTGTCCGGCGCTCCAACGCATTTTTTTCAGATACAAATACACTCTGCTTTAGAAATTCCTAAATTCATAAGTAGAGCACGTAGCAAAATCAAACCTCTTCAGCAGCATGGGCTGTTCTTAGACGACACATGACGCTGGAAGTGCTGAATTTTTCACCCTGATTTTTGCAATTCAAGGGAATGATAGTCTCAAAATTGAAGTCTCAACCCAAATGCGCTGCTCCCATTAAAATTTCGTAACTTGTAAACCAGAACAGGTAGCAACTTGAAACTTTCGCAGTTCTTAGAAGACACTTGTCTTCAACAATGTGAAAGTTTGCAGTAAAATAGTCACACATCTTGAGTTAAGAGTGTTTGATAAAATTTGGTTTCAAAATACACTTTTCCTTAAAAATATCTAAATTCAAAACTAGAGCAACTAGCAAAATAAAACTTTCTCATTTCTTAGACCACACTTGAGGCTGCAAATGCAGAAATTTTCATGAAAGTCGCCAAGAACCCTGATTTTTGCAAATCCGAATGATGGTCTCAAAATGGAAGTTTCAACACGACTGCGCTGGTCTTTTTAAAATTTCCTAACTTCTAAAACACACCAGGTATCAACTTGAAACTTTGGTAGTTTATAGAAGATTAAGTATTTTAAGGATTCAGAAGTTTTCAGTAAAATCGTCAACAATATTGATTTAAGCGATTTTGGGTAAACGTTGGTCTCAAAATTGAAGCTTCATAAACGTAAATACACTCTTCTCTAGAAATCCCTAAATTTACAACTAGATCAAGTGGCAAAGTGAAACTTTCTCATTAGAGACTTGACGTGACGCTGGAAATGCAGAAGTTTGCATAAAAATCGCCATAAAGTCTGATTTTTGCGGATCAAGGGAATGATGGCCTCAAAATGGAAGTTTCAATCCAAATGCGCCGCTCAAGTCAAGCGTTTTTGGTTAAACGTTGGTCTCAAAAACTTCATCATAAAAGCAAAAAATGTTCATCCAAATCACCTGAATTTTTGCGGAAACACTTCGGAAACATTGATCTCAAAATGGAGGCTTTCACCATAGTTGGCTGCTTTCACCCCTCTTATACGTCTGCTACCCGTATTTAGTTAATCAAAAGCCCCCTACATGTAAACAGTGGTCGATGGTCCATTTTTCTGAAACTTGGTCCCCCCGTTTACTTGATTACTTCCAAAAGCATATGCCTTTTCTCAGGCATCTGCACTGCACTGATCAGGGCCCTTTCTGGCTCCCTTTTGGGCTGTATCAGACATCTAAAGGGCTTAAATAACAATTCGGAGTTTTCACATTGTTCGCCGTAAAGGTAAAAGGCCCGATTGATTGACTCAAATGACCACTGAAATAGTTAAATTGAAGTGCAGGCCATTTTTCATTTACCGAACGTCGCTTCTAATTAGGCCCATTAAAATTTCTCTCAGGGCCAATAGCTCATAAATAACCAGACATGTTTATATAAAGTGCGCTTATCTCAGCTATGTGGGCGTTTGGTAAATTATTTACCGGGTACTATCTGTGAAATTCGGGTTGGGAGCATGGGTGTGATTGAATAGTACCATTTTTGTGCTGTTTGCGGAGGATTAAGCGATGATTTTTACATTTCTTGCGCGCCAAGTTTAGGCGCATTTTAATAAATGTGATAAAGGCACCAGTATGTGGTTCCGGCACTTTGGACACTGTTTAAGAGAAGCACATGGACCTAAACGATGGCCACCACGATCTCCGGATCTAACACCTCCAGGTTTATTTCATTGGGGAATATTGGGAGACAAATTATGGTCATTTTAACCCGACCAGAACTTGATCAACTTGACCATGAAGCCTTTGCAGGAATAAAACCCGTACACATCACGAATGCCTTAAAATCCGTTCGAAAAAGATGTGAAGTGCATTGAAAAGACCGAAAGAGATTTCAAACTTTGATACGACTGGTTATTTTGGTCCTTATATGGTAAATTTTCAAGTTTTTATTGCATCATTTTAAGAGGTAAAAAAATTAAAAAGTGTCGAAAATGGGACACTGTATATTTGGGGCTAAACGTTGCAAACACTCTCCCAAAGTCCAACTCTTTCGGTGCCCAACACCCACATTTATTAATTGAGTATCCCGCTACCGACTAATGTCGAAATTGGTCCAGCAGAGCCCATTAGATGGAACATTTCCAAGTTCTAAAACATTTTAATTTATCGCCGACTCTTATAAAAGCCCCCACTGCCCACGTCTCGGATTACTCCACAAGCCGTGGAAAATCAAAGGCCATATTAACTCGAACAGATAATTAAAGTTTTATATTGAGAAGATAAATCAGCCTACTCAATCTGCTCTCTTTACATCACTTTTGGGCTGCCGCACATTGTTTATGACCTGAAAGCTGGCAGGATTTCTTCAACATCTTCTAGATGGTTTGCTGCCAACCAATTTGTAAACTTCACTAAGTCAGAAGCAGTGACCAGAATACAGTAGTTTAATGATCAATCGCAGGAATCGATGCTTCTTTCTAGCAGCCATCAACAAGTTGGATGGCTATTTATAGGTTGTCATGTACGGTCGTAGCTGAAAAATGCGAAGAAATCTGAAATTGGTCCGGACAGACTGAGAGAAACTGTTATTGGCGTCAGCCGTTTGTTTTATTTCCTCTTCGGGTATAATTAATAGAGCTGGTTAAGGCCGAGGATCGTGGATGTTTTACAGCTTGTTTAAGCGTCTGGACTAATTTTTTAATTCCTCATTGGCAAGGGCCGATCAGGGTTGGTTTGAAATGACTTTCTTATAAATTTCATTGCCCCAAATTCCCCAAAACCAAAATCTGGAGGTGTTAGATCTGGTGATCGAGGTGGCCCCTTATAGGTCCACGTGTTTCTATTCAACTGTTTCTAAAGTGGGTAGTTCTGTATCACTTTAAGCCAAGAAATATAGGGTAATTTTTAAACTTCTTCTTAGGGGAGCAAAAATTTTCCAATTTTACAATGTTAAGCTTGACCTGAAAGGAGCACATGCCACCTATACTGGTTTTCATACATCCAGCACAGGGGGAGATGGTGACAGTGGTAAAGGGGAAGAAACAATATAAGCAAGATCCACCTTGGGGTTTGGTCTAGATGAGTGACAAATTGGCGCTTATTATTGTCTTTGTTCCAATACCGCCGGATGTCGATGTTGGGGCCCACGTCGTGAATAATTAGTTCGCCAAAGACGAATGCAGATTACAATGTTATTTCGGAGCGGAAATGCATGGGTTAACAATGCACAACACCCTTCGAACCCATAGAAATCGAAGGGCTAGGCCCAGCTCGATGGCGATATTTTTGCGGAAAAAAACCCGGAGTTTAGTGACCTGAACGGCGATAGGCTGGCGGCCAATAGCGGAATAGGTTTCGAGTCACGTTGCAGAAAAAATCGCCATTGTTCGACCCCGGGTCAGTTTGCCATTTTGTCACGTACGGCCATTGTTGCCTCGGCGGTTTCTTCGACAATCGGAAATATGAGCGTTTTCTGGCTTAATTGCGGAATTTGACACGCCAGACTTACTTACTTTGGTAGGATTGATACTGGCGCGAATCCATCTCTGACGCGAGCTGCGCTACTGGGACATCGGAACAAACACGCTACTGCTGAAGCGGAAGCTGACCATCCTCCTCCACTAACTGTTCATGTTTTTTTCCTGCAAGTCCATCTCAAGATGACCACCGAGCCGAGTGCACTGACTGACTGCTCGAACAATGTTTGCTCTTTCGCAACGGAGATCGAACAATGCGACTTGACATCGCCATATGCGGCATATCCAGTCCACCTTAGGACTAAACATAGGCCTTCTGGTTTTTGCCCGTTTTTCGCGAAGGTTATAAATAAGCCGCGTATGGGAAACGCTGCCTTTACTAGCTACGAGGCGACCTCAAATCGTCCATCCAACCCCTTTAAACACCAACCAACTGTTTGATGCAACAAACCCTAGCACTTGAAACCGAAACCTGAGGCCCTAGTTAAAATTGAGTTAAAAACCAAACAATCGACTATGCAAAACTTGAGGCTGAAGACATCTTTTATACTTTGTATATACTCTCCTGACTGTGTTTCAATTCCAAATCAAAACTAATTCCTGGGTTTCAGTCATTTATTGCCTTTATTTATCAATTAAAATACGTTTCGGTGTATTTTTCCACCATCATCAGTTTTTACGTGTAGCGTTATTGCTGCTTTAAGCCTTGGCATACATTTTTGTAAATGTATGTCAAGGCTTAAATGTCAAGATTTCTTGTTTTTTTTTCGAGTTTTGGTTGTTTTCAATCCCTGTTATAAAATAATGTGCAAAAACTAGATCTAAAACATTTCGAGTGCTGCGATATTTTCAATGGTTTTTAGTAGTTGCATTTTCTACTACGATTCTCAACTTCGTTGCACCAAAGCACAGTCCAATAAAAGAGCTTGAAAAATGATCGGCACAAAGAATTCGTTTTTGTCAGAAGAGTGGTTTGCGCGGCGCTTCAACCGCCTCTGAAGGTGCAAGTTTAGAAAATTGCGAGCAATCGAAGAAAATTGGTTTTGAATCGATATCCAGTGAATTAATATAGTAAAACCTTCTCTATCAAATGGAACAAAAGACAGCTTTCTAGTTAGTCTCGATTTTGATTGAGAATTTTTCAAAAATTCCTTGTTTTCCCCGATTAGAGGAGGCATTGGAAATTTGAACCCGAGAGTTGACAAAATTGCAAAAAATCGAGCAAAATTGCCTTTCAACCGATACACGGTACACTAATAGACCGAAACATTGCCTACCAAATGGTGTAAAACTTAACTTTCTGAATCTGCCCGATTTTGAGCCAGAATTTTTGGAAAA
>NW_026019016.1:2721099-2723205 GCF_020466585.1 Dendroctonus ponderosae | reverse complement strand
CTAATGGAGTAAAGCATTCTTGGCTGGTAAAAGGCGTAAACATATATTTCTAGTCAGTCCCAATTGTCCCCATCGTATTAGAAGAAACATTACGATTTGAACCCAAAAGTTCAAAAAATTGCCAATAATCGAGGAAATTTTTCTTTAAATCGACACTTTGCAGATTAATAGAGCTATAGTTTCTCTATCAAATCACGGAAAATGTAGCTCCCTAATTCGGCTCATTTTTGAGCAAGACTTTTTCAAAAATATTTTGCTCCATCGGATTAGGCAAAATTGGCCTTAGGGAGAAAGATGGAGAAATTGAGGAAGGTTTGCATATTAATCCGAAACCTTTGAACTTGCCCTCCAGTAAATAAAGGTAAATAATTTAATCGCGATTTATGTGGTATTTTTGTAAATGTATGCCAAGGCTTAAAGCAGCAACAACGCTACACGTAAAAACTGATGATGGTGGAAAAATACACCGAAACGTTTTTTAATTGATAAATAAAGACAATAAATGACTGAAACCCAGGAATTAATTTTTATCTTTTATACTTGAGCATCCCCGGTATTGACGGGAACTATCAAAGGTCGTTGGTACTGGCCGATCATTATCTAATCTTCCTTATCTGGCTTAAGCGCAGCTCTGCCACATTGCGATGGAAAAATCGACCGGGGTTAAATCAGGATAAGCAACAGCATTTTCCATCTGCTCTTGTAATGTGCATGAATCGAACAAAATCAAATAAAGTCGACGACTTTTCTGTTGCTTTGCAAACATTTTCGAATGCAATCAAATGCCAGCCGTTTGAGAAAAACAATGTAGACGGGATGTCGGGCAGTTTATGGCCTCGTAAAAATGCCAATATTTTTAGCGCTACCGATTCGGAAAGTGAAACCTTGACAGTGAAACGATTCGGTACATTCCAGGCAATACAAAAACCAAATGTTGGCAAAAACCTGCCGTTTAGTTGCCAACATTCAACACATTAGTTTTGTTTTATCGGGCACCTCGTAGCAACACTGCCCGCAAAGGATTCAGTCGACGCTGCGAGCAGAAAAGAGACACTATGATGGTTTCCATGACCACTAGCTGATCCTTGTCACGCCTCGCAGACTTACCAGGGTGCATTCAAAATAACTTTTAATATTTTAACGAAAGGCGTAAAATAAAATCACGCATCGGTAAAACTACCTTGATCCAATTAGCTTATAAGCGGGTTTCAGTTTGCGACACTCTCATGTAAACATTTGAATTTTGTTTGGTTTGCCTCGTTTTCATGTTTGATTTGGGATGTTGATAAAAACGTGTTCAAAGCAACGAAATTTCCAGGAATCGTAAGTGGGTAGACATGCCGCCACATCGTGTCAGTAGTGCAATCTTTGCCTACTGGAAAAAGATGCTAAGTGGTACAAGGTCCAAAAGTGGAGCATATTAAGGCAAAAAACGGTATGGATCAATGAACCAGAAGATTGTTAATCGCCCAAGTGTAATTGTTTGTTTATATGTATGCGGCCGTGTATTTCGGGCCGGGTCTATTTTCGGTCCATTTGGTAATAAACCATTTAGTTCACAGCAAAACACAGACGGTTCGTCTAGTCTGAGACATTTGATTCATCATTGCTCTGGAAATTTCACTCCGGCCACAGCCGAGAAGGAACAATTTTCTGGTTCAAACACTGCATTTTCATTAACTTTTTTACTCTCGCTCCGAATACTTTAATTGCAAATATCTGGAAAACCAACTAGGAGTAACTTTTTTGTGCAGAAAATATTGGAAAATAGATATTCGGGCTCGAGCTCAGAAGAGAAAGTTAGGGGATTTGAAAGCACATTATTTGCTGAGGCGCCCTTAATGAGCTGGCTTAAAACTGAGCTTATTAAATTTGTCACGTTTGAATATCTGATTGATTCATTGATTGATGATTTCAATATATGATTTGAGTAAAAAACATTAAAAAACATAACTTTGACCCTCTGCATTTCTGTTTCTCTTGACTTCTTACTAAGGTAAAGTATTATTTTTACCACATAAATCGCGATTAAATTATTTACCTTTATTTACTGGAGGGCAAGTTCAAAGGTTTCGGATTAATATGCAAACCTTCCTCAATTTCTCC
>NW_026019016.1:2714154-2720100 GCF_020466585.1 Dendroctonus ponderosae | reverse complement strand
TCAAATTGCCAATGCCTCCTCTTATCGGGGAAAACAAGGAATTTTTGAAAAATTCTCAATCAAAATCGAGACTAACTAGAAAGCTGTCTTTTGCTCCATTTGATAGAGAAGGTTTTACTCTATTAATTCGCTGGATATCGATTCAAAACCAATTTTCTTCGATTGCTCGCAATTTTCTAAACTTGCACCTTTAGAGGCGGTTGAAGCGCCGCGCAAACCACTCTTTCCTTCCAGTTCAATTTAGCTGGAAAACGGCTGACAAAAACGAATTCTTTATGCCGATCATTTTTCAAGCTCTTTTATTGGACTGTGCTTTGGTGCAACAAAGTTGAGAATCGTAGTAGAGAATGCAACTACGAATTTTCAAAACCATTGAAAATATCGCAGCAGTCGAAATGTTTTAGATCTAGTTCTTGTACATTATTTTATAACAGGGATCGAAAACAACCAAAACTCGAAAAAAAACAAGAAAACTTGACTTGCAACCGACTGGGATCGAGCTCCTAAACCGTGTAAATTGTTAATCTTTGTACAGTGAAATCGGCTTATAGAGCTTAGGGCATCGGGCGTTATTTGACTATATAAAGTGGCACAATCTACATTACGACACATTTCTGCATCGCACAAAGGCTTCGGCTACCGTATTCATTTGTTAATTGTCACTAAAATATCAGCTCGCCACTTTAGGACCGCAGATAAACCGATTTCGAAATGGCACGGAATTTACATTAAGAGATTGTCTTGTGGAATGGTTCAGGTGTGGCTGTTTCTCAAAATCTAGAGCCCATATTCGGGCGGTTTTCTTCAGCGACATCAGATTGGTCTAGCGAAACAATTGCGGGCAACAAAGCGTCGAAAATGTGGTTTAAAAATCCCACACAGACATGATTGTTTGGATTTCCATCAAGAAACATACGCCGTTTATGTGCATTAAGCCCCCCATGCTTATGTTGCTTGGGCATTTGTTGGCTTGATTAAATACACAGTCTGCCAGATCGAGATACTCTTCGGGTAATTGTGCCATTTATATGTCATCGTCCACACTTGGTAATGCACTCGGAATGATATCAACTGGAAGTTTTTTTTCCGCCGGCAGGAGTAACAGCGCTCTAAACCCACCCGCGCAAAGTCCTGCCAAAAGACTCGGCAAAAAGTCGCTTTTTGCATCGCTGATTGAAATATCAACCACAAACGTGTAAACTGGCAGTCTTTCCTTTGGGCCATGGGATTAACAGCGCCTTAAACTCCCGCAAAGTCCTGCCAAAGGGATCGACAAAAAGTCGATTTCTTGCCTCGCTAATTGCCTGTTAAACTCCCACATTTACCAACAACTTGCAGCAATTAACTGGTCAATGGGCGGCAGGCTTTGGCACCGAATTTCTTAATCATGACTTTGCACATCATCATCATTATCATTACCAGTTTCGGTAATTGCGTTGATTCTTCCATAAGTGATTGAGATTTTTTATCGGGCCCCGATCAGGGAAAGTTTCCAGTACCGCTTCCGAAGTGTTGCAAACAAATGGACGGATTTTGGTATGCCATTGAAAATAATAAATCAACATGGGTGGAAAAGCCATTGACACGGAGTGCATGCCGTTTAAAAACAACACGCAGTGATCGTCCGCATTGCTCAAACAAACTTGGCCATGGATTGTGTGTGTGACCAAAAGTGAAGAAACCGCCCGTGCATCAGTCGCTGCTTCCGGTATTTTTTCGGTTTGGAATCTTTCAAATCACAATGAAATAACCGAGTTTTACTATTTTGTGGACAGTTAGGAAATCAAGTGACGACAACAGGAGCAAAACTTTGCAAAGGTTTGCTTGGGAGCGACTTTGGTTTCTTGCGATCGGCGATTCATAGAAGAAATGAATAAAAGTAAAAAATCGAAATTTACACTACAGACCGAGGGTAACAAAAAGAAGTGTCGGAAGCATACAAAAGCGATGGTTGGACGACATTAACATTCCGTCAATAATAGTGAAGTTGCACGCATAAGAAACTGGGTGCTTCACTGGCTGTTTGTCTCGCTACGCACTCTTGATTTCAAGCTAATAATTTCCTTCTGAGGCATTTTGCAGATAAACTTCCGGCATAGAAATTAAACGCAATTGAATTTTCAATAAAAGTGTACTTCAACTGGCAAAATTGCGATAAAAATAATGAAGTTGTAGGCAAAATAACCTGGGTGCTTCACTGGCTGTTTCCCTCGCTATGCACTCTTGACTTTTAGCTCATAATTTCCTTCTGAGGCATTTTGCAGATAAACTCCAGTCACAAAAATTAAACGCAATTTAATTTTCCACAAAAGCCTATTTGAACTGTCAAAATTGCGACAAAAATAGTGAAGTTATCGGCAAAAGAATCTGGGTGCTTCACTGGCTAGTTCTCTCGAAACACACTCTTGATTTTTACCTCATAATTTCCATCTAAGGCATTTTGCAGATAAACTTCCGGCATAGAAATTAAACGCACTTGAATTTTCAATAAAAGTGTACTTCAACTGGTACAATTACGGCAAAAATAGTGAAGTTGTAGGCAAAATAATCTGGGTGCTTCACTGGCTGTTTCCCTCGCTATGCACTCTTGACTTTTAGCTCATAATTTCCTTCTGAGGCATTTTGCAGATAAACTCACGTCACAAAAATTAGACGCTGTTTAATTTGCCACAAAAGTCTATTTGAACTGTCAAAATTGCAACAAAAATAGTGAAGTTATAGACAAAAGAAACTGGTTGCTTCACTGGCTTTTTCTGTCGCCACGACTTTTAGCTCATAATTGATTGGCTCCTGCTGCATTTTGAGAAAAACCTCCCGTGACAAAAATGAAGCGCAATTGAAATTTCATTAAAAGTGAATTTGAACTGTGGAAATTGCGGTTAAAATTTAAGTAAAGTAATAGCAATTTCTAGCAAATTAGCCCTAACTGTTGGCTCATAGTTTTCTTCTGATGGGTTTTGGAGGAAAACGTTCTCAATAAAAGTGAAAGTCATCACAATTGTCGTTAAAATCCAGATCTAATGAGGAAAATTGCGGCAGAAAAGGCAAAGTTATGGGCAAAAGAAGCGTATCAGTGACCAGGATCAACAGCCCATCAACAAATCACTAATTCCTCATTAATTCCAACATATATCAGAAATTTTGGTATTTTTTTGGGTATTCCGGCAGCCTCCGTTTGCCGATGGTATTAACCCGAAGCATTTCCTCGGGCATTCAAAGACTGGAAAAGCATGGAAAGCTGAAGGAGAGGAGAGAGTCTCATACTGTGATCTATTGTTGCTCCCATAGGAAAATGTACATAAATGCGCTTGTTTAATCTGAGGTTATTTGGCTTCCAGTATGTGATCCTTAAAAGTTGTTTAGCCAGTAAATCAGTGTTATTCTTCGAAATAAACGATTCTATCCGCACTTGTAAGTACCGACCCAAATGGTTAATATGCAGCTTTTGTTACCCAACAAATTAAAAGCTAATATTGGCACACCTGCCCACGATAAAGTCGCTAATACCACACAGGGAGACCAAACGCCCACTCGAAGAATAGGTGCAGAGAAAAGCCAACTAGTTGTCGATGGATTTTTTCTGTTGGGCTAAAACTTAAAAAATCCCTAACTTTTGACGGTGAATATCTTTTTCTCTGGGTATATTAAGCGGTCTTAAATTAAGGTCGCAGTGCAATTAAATGGGGAGATTTGAGCACCCTAGTGAGAACCCCATGGGCAATCAACCCTGTCAGAATTAAGTGGTTCCAGGTATTCGAATGGTGTATCGGAATAGTCAAAGTCGAAGAACCTCACGTTTTATCGGTTTTACGGCCGTTTTCGTCGCTGTGCCTTGTTTTCCGCTTTTAGAAGCCGCCTATTATTACTTCAGAACCAATTATTCTCTGTCTGTTCCCAGAACGTTCAGTCGTAGAAAAATCTACCTGCTTGATTGATTCAAGAAATCGCTCGCAAATTCAGTACCGGTGAGCTGATTCAAACCAGCTCATCTTCAGCATTAAACCCACTTCCTGTGCAACAATAATAGAACACTGGCCCAATTTTCTCATCAAACTAGGCCTGGGCGTTTCTTCACATATACAAACCGCGAAAAACGTAAATATTTTGAAAATTATTCAGGCAACATGTGAAAATTGCACTGACACGTTTCACCGATTGAACAGACGAAGGAAAACAGACCGTTTTGTCGCCCAATTCCTTGGAAATCTTCCACTGTTTGTTAAGCAGCAGGCATTGGAAATGGAAACAATCGGAAACAAGCAGAGTCGAAACGGAAGGTGCAATTACGCTTTTCGAATACTTAATCTGTCGGGTTTTTTCACTGATTTAGGGTCGGTGTGATGGTTCAGGAATACCTAATGGGGCTCACAGTCAGTTCGGAGAAGGGCGAAATGAGTGGATGATTTTTCTCACTGATCATCAAACTGATTAGGCCAAGAATGCCCAGCTTGAAATCATTCAGTCTGTCGAAGTTTGTTGAACTTCCATGCCTGTAGGGTTTGTTTTACGTGTGGAGGCGTGTGCATTTTCAGCGGTGATGGAAAAAGCAAACCACTGGTGCTGGCAAACCAGCAGCGAAAGTGCATCAGTTTCATCATCATTGAGTGACTCTCTACTCTAAAATCTTTCAACAGTTGCTCACGATCGAAAAATATCATTCCTCAACGAAAAAAAGTAATAAATCGCATTGGTTTGTAGGCGATTATTAGCAACAAATGTCGGACTTGAATGCAAAGACCGACAAACAATGTGGACATAAAGTGGCGTGTTTGAAACGGAACATAAAATAGATGATCATAGTAATTAGATGGAACAGGTTGACAGTTTTAAAAGGAACAAGTAATATACAGCCATATCTGGTTACGTTCCGTGGGCTTGAATGTGCGCTCATACGCGCACATTACAACGTTTGAAGATTGATTTCACTGGGGAATATCAATGGCTAATTGCATAAGACACGATGAAAGTAAATAAGGTCGATTACACTATGTCGAGCAATTTCTCCATCATCATCCTTCCAATAAGGCCAACCAGGCCGGAGGCGAAGTTATTAAGTTATATATTCGGTCTTTATCGGTCCATGTATCTTCAAAGGTCACTTCCTGCGAGAAATCTTGCTCGTGGTGCGGGAAAATGTCGAAAACGGCCGCTCTGATAGGTCAGAGCAAAAAATGGCCAATCTTTTCTAATTCGCCCACGCTCATCGTACCTAAATCAACGCTTTTCGCGGTTGTACCGAGGGTGAAATTCAATTTGCACAGTCCCAAGCCGCAGACCTGATCGAACCACGTATGGAACGACCAATAAAATAGCAATTTATCGCATTCCGACCACGCTCGGTACCTTAGTGCGATATGGTTCTTACTACTCAGTGTTGCCAACCAGATACTAGAGAATTCCGCTACCCCTCGCTACTCAAAACTGCTGGAAACCTGGAGATTTGCACACTTTGCGAAGAAATCCAGCTGTTCTTGATGCAATAAAGCACAATGCTGTGTCTTGTTCTGTTCTTTGGCCACCAAATTTTCAAACTCAGGCCCAGCTCTCAATCGGAATGATTTTGCCCCAAATGATCGGCACTAAGTTTCAAAAATTTATTTCTCGAAAACCAAGCGACTTGCACATTTCAGCCTTTCTGCCTTGGATAGAGAATAGTTTCCTCTTTAGGGCTTAGAAGTGTTAATAGTTTCAAAGTTTCGGCAGAATTTGCTAAAAAATCACAGGTTTCCATCACATTTTCAAATTCAGGCCCATCTTTTAACGGGAATCACTTTGCCCCAAATGATGTGCACCAAGTTTCGAAAATTTATTTCCCAAAAACCAAGCGACTTGCAAATTTCAGCCTTTCTGTCTTGGATAGAAAATAGTTTTCTCTTTAGGGCTTAGAAGTGTTAATAGTTTCAAAGTTTCGGCAGAATTTGCTAAAAAATCACAGGTTTTCATCAC
>NW_026019016.1:2708236-2713163 GCF_020466585.1 Dendroctonus ponderosae | reverse complement strand
TATTTCTCGAAAACCAAGCGACTTGCAAATTTCAGCATTTCTGCCTTGGATAGAGAATACTTTTCTCTTTGTGGCTTAACCGTTTTATTGGCTTCAAAATGTCGGCAGAATTTGGTAAAAAATCACAGGCCGGTTAAGCAGGTAAGGGTTTAAAATTTATTTCTCCAAAACTGTACTGAATTCTGATTTGAATTTATTTTCGCTGGTAGAGCTCTAATGTATCTAAAAGCTCTCACAGTTTCAGTTCTTCTCCATCCTCAGAGAATTTGTAAAAAAAATTTGAAACGAAATGCCAAAATTGCCCAAAATGATCCTCACCAAATTTCAAAAATTTACTTCTCAACAACAGAGCAAGATAGAGATCTGGGGTCTTTTGCGTTGGATTGAGGCCCTAAAAGTTTAACGAGTTTAGAAGTTTTGCAAAAAACATTCCACATTCAAGTGAGCATCAGTTTGGCTATAAGGAATGGTGCTCACTAAATTCTTTAAATTGCGTTATTTGGTAGAGAGAACTAGAGTTTCACCTGGTTTCGTAATAGATATAGATAGAGAACGACTTTCTCTATGGGTTCAGGGAGTTTTAAAGGTTTTAAAGTTTCATAGCTTCATAGTTTCATAGTTAGACGAAAATTTCAGATGGTCAATGGCGACACCAAATTTTAGAAAATAAATTTCTCAAAAAACCTACGTGTGTTTTATTTGCGTTTTATTGGAGCTGATACTGCACAATTGTCTCTGTGGAGATGCAAAGTGTCAGGAGTCCACCATCTTCAGGGCAGCTGCAATCAAATCTCAGGCCTGATTGAGAGAATTGGTTCCTTATGGAACCAAAACGTTTCAGTGCACCACCATCTTCAGGAACTTTACATCTCAAACATAAAAAAATTWATTSCAGAAAACCTCCTGTGAGTAGGATTTGGTTTGGAATGGCGCCGATAGAGCATGATTTTGTTTGTGAATTTRGAAACTTTCAGCTGTCGACCATCTTCAGGGTATTTCTGGCAAAATATCAAGCTAGAGGAAGARTCACAATGGCCAMAATYGYGTCASCCAAATTTAAAAAAWRTATTTTTCYTTATCGAAAAAAAGGTACGGATTAGAGCTTGACTGCATTGAATGGAGCGCAACTTTGTTTATCCACGAGGAAAGTTTCAGCAGTCGACCATTCTCGGGAAATTTTCAAGAAAATCTCAGGCCTGGGGGAGAATCAATCTCGCCACAATCGTGTCAACAAAAATTTAAAAAAATCTTTCTCAAAAACGACGCAAGAAAAAGATCAGAACTTTGCTCCATTGGATAGAGCACAGTTGGCTTTATATAGCAGGAAAGTTTGAACGGTCCACCATCTTCAGGGCATTTGCAGTATTTCCGCTACGAATGGCAACTATGAGGACTGGGCAAAATTTACTTGTTCTCCTGCCCAATGGCAAAGGAAGGATATTAGTGCAGATGTCGTGTAAATCTCGCACTCTAGGTAGGCATAAGGCCCATATGGTCAGTGGAAACAATTGACATAAACGAGTCCTGGCTGACACGCGACATTCGATTGTTGCTCAGCACTTGTGCACTCAAGGCCTCCTTTCGCGCTTTGTTTAACTGTAAAAAATGACCAAATCCATGACAGCTGCCCATGATGGTTTTATGGGCGCCAGCAGCGAGTAGGCAGGCAGGATTTATCTTCGTCCATAAATCCCTATTCGGTTGTCCAAGTTTCGCGCCTTGGACACTCTTCTTCTATTAACATAATCTTCATCGATAGTTTTACAGTTAGAGCATTGTGCGACATGTGAAGAACCCATCAAGTTCATCAAGTGGGCGATGGTTTTGGACTTGGGAGACAAAAAAATCAGTTGACCAGAGTTGTACATTATATTGCTATGCACCAGGCCGGCTAGGATGATTGAAATTTCTCAACTACCACGATCGGAACGCGTTTTTCGCGTTATTAACGTGTCGCCCTGCATTTTTTCAGCTAATTAAACTGGTCGCACCAGTTCAATCGACTCGTTTCTCTGTACTTTGCTGGTTATTATTCCGATCACCGCATTACGCAAGGCCAAGGGCATCCTGCATTTCTGATTAACGAAACTGCAGTAGGCCTGGTGTCATTGTTTTCATTTCTTCTGTGCCTCAAGTTCCACTTGATTATGGAGGAATTTTCGACATTAATCCGAAACCTTCCTGCTTGCATTCTCTGAACCTTTCGTTTGAAAGTGAGCGAAGTTTTTCAGCTGCAGTTGGTGGATGTTTGAGTGTTGATTGATTGGAAATGATCAATCCGGAGGAGGCTCGAGGGGAATGAGTATGGGGTGCTCAAACATAATATACAAGGGAGCAAAATTTTAGTCCTCCAATGTCAGGAGAAATTTTCAGGGCAAAAGCCCAATTTTTTCAGTTGCTSTTTTCATTCATTCATGAAATTTCGTTCATTCATTCATTCAAGAAAGAGAAGAGATACRAATACAGRTTTCAAAATAAATAATTGTACATACAAATGCCTTGCTGAAAATGCTTAAAACCTGAACAATTGCTTAAATTGTCTAACAAAGTRCAYAGATCCCAAACAAAATTGTTTCTTCTTATATTTTGTAGCTCTTCTTGCTTTGCAGCCACATCATCTGATATCTTGAGCAATTCCTCTYAGTAAGCGCTGTTCGAACTGCTTTTAAGAATAGGAGATACATTTTTAACTTTAGGAGCTTAAAGACTTGCGAATAGTTCGGTTCAATCTGAATTGAGTGGAAGCTCAACTACTGRGTGAGACACTGAGTTGCAAATGCTGCAGTTTCAATTAGTTTTGCAATATTGGCGTATTGAATCCAGTCTAWGCAGACTTTGGTTAGTTGCAACACTTCAGTGCTCCATGCACGCCAGCTGATCAAACATTGCAAAATTTCCTGCATGTGCGTGCAAATGGGCTGGCGAAAATCACATTTTTATGTGATGCCTCCAAGAACCGTTCGATTTAATTGCCGGGCATGTCGGCCGGTAAATTTAAAAAATTAATTGACCACATTCAATTAGGCGGCCGGAACCGCAAAAAAACTGTTGCGTTCTTTCATGCCCTGGAATTGGGAGCACACATCCATATATGAACGTGGCAATATCGAAAGTGGTTGGCGAAAAAAGCCAGGCCCGACCATCCGTCGTCAAAAACCACTCCAACATGTTGCTTTGGTGGTTTAATCGGTTTGTTGAAACGAATAACCGCATCATAATCTTAACAAGGGATTGTGGACGAGAAGAAGCTAGTTTGCTTTTTCCAGCAAATCTGGCATGTTGGTTCTAATAAAGTTGGCCGGTTAAACTGATGGAAAATGAAAGTGGTGAGCAACAAACCTCTTGAGATGCGAAGATTTATGGCAGTTTTCAGTGAAACACTCTCAAATCGGCGCTTGACTAGTTATAAATAGTTTTATCCCCGGTGTCTGAGCCTGCTGGCGTAATATTTACTATAGTTTGAAATTTTCTTTGAAAATCTGGAGTATTTTTAGCCGTTTTCGAGTCAATTTTTCATTTCTGTTCAGCGATTTATTATCAAACTTGCTTATTTCATTTTCATACGCCCACTGATTCAAACTAAAAAAAAAGCTCAAAATCACCAACTTCTGCTTTTGCCTTCCAGCTACTTACTAAAGGGCCTTCGCAAGTAAATCGCGTTCAAGCGGACTTACCAAAAAAATCCTCCCAAGTATCATCTTGAGTGGCAGCGTCGGACATATTCATCAACCCTTCCGATGGAGAACTAACACTCGAACATCAATGTCACATTTCACGAAAAAATTAAAAAACACCGGCGATCTTTTCGAAAGGCTGACCTGATGGTCGGGCGACTTCTACATCATCCATCCGCACGCTGAACTGTACTGAACTGCGCTCAGCTGCGCCCAACTTTTCGTTTGATTATTCGAGGAAAACCGGCGCATGGTGGGCGCCGCGCCTAAACCACCCCCTCGCTTCAGTTCGGGTTTTCGTTGTTTGAAAATTGCGCCAACTTGCCGCAAACAAGCATCTGTTCAAAAGCACGAAAATCATCCCTGCAATGTTATTTCAGCGCAAGAGTTATTTGAACACGCAAAGTATGGGCAATCTGGAAAATACTTTTGCAGAAAACGTTATTTTTTTCTGATGAAGCTACTGAAGTTTGAATGGTTGTTTAAACCGACAAAATTGTCGATATTGGGCAACAGAGAATCCGTCTTGGATGGTGCAAGATCACAGCCGAAAAATAATAAGACAATTTTTCTTTTAACAGTCTCTAAGTGGATAAGTATATCTAGACTTTCCTGACGAAGGACTCATTTTGCAGCACGATGGTGCTCCTCCACACTTGCTCTGCTGCCATTGTACGTAAATTTGTGAATGAAACTTTTCCCAATCGATGGATAAGAAGGAGAGTACCATTTGGATGACCTCCTAAGCCGCCAGACTTCACTCCGATAGACTTGTTATTCTGGGGTTACTTCAAATCGAAACTATTTGTTGGCATAAAAAAAGTCGCATTTACAAATACAATTAGACAATTAATCTACAATCCACAATTTTGCAAATTTTGGCTTTTTCTCTCTTTTATTCTAGTTTCTGTATCTTCCAGGGGCGGATCCAGCTTTAAATTCAGGGGGGGGGGTTGGTTATGTAGAAAAAATACAGTCTTCTGTTGTCTATGAAATTAGAAAAATTATCGTCGTTTTGTGCAGGGGTGGCGTAAGATTATGCCAAAATTTAATGTTTTTCGTCCCGTTTTGCATGTTTCTCGGAAGCAAAATGAGCAAGAACGCTCGTTTTTACAGCATTCCAGAGATAACTAAATGGCCTTTATTCGAAGTGTCTCAAGAACCATTCAAGCCACAGAATTCGTTTTGGCATCGTTGGATAGAGAATTGAAAAGTCGATTCAGTCGTAACAACGTGAGTGAGGAAATTCGAGT
>NW_026019016.1:2694802-2707481 GCF_020466585.1 Dendroctonus ponderosae | reverse complement strand
ATTGAACCTGAAGAGGGATTTTTTTGAAACTTTCCTTACTTTTGAAACAAACCGTGCTCTTTCCAGCTGGGAACTCCCCATTTTGCGAGCAGGTCTCGTTTAGGAGAAAATGCGGCTTTTTGACTTTGAAAAATTTCACAAAATCCCCGCAATTGAGAGGGTTTTCTTCGAAACGTTCCCCATTTATGAAACGAAAAAGTTCCCAAAAAAAGCTTCGTGCTGCTTTAAGCTTGAAAAAGTACTTGCAAAGATGCCAAGTGCAGCTAGAAGTTCTGGTAAGTCAAAGTAAGAAAATGGAAAAACCACTCCATTTTAATAAAAATTAAAAATAATCCAAGATAATCAGTTCTATCAGCTTGTAGAAAATAGTGTTTGTAACATTCGTCGATGTGAAGACTGTAGGGTTTGTTAAGAAACTGATTTTCTTGCTTTATTTTCTACTGAAAAACGCTCTATTTTGAAGACTTTCACCTAAAAATACCAACACAATCTTGAAGTCTTTTGCGCGAAAATTTACAAGACAAATTTAGAGTTTTGCAGGAATGTTACAAAGACTTTTTGATGATGCTCTGATGCTTTACTTCTTCCTTCCTTTCTGACAATCATCGGGTCTTTTCAGCCAAAAATAAAAATAATAATTTTTTTTTAATTCGCCTCATTCATCGCTTTCCAAGGAATGTCAGAAAACCCTTTTCAGCTTCGAATTTGTCACAAAAACCAGATAACTTTATTTAGTTTTTTTACTGAAAGTAATTAAGATTATCTTGATAAAACGACCCGAGAGCAAAAGTTTGCTAAAAAAAGCTTCTTTAAAATTTCAGGTCTCCAGCTTTAGAGAACTATTGTATTGTAAAGCTATTCTTTGTAGGCAAAAAAAGCATAATTTTTTAGTTTTACTTAAACTCTTACTAAAAATACTGACAATTTTCAGGGATTTTCTGTGAAAGATTATAAAACCAATTATATTTGAACACTCGCCTACTTAACAGTTGTGTAAAATTTTTTACAACTTTTTGCAGCTTTGATTTTTGGCCAAAACACACATAATTTTCTCAGGATTTTTCTTCAAAAATATTTCCCCGAAGAAAGTTTATAACCAATTATATATACTTTGTGAAAAATTAGGTTTTTTTAAACCGGTTCCTTCACTTTTAGGTCAATATTTCTAAACAACAGTTGTTTCTTAACGTTTTACTGTTAAATACTAGCAAAGTGAGTGTCTCTGATGCAACAAAACTAAGACATCGATTTTACAAGATAACTCGTCGTCTTTTTAGTTTGGTCTTCTTAGTCGCCTTTTTCGAATACCCGTTTTACCTTTGAATTTGGGACAAAATCGAAACAAAGTTCTCTTGTTTTCCGAAAAAATTATAAGAGAAAGCAAAAGCATATAATCCACTATTTAGAAAACTCGTCACCCTCATCGCTCTGTAGAATTTTTGAGTTTCTTCAAAATTTCCGATTTTTTCCGTTGAGACCAAGTATTTCCAAGCAATCGTTTCTACAGAAAGGGTAACTAAGATAATTTTTAGGAGTTAGCGCAGTGCTGTGCAAATGACTTGGTGCACCAACCCAACGCACTGGCGCGATAACTCCGTTGCTGGTAAAATGTTAAATGAGTTATAATTCATTAACCGTTGAGTTAACACTCATTAACTCGGAGAGCGATCACAACTCAAAACTCAACACAGTGTTACTCAGGCCTATTGGGCTGTGATTAGAAAGAATTTAAATCTCAGTTCCCATTTCAATTATCATTTGATCAATTCTGGTCTACGCTTAACCTTCCATTTCCATCATGAGATCATACCTGAGTCATAAAAGCACAAATTTCGAAAATAATTTTGCGGCTTTAGCTACCTAAGATTTTTAATCACATTCTGCCAATCCTCCACACACCACCAATTAGTGGTGGATGCTCGAGGGTTCTAAGGCGCATTCACCTTTCTGTATGTCTTGCAATCCTTCTGAAGACACTCTTTCTACTGGAGATGCCGTCCAGTAGATACCGTGGCGATTATTCAGCTAAAGGTGCTGGACAGGCCGGAAAATAAGCCAGAGAATCCTCCAAAAGGTGAACATTTCGGGGGTGAAGCGGCCATTTCCAATAGAGCTGTCCGGTCAATCCCAATAGGAGAATCGATGTTTACGCTTAAAAAATCAGCGAATGTTAGTTTAATAAAAGTGAGTGCAAAAATAAATTCTTTGCACTCACTAAGTTTAGGTACGCACAGGCAACAACAACAAATGAAAATCTCATAAGCATTTCTACCCAAAATTGCTTCATCTGGCTCTGATCTCGCAACTTGGGTAACGCGTAAACGTGGAAAGTAATGCCGATGGGCACGAAGTTGTCGGCGCCTATGGAAAATGCAAGGGTGGATCCAGGGGGGGGGGCCCAATCAATTCTCTATCCAACGATGCCAAAACGAATTCTGTGGCTCGAATGGTTCTTGAGAAACTTCGAAAAAAGCAGCGTCATGTTCAAGTGGATTTTGCAACTCAAAAAAAAACCACGCAAATCTAAAACTTCTTGAATTCAAGCCTTTTTTGAGAAAACTGCCAACATTTCCCCATCCATGGTTCACTTTCTATAAAGGCCATTTATTTCTCTCTAGAATGATGTACAAATGAGCGTTCTTGCTCATTTTGCCTCCGAGATATGAGCAAAAACGGGGCGGAAAACATGAAATTTTGGCATAATCGTGCACCTAAGTGTCTGATATTCAAATTTCGCTTTCTGGGTCAAAATTACTCGAACTGCCTCACTCACCTTGCTACGACTAAAAAACGACAAAATGAATTCGGTGGCTCAAATGGGGCTTGAGAAACTTCGAAAAACGCAGCGTCATGTTTGAGACGATTTTGCAACCCAAAAAAAGTCACGCAAGTCTAAAACTGCTTGCACTCATGACTTTTTTGAGAAAACTGCCAATACTTCCTTATTGATGGTTCACTTTCTAAAAAGTCCATTTAGTTCTCTCTGRAATGATGTAAAAACGAGCGCTCTTGCTTATTTCGATTCCGAGAAATGAGCAAAAATGGGACGAAAAACATGGAATTTTGGCATAATCGTGCACCTAAGTGTCTGATATTCAAATTTCGCTTTCTCGGTCAAAACTACTCGAATTTCCTCACTCATGTTGTTATGACTGAATCGTATTTTCAATTCTCTATCCAACGATGCCAAAACGAATTCTGTGGCTCGAATGGTTCTTGAGAAACTTCGAATAAAGGCCATTTAGTTATCCCTGGAATGATGTAAAACGAGCGTTCTTGCTCATTTTGCTTCCGACGATCATTTTTCTAATTTCATAACCAACAGAACTGTATTTTTTTACCCCCCCCCCTGACTTTAAAGCTGGATCCGCCCCTGGGAAAATGCCAACGTTTTCAAATTACGAACACACGTAATGAGGCAGGACAGGAAAAAACGTGTTTATTTCAAGCACAGACAGCAGTTTAAAAAGCTGCAGTGTCCATTTTTCTTTGCACGTAAACTAATCAGGGTGGCTAAAAGATTGGATTTTGCGGCGATCGCAAAGTGCTTGGGGAAAATAAATGAAGCAACCAGGCGGTTTTATTTGAAATGGAAGCTCCAAATGTTCTGTTTTAATTATTCACAATAAATACATTCTATCGTTCTGAGCTTAAGCTAGCATGATTACTATTCAGCGCAGTGCGGCCTTAATCCGAAGTGAGTGCTACAAAAATATAGTGCTTTCTTAATCCTAAATGGAGTATGTATAGATGCTGATTGGACAAAGTGTAAACTTAGAATTCGAGTCCTATTTGCCCAATTTTGAATTTCGCAATTCACCAGGCTTGAACTACCGTGATTTATTAGGATTCCTTGAAAACTCTTCTAGTCTAGTCCTACAAGTATGCTTAACAATCTAGTATAAAATCGCTTGAAACGTCGAATAAGTGACCAAATTAAAACCTTGTCTCGGGTGAAGCTGCAATGCCCCTTGAAAAGCAACCCAACAACAATAATGATTGGAGTATTTGTACATTTTATCACCACCTTGCGACTTTTTCCTCTCGCAAGCACGAGCTTGAGCCAAAGCCAGGTGATCTCAACTAATAAAACGGCACCGTATCTACTTAGTAGTCGCCGGACGCCAGTTTCCCTGCTATCGCATAAATAGCGCTGTAGCTGCCTGCTGATAGACCAATAACACCAATGCCGATCAGCAAGATGTCTTTCCAGAACAGCAACGTTTTTGGGTGCGACTTTTCCGGCCAGTTGGCGCACATTTCGATTATTGCTGGAAAGGCGATGCCCAGGGCCGACAGGCAAAAGGAACCAACCAGAGAGATGAAGAGTCCGAGAAGAGGCACAGTCATGGCCAAGACAACTGCAAACAACCAGTAGAAACAAACCCGATAAGTTGCCAATAACTTACAAGTAACAATCACGCAGACGATCCTCAGCAAGTACTCGTAGAAGGACTTCTTCTTGGCATTGGCGTCTTCCAGATGTTTGGCAATGTAGTTGGTCCACATGATCTGGACGGGAACGTAGCCTTGCAGTCCGTAAGAGATGTAGATGGCCAACGAGTAGGAGAGAATAATCACCTGAGCCAGACTGAAAACGGAAAAGTTGTTGCTGGGCAAACCGAGTGGAGCAAATTGAAATATTCACATTTCCGCTATGGGGAAGTTCATGGTGATGCTGGACTTAATGCCGTCCCCATACTGCCAGTAGCCCATCATCCCCATTCCCACGTAGATCACAGTGACCAGGATCATCCCAATGTTCAGCACCCCCATTGGCTGCCTGAAGCTCTTCGGAGTAGCCATGTTATTTTCCAAAGCGATCACCTAAAGCACCAAGAGGCTTAATTATATTTAGGAATGTTTTTCGGGCTTTGAAGCCGTGGCCTATCGGAATTTCTTCCTGACGTTTCGTCCACAACTGCGGCGGACATTTTCAAAGGCGATGAGGCAGTGGGCGAAGTGAACTCCCGTGCTTTCCGACTAAGACTGGTTCAATTACGGGATCCCCTGCATAAATACGAAAGGGGATCGCGTAGTTGAACCAGTCTTAGTGGGAAAGCACGGGAGATCACTTTGCCCACTGCCTCATCGCCTTTGAAAATGTCCACCGCAGTTGTGGACGAAACGTCAGGCAGAAATTCTGATAGACCACGGCTTCAAAGCCCGGAAAGTATTCCTAAATGTAATTTAACCGGCCGTGAAAGCCTTCATAGTCTGATAAGAGGCTTAATCTTGCAATACATCAATTTCTAGGCAACATACCACGCCAACAGCCTGCAGAGAAAACAGCGTCGTTCCAAAGTACAGAGGATAATCGCTCAAGCTGCCCACAGCCGGCCGATCGCTGAAGTCTTCCAGATTTTGGAAAATGTAGTAGCACACAACCCCAAACGTGATCAGCGTAATAACATTGGCCAGAATGGAGAAGGGAGCGAGCAACTTGAGGTTCTTGATGCAGATGATGAGCACGAACGGAACGAACACGATCAGCATGTACACGATCAGACTGTACTTTGTGCTTGTGTACTCATCGAACACGTACTTCAAGTTTTGACCTACGAAGACTACGTAGACGCAACAGATGCCCATTTGGTAGAAAATGAGGAAGAAGTTGGTCAGTGCTCTGGAAAATTTGGTGTCAACTACAGGCTCGAGAAGCGAATGATTTTCCAGTGCAACTCACGGTGCGTACGGTGCGAAGCCTCGGAGACACGTTGGACCAATATCGCAGGCGATTTTCATGGAATCTGGATAAGTCAGAAGAGCCACTCTCAGCTTTTTGCACATCACGTACTGGGCCTTCACCTGCAACGGAGCGCAAGAGTTGAAAAGTTCAACGACTCAATGCCTCAACTTACCAGCACATGCAGACAGTAAGTGCACAGGGCGCCGATCAAAAATGTTGAAATAATGCCGTTGATCATACCGGACAGCTTGAAAGCTTCCGGCATGGCCAGAATGCCAGTTCCAAGGCATCCTTTCAGCAAGTGGATCAGGGTTTCTGCGTTTCTGGAAACCACTGCTAGCCTAAATAGGCACTTTGATCATTTCCTACTTACGTGGTGGGGCTCTCGACCTCGCGATGGAGATGAGGATCGTAGTCATCCACAACACCATTTTCCGTCTTGTTGGGGTCCCTAAACAAACGGATCATCCATTACAACCAACAGCAGCCCAAAATAAACATTTGGAAAAGCGCCGGTTCCTTACCAACACTTTTCCTGCCTTTTTAAATACAAATTCGGAATCACCAAACGTTCCATCTTTAGGACGATGGCGACTCCAACAGCGTTTAAACACAATTCATTTTCACAGTGCGTGTGGAGCTTCGCGAATATTTATTGCATTTTTTGTGTGTTTGTGTTAAAGCGTTCTTGCGGAAATGCTTTGAAGCAGCGATTTTGCCAATTGCCAGGAAGACTTTGGCTGAAGCCGAAGGAATGAGGAATGAGCGAAAGCAAGATAATAATGGTGAGGGTGAGTTTGCTAGTTTCCCATCACCAACGTGTACAAGAAATTGTTTTTACCGTTTATCCAACAGTTCGGACGCCTCCGTTGGCTGCCTGAAAGGGCATATGGAATTATCTAAGGGATTGAAGGTTTAATTCGAGCTAAACAGGCAAAATCACCTACTTGTTGGCCCCAATGGCTTCCAGTTTTATACTCTCCTGCGTCATTTCGTTGTCTATTCTATTTCCTTGAGGTTTCGTTGATTTGAACCTCCACTATTGCATTTCCTCTTCAAGGGGTAGCTGAGAAAGAAAAACTATTCTTAGGCTGACGGTATGTGATGTTAAAGTTGTATGAGTATGTTAAAATATTATGGATTGGCAATTCTTTTCTGGTCTTTTAGGATGCTTATGTGGATGGCCTGGTAAGGAAAGGAAGAGAAGCAAATGAGTGCGATGGGTTTTGAGTTTTTGTTTCAAAAACAGCGACTTCCTAGAAGTTGCTTTTTGTAAATTGAACAGATTGGGAAAACTATTCAGAGGGTCTTTGCATAACTCCTTCGAAAAAAATTTCTACTTGATAAACTGCGCCAAATAGAGCCTTGTAATGTTGAGGTTTTCCCGAAAAATTTGCGCGCTAAACTGAGAGAAACTGCATCATTTGGACGGCAGCTTTAGGAGCTTTTTAGAAACTTTAAAAGTCGATTTAGACTTTTTTCAGTTTGATATTTTTGCCAGCTACATGCTCTAACCATCGCAAGTAGCATTTTTCAAAAATAAATACGCTTCCTCATTTTGAGCTAAAGGAGTCCAAGCGTGGAGGAGATTTTCCAATAAAAACAGAGCAGAAATTACTTGGTCTATTCGATGAAAATTCGTGTTGATCTAGCAGGAAAGCGCACTTACTTGGCTTGGGATCGCGTTTCGAACGAAAAATGCTCCTGCCTGCATCCAACTGACCTGATACGCTCTAGCAGCAAACAACAACTGGATCCAATTATAGACGACAATCCGAGAATGTGGCCCCACAAACTTTCTCCGGTCCAGACTAGGAAATCGCAATTTCAACAATAAAATTAACTTCGTTTAACTGAACTGTTTGCAAGAGGAAGTTGAAACGCGCCTGTTAGATCCCGTCTGGTTGCAAGCCGACTTCGGACCCGTCCTTAGAACACTGACCAATTTGGAGGATGTAGGGGAGGTCAGTGTGGCATAAGACTGATGGTAACTACTAAATCGCAATTCAGAGGAAAATGGAGCAGGTGAAACGGCCCAACAAGCCGATGCTAAAAAGTGCGGCTTTTGAAAAAAATCGTAAAAATGTACCCAACTGATGAACACTTACATGTACTTTTACGGGCTCACAGGCACAACACCTAGAATGCTGATTTTGCTTCAGTCTAGTTGACAATTATTTAATTATTGCGTTTGCAAAAAAACGAAAATTATTCTATGTTAAGATATTATTTTATTTGTTTGCTGCATGTAATAAAGTTTTTAAATTCTGTTATAAAGTTAAACAATTTTAAGGGACTGTTTACATTTGGCGCAGTCGGCAGCACTTTTCAGTGATTTTTATTCTAGAAGCCGTAAATCGACCAAGACTGTTCAGTAAAACTCCGAACCACTCTTGGAGCATCTGGCAGAATCGGGAAAGACGCAGAATATTGCAGGAAACAATTAATTCTACCTGAAATCAGAATTGCAAATGCAAGAAGAAATCATTGCCATTCTCGTTGAATCTGTCCAAATGTGGATTGAATCATCAATGAGAAGAAAACCTTCAAGAACGAAATTGGACTAAGAACAAGACAGTTTTATTGGTTTTTGGCATTAGTTCTAGTCAGCTTATAAATTACATGTTGTTCCAATTTGCATGATATTCCTCTAGCAAATCTAATCAAGTGCTTATTATAATCTTGCAGATTAGCGCATTCCAAATCGGTTGGTATTACTTTGCTTTGGAATTGATGGCGCAAAATGTGTAATTTGCGACAATTGCAGTACTTCAACGGCACACGTTTCCGTCAATAATCACGCTAAAGGGGAAAAAACCGTTGGTTGCATATTTTTAGAGGACTTAATGCATATCCAGGCTCATGTGATTTGGCAGCAGGCACGCCTTATGTAATGCAACTGTGCAGCTGGAAAGTTTTTAAATGTCTACTGATGCACTTTGGTTTTTCAATTTTGGCACCGAAACCGAATTGCGATTTGTGGGAGGAGGTGGATAACCCAAACTGTGTTTTCTCTTTGGACTTAAATACTTCGACACTGTTCCAACAGCCATTTCTAATCAACATTTTTTTTTGTTTTTCTATATTGAAGCCCGTACTTTGAGTTTACGGGTTACCCAATTTGTTTTCGATCTTAACCTGCGCTTTGGACTTTGAAGTCGCCTCTTCTCAGCCAATCGAGTGTTTGTAGATAAACAAGCAATGTACCAACTGCTACTAGTTGAGAGTGTGTTTAAAATTTCATTAAGAAACGCTCCTCGTAGCAAACACAATTGAGCCAGAAAAATAGCCCAATAGCAACGATGCCAAAACGAATTCTGTGGCTCCAATGGTTCTTGAGAAACTTCGGAAAAAGCAACGTCAGGTTCAAGTGGATTTTGCAACTCAAAAAAAACCACGCAAATCTAAAACTTCTCGAATTCAAGCATTTTTTGAGAAAACTGCCAACATTTCCCTATCCATGGTTCACTTTCTAAAAAGGTCATTTATTTCTCTCTAGAATGATGTATAAATGAGCGCTCTTGCTCATTTTGCCTCCGAGAAATGAGCAAAAATGGGACGGAAAACATGGAATTTTGACATAATCTTGCACCTAAGTGTCTGATATTCAAATTTCAATTTCTTGGTCAAAACTACTCGAATTTCCCCACTCACGTTGTTACGACTGAAGCGACTTTTCAATTCTCTATCCAACGATGCCAAAACGAATTTTGTGGCTCCAATGGTTCTTGAGAAACTTCGAAAAAAGCAGCGTCATGTTCAAGTGGATTTTGCAACTCAAAAAAAACAAATCTTACGCCACCCTTGCACAAAACGACGATAATTTTTCTAATTTCATAGACAACAAAAGACTGATATTTTTTCTACATAACCCCCCCCCCTCTGAATTTAAAGCTGAATCCGCCCCTGCTGGAAATCATCCTAATCAGGACCAATCAAAATCTTCAAATAGTTAGACCAATTCGTTTTTTCCAGTTCTTCGCGCATGGATGATATTTGCGTTAATCAACGGCGCTAACGGATAAAATTAAGAGCAAAATTGCAAGATCATCTTCAAAGAACTGAGTGGGTTTCTTTAAAAGTGGTGTGGGGGAAAAATAGCGAGTGATTAAAATGAATAGAATTTACTATAAACTACATTTTTTTAAACTTGTTCAATTCAACTTTTCCCAAAATAATCTGCAAACATTTTCATGTTTTCATTGTTCTTCAGGAGTCCATTAACAGAAATACTCTTATATTGATTCAGTAATTTTACATTTTAATTATCTTTCCTTCATAAATAGAAATTGTCCCAATAAATGTAGACAAAAGCGAACCCTAAAGTCAGATACAGAAAGCAATTCTGTTGAAAATAATTATTATTGAAATCAATAGAGTAAAAGAAAGATAATTTTACACCCCATGTTGTGTACAGGTGCACAATGCTTCTTCCGATAACCAGGCGTCAGATTCTACAAAAAAGAACAGAAAAATGAAACGTTACAGTAGGCAAAAGTCTTACACAAAAGTGCCTGGCAAATACTTTGAAAGTATAGAGTGCGGTTGCTCAAAATAATGTAGAACTCTTTTTAGAGAAACAGACCAGATTTTTTGGCATATTTTATGCATGCAGGACGAACAAAATGTATTTTTCTTAAATGCTGTTCAATGATGTAATATAAACAAGACGTCAAGGAAACTATTAAGGAACGCCAAAAAATTAGTATACATTTATACAAATATAATTTATCGGTTCCGACTGGGCTGGCAAAATTTGGGCTTGAAGAAACTTTTTCGTGGATATTTTTAAAGTCTAAAAATATTGACCCGAAGACTTCAGATGAGAATCATCAAGCGAACAATTAAATGATAAAATAATCATCGTTATTCTGTAGTTCGGTGTCTTTTTTTTTCGAAAAGGTGTATGAATGTTCAGTTTGCTAGCGACAGTGGACGAAATCGATCGATAATCGCATTCTTAGATGGAAAATATAGAATCATTGTGGCCCTAATAGCAAGTGCGGTAGGTTGTGAAAATGTGCTGAACTTGAGGATTAATGGAGGATGGGGCGCCAGCTTGCAAAAGCTGGTAAGAATGAACTCTAATCTATAAATCTTTTAACTTGAACTGAGTTTAGTTTTCCGACCAGCAACTGAACTGTTATGGATTCTTCATATTTCTCTATCTTTGGATTGCTGATTTCAAATAATTTTGGTTTTTCCTGCTGTACTAATCATTATTTCTTTCCAGGTGACACTACGCAGCTTTCGGTAAGTTTAGCATTATTTTGCCTCTGGTTGCCATGTACATGTAGAACTTTTAGTCCCAATATTCATCATCTGACTCGTAGGGTAATATTGGTATCGATTGAGCCATTGGTTCTTTCGTAGTTCATTTTTAAACTTTGGGAATATTTTGGTCCGTTTTGCATTTTTACATCAAGCTCATCTAAAGCTTGTCTCCAAAGAACCGCTCAGATATGCCAATATGAGTTCCAGTTTTATGTTTTTTGCTAAAAATGCTAAAAAATAGTCCAGAGTTTTAGTTTTCGAAACTTGACTTTGACTAAGAATGGGTGTTTGGGGCTGAAAGCGACCAAATTCCAGTGCTTGATTACATGGTGCCTTTTCCAGTCAAATCAATTAAACAGTGAATGAAAGGTCAATGTTTATGTGACGCATTGCCAACAAATAACACAGTTTATTTTCGTTCCGATGTTTGCTTGCTGGCCAATTAGAGTACATTATTATGGTAATGTAATTATCGAAAGCCATAACAATGTACGCTATCTCCCAGATAGTTATATAATTTCCTTCATCATCAGGAATCAATCTGGTTGCATTTGGTGAAAATATACTGTTGATATAAAGAGCACATTAATTTGTAAAATTTACTTATAGTGTCTTTATTCATTTTTTTGTTCGGTCATTGCGCGTGGAATTGCCCAATAAAAGTACTCAAAAACCCCATTTGTATTAATCTAATAACTTTAAGCCTCTGCTGGGCTTTGCCAATTAGATCTGGCCTTGGTTAACTGCCTCGATTTGGATTAATGAACTACTCTAATCCGCCTCATGACTAAATTAATGCGTGCAATCTGCACCTACGTCAAAAAAAGATGCCTAAGCAGCCACAATCAGCTGTGAAACCCCGTTTCAATGCACTCATCCAGGCCATATTGAGCTGCTACTCACCTGCAGGTTCATGTTGAAAGATTAAATCCGGGAAAAGGGCGACATTTGATTGCAACACGCGGATTACAGGGCAAAACAGTGGCAGCCAACCTGACGTCGCGACGCCGGCGTCGCCATTCCAGACCGGGCACATGGTCTGGATCGTTACTTCCTAAACCTGGAGCGCCCCCTACTTGCTGTGCAATCCAGTTTGCCTTTAGCAGGGTTTAGTTTCCTGGAAATTTCGCCAAAATATCCAGGAGCGATCATGACATTATACACAAAACCAGTTCTCCGAAGGCTCTTTAATTTCACCCCTGCCCTTCAAAGAGACTTTTTCCTTCTTATTCTTCTGATTTTATGCACTAATTTACATCGCATTTTGAATATCTCTACTTCTTTTACTTGGCACTTTTCTATTCCTTTGGATTTCATCCAAAACTGCCACGAAGCATAGAGTTTGATGCTGTTTGGTCGATGTCTGGTTTAGCTGGGGTGTCGACTAACTGATTTTTCAGTCCGGACGAGGAAATACTGTTCCGTACAGTTACTTAAACTGGTTCAGGTACAGTTTTTCCAGGAAATCAAAATATTGTCCAACTCTCTTTGTTCAACTTTTTTATTCCAGGTGGACGCAGGGATAAACGTGGATGATTTCCTTAAGGGAGTTCGATAAGGCTATCGTATCGTATATACTTTCCTGACTGTGTTTCAATTCAAAATCAAATCTATTCCTGGGTTTCAGCCATTTATTGTCTCTATTTATTAATCAAAATACGTTTCGGTGTATTTTTCCACCATCATCAGTTTTTCTAAAATAACAGATAGTTAAAA
>NW_026019016.1:2690537-2693803 GCF_020466585.1 Dendroctonus ponderosae | reverse complement strand
TTCGTTTCAAATTATCTGTTATGAATTTCTTTTTATGCCATAAATTTATTATTTTATTTAGTTTTGTTTGTATATTGGTAGTAAGATCTTTTTTTCAGGTTTATATGTTTTTATATCACTTATTAAGCCTAGCATTTTCGTTTTGTATTCACTTTTTAACGTAATTACAGTATTGTTACATTTATAACATTCTCTGCTGTTAGTAGGCAAATGTTTGTGTTTTCATACATACATTTTTTTGTTTCATTTATCAGTCCATTAACATGACATGCCATATTTTTATTTGCGTTTTGTTTTATTTTACCTTTGAAATTTGTTAAGATGTTCACAATTTATTTCTGATCTCGTTCTTTGCCTCATTATTTAATGAGAAGATTCCATGTTCAATGCTTGTTATGATTTCTGAAATTGGACCATAGTGAGCCTTATTTATGGAGAACCTAGGTCCAAGTGATAAAATATATTTTACGTTGTTCGGTATGTTTAGTGAAGTCAAATTCTTTATCCAATTTTCATTAATGTTACATTTGTTTGTTCTGCCATGTTTCTTTGCTAAAAGTTTTTCTAGTTTATTTTTTTGTTTTGTTTTAATCTTGTTGAACACAGTTTCATATTTTTGCTCTTGTTGTTCATAAAACACTTTTATTTTATTTTGATGGCATGTTTTTTGTTGAAACGATATTTTAACATTATTAATGTCTGTCAATTTTATTCAGTTTGGAACAACAATCGCTCAGTATTATATTTAAACATTGCATATAGAATACGTCCAAGACTTTCAAATATGAAATGGAAAACTGATGATGGTGGAAAATTACACCGAAACGTATTTTGATTTAGGAGGAATCTCATTTTTTGCGGCGAAACCAAAGGCAAGTGTACGGATATCAGCTATTGCCAATCGAAAAAAGCAGTCTGGGAACTCAGCTATACGTTCAGAAAGTAGTTTTTTGCGACAAAAGACCAGCCTCTCTTCCCTACTCGCTACTGCACCGAAGTTAAAGCAATTGAAAACAAACGAAAGCGTTTTTTCATGTTTAATAAAAACTGGTCGCTCAAGCCCAAAAAGGTGCAAGAGCACCATCTGGTGCGCGCGATTTATTCACCAGAACCACTTGGACAACCTTGATGGTATGACGCAACCTCCATGGGTTCCCCACGCCATCGCCCAACGCCAGCTTTGTTGTTCACCTCAGATTAACGCTGCAACCATCTTTGTAAGGTACCGTCACAAAGTGGTTGCAACTTGGTTGGTTATCGCGAATACCGCCCGACCATTTGGGTTTTTGCTGGTGCTGAGCCGCCGAAAGTGAGAGTGCGTTGGGTGTGCGAATGGTGTTCCTGTGCTCAGTTTCGTCAGTCTGCTGGTCCAGGGTTTAGGGCGATTATGGTATGTGGTTGATGGAGGAATGCGAAGAATGCGCCTTGTTTTCGCGTATTAGGTCACCAAGCGTAGGTATCCTTGTTGGGAGTCAAGGATGGTGCGCTTGGTGGCTATGTAAGGAATACCTGCTGTTAATTGTCACCTTAGGTGGACGAATTGGTTTACAAGAAGTATAGCAATGTTTTTTTGCTGCTGGCGGTTTTGTTGCAAACTTGAATTTATCTTGCAGTCGCTCAAAATTTCGGAAATTTTAGGAAAACCCGTGGTTTCAAATAATCGACCTCTTACACATGAGCAAAGTGGGCTTTTATGACCCACTAGTAGGCAAAACGCCCACGCATTACCAACCCAACCAAATTTTACTTCTGGCTTTAAAGTGCAGCATACATATAAATAAAAATTCCCATTCAAATCATTGGCCGATTTTCCATTAAACATCCAACTGTCCATCAATCAAAGCGACTCTATTGCCCATTCCAAGTGTGTTTCTTTGTTATCAGAAGCATCGGCACGACTTCATAACGAGAAAAAGAGAAACTCGAAAGTCAAGTACAGGCAATGTTCGTGTCAGGGCCAATTCATGGCTAAATTGAGCATTCAAAGAATGATTTTCCGCTGAAAACCTCTCGTAGGCTTCTTTATTCCATGCATTATTAGACATCAAAGAATGGAAACCCACTTGTTTTTTTTTGCGCAATACAAAGCGCCTATCTGTTGAATAAGACACTGTTTCTCTTAAGTCATGCATGCTCGTGCTGGGTACCGTTAGTTGAAACCCAATTAAAGTTTCATTTCACCGAGAACCAGGAAAGACAGTCATAAAGACGGAAATCTAATCGTTGATCTGCCGTTGTCAGTGGCGTGTAATTCGTGGCTTTAACGGGTTCCCAGAACCAATCGGGACATTGATTCTCTCGAAAAAAACTTCAACTAGGGAAAGCCCAAAATTTGCTTGTGCAACTAGCGCAACTGGTTCACTTGGACGTAATATTTCTTATTACACCAGCACCGTTAGCAAAACACACATTAGAACTGTATTTTACGCAGAAAAACTGTAAACCTAACAGATCAGAATGTTAAGCCAGTAACGCGACAAGTCCAGTTCCTCATTACGTCAACGTAATGGCAATTTAGCATTCGGATCTGGCCTTAATATAAATTGAATCGCTCCCTTGCAACAAAACAATTCATTTTCCTCTTCCTATATGCTGGTGGAATCCCATCATTAGCACGCAACAAGTGCCTTGGATCGGCGCCAAATTCGCTTTTAATGATGCAGAGTCACAGAACAAGAGGTTTTGTCTTAAAAACGAACCACTTTCTCTTCGTACGCAAATTTGCAGTGTTTTTTTCGGTTGCACATACACGCCGACCTGGTTACATAAATAATTGGCTATTGCTACAATTCGGTTGCTCATTCGTGTAATTATGGGGTAAAGTTCGTATTGCCGGTCGGAAAGTCTTCAGGCCAAATTATATTCTAAACTAAGCCCCTGGACGTGAATACTAGTGATGAGCAGGACTGGTTGTTTTGGTCTTGGTCTGGAAAAGCAAGAACTTGTTCTGTAAAACCATGACTTTTACAAGGGTCTTGCGAAAATAATTCGGTATTGAACCGCATTCCTCTTGGCCCTTAAATATGATTAAAAAATTGGAAAGGTTTTTAACGTTTAACATACAAACTGTTCACTTAAGTTAGAAAACGTAAAATTGGGGACATAAATAAGACATTTGTTTACAAACTTTTTTTGGGTATTTCGCCTCAAAAATTTTTGTTTTTAAAAAAGACAGAATTTCCTCACGTCTTTTATTACAGATTGATAAATAGTGCTCCTATCTCGCAATAAGAACGAATTATTTATCAAAAAGTAATCAAGAACTA
>NW_026019016.1:2678269-2689538 GCF_020466585.1 Dendroctonus ponderosae | reverse complement strand
GTGATAGTTCTTGATTACTTTTTGATAAATAATTCGTTCTTATTGCGAAATAGGAGCACTATTTATCAATCTATAATAAAAGACGTGAGGAAATTATGCCTTTTTTAAAGACAAAAATTTTTGAGGCGAAATATCCAAAAAGAAGTTTGTAAAAAAATGAATCCGCCTCAACAATATAGAACTTATCTAAGACATTTGTTCTAAACATTTTTCACTTTTACCTTGAAATTTTAGTGTATGTGTTACCAGCAATGTACGAAATCCGGCAATGTGCAAAATGCCGTCAGTGCTAGTCAATCTGAGAGTTAGATATGTTTAATCTTCACATTGCCTAGACAATGTGCATAATACCTGATGCAGCAAAATAGCGGTCCCTCGGCTTCCGGTTCCCAGTCCCCAGTTGCTTCTGTCTTCCCAATATCCTCTGTAATCCGGAAAATTCCGCTCTGTATCTGTATTCCTTCGAACCATGTTTCTTTCGGTCTTCCGCTTTTCCTCCTTTCGTGGGGTGTCCATTTAGTTACCATTATAGGCATCCGATCATCACTCATTACGTCTATGTGCCCCTAACATATCAGTTGTCTTCTTTGAATCTCGTCCATTTTTTTCCTCTACTCGCAAGAGTACCTCTTATTCTTTCATTCGTGAAGATCTTCCCCCAAAGTCCATGTCAAGTTTCATGAGTCATCTCTCGAGTTTTTTTGTTAATTGCCATGTTTCGCATCGACGAAAAATGGTGTTTATAGAGGGTGTTTAAATAAAAATTAAAAATAATTTTTCAATTGCTCGTTCAATTTGTGATAAAAAATATATCTTGCCTATTTTTCGTATGGGGCGCCGGTTTGATGCGAAAAAATAAAACACCTTATAATGACATTTTATTTCATAAAGCTCTCAACGCAGCCAATTTGCTTAATCAAAATGAAATTAGCCTTTCTTCATTATTAAGCTTTAAAATTGCCACACCTTTCAGTGCCAATAAGTAATTAAGTTTTCTTTGATAGAAAAATCGAAAATTTTGCAAATGCGGAATTGTTTGACATGCATTTTGTCGATGGTCCAAGTAATGAAAATTGTATTAGTTTCATAATCAACTAAGTAGTTCAAGCTCTACTACCTAGAGACACTTTTTCGCACATGAAATATTTGAAACTCATTTTCAGCATCAGTTTACCATAAATGTATGGCTTGGGGTAATTAATGATCAGTTAAAGGGCCCATATTTCCTCCCGCAACCACTACAGGGCACTAAATTTTACCTTTATTGCCTACAGGATTTCCTACTTGTTATTCTTGAAGACGTGGTGCACCAGCCCATGGCAGCATTAATGTACGTAATCACTTAGACGAAGTAGATCCAAATCGTTGGATAACTAGGAAAGGTAGGGAACATTGGCCTACTCGATCGCCGGATTTAAATCGCGTAGATTTTTACATTGGGGTTTTCTTGAAAATGTTTATGACCACAGGAATTCAATTATGCTGGGCGGAGAAACAATAAGAAACACACTAGGAATATTTACGAATACGACAATCAATGAACTACAATCAAGGTTCTCAAGCCCCATTTGAGCCACATTGTTCGTGATTCACATTGATGTGAATTCGTTTCGGCATCGTTGGATAGAAAATGGAAAATTCGATTTAGTCATAACAACATGAGTGAGGAAATTCTAGTAGTTTTGACCGAACAAGCGAAATTTGGATATGAGATACTTAGGTACAAGATTATCCCAAAATTTCGTGTTTTCCGTCCCGTTTTTGCTCACTTCTCGGAAGCAAAATGAGCAAGAACGCTCATTTTCACATTCTTCCAAAGAGAACTAAATTGCCTTTTTAGAAAGTAAACCATCAATAAGGAAATATGGGCAGTTTTCTCAAAAAACTCATGATTGCAAGCAGTTTTAGACTTGCTTGATTTTTTTTGGGTTGTAAAATCGACTCAAACATGGCGCTGCGTTTCTCGAAGTTTCTCAAGCCCCATTAGAGGCACAGAATTCATTTTGGCATCGTTGGATAGAGAATTGATAAATCGATTGAGTCAATTCGAGTAGTTTTGACTGAGAAAGCGAAATTTGAATATGAAACACTTAGGTGCAAGATTATGCCAAAATTTCGTGTTTTCCGTCCCGTTTTTGCTCACTTCTCGGGATCGAAATAAGCAAGAGAGCTCGTTTTTACATCATTCCAGAGAGAACTAAATGGACTTTTTAGAAAGTGAACCATCAATAAGGAAATAAGGAAATATTGGCAGTTTTCTCAAAAAACTCATGATTGCAAGCAGTTTTAGACTTGCGTGATTTTTTTTGGGTTGCAAAATCGTCTCAAACATGACGCTGCGTTTTTCGAAGTTTCTCAAGCCCCATTTGAGCCACAGAATTCATTTTGGCATCGTTGGATAGAGAATTGAAAATTCGATTCAGTCATAACAACATGAGTGAGGAAATTCGAGTAGTTTTGACCGAGAAAGCGAAATTTGAATGAGACACTTAGATGCAAGATTATGCCAAAATTTCTTGTTTTCCGTCCCGTTTTTGCTCATTTCTCGGAATCGAAATAAGCAAGAGCGCTCGTTTTTACATCATTCCAGAGAGAACTAAATGGACTTTTTAGAAAGTGAACCATCAATAAGGAAATATTGGCAGTTTTCTCAAAAAAGTCATGAGTGCAARCAGGTTTAGACTTGCGTGATTTTTTTTTGTGTTGCAAAATCGTCTCAAACATGACGCTGCGKTTTTCGAAGTTTCYCAAGCGTTTTCAAGTTTCTCATTTRAGCCACAGAATTCATTTTGGCATCGTTGGATAGAGAAATGACAAATTCGAGTGAGCCATAACAACATGACAGAAAATTCGACTGGTTTTGAYGCAGGTGTGGTTCTATTAAACTTGATTCGAATCTTTGTTGTAAAAAACTAGAGGCCGGAGCCGCATTTATTAAATTTATCACCTTATTTAAAAGCAAGACTTGCAAGCCTCTCGTTGAAAGACGCAAACCAAAACCGACTGTCTTTTGGCTAGCAAGGCCAAGAACGAGACTCTGTGTGCAAATCGTTCGCTCATCACTAAACAATCCAGCTGACAGCAGTTTGTCTACACCAACCAATCTAAATATTTTTCAGGTGTTTAGCACTTTAGCAGCGTTAATTAGCAATGTAACTGTACCCACTGGTTCTACGTTGAGGCCATTAATTTTCAGTTTGTTCATTGCCTTGTTGCCCAGATTGCGGTACAGCCAATTGAACCATAACGCTATAAACCCGCCTAAGCAAATCCATGTTTCAGATGACAACTTCCTAACCGGACATTGACCATCGATTTCGCATAAGATGGTGCGCAAAGTGGGTAAAAACCACTACATTGCTTCGGCACTAAGTCGCAACGATTCCCCAACTCCAGTCCATGTGTCCAGAAGTGCGGCCTATTCCGATGGCGAGGACAGTCATCGAGCTCCTTCGGACAGGACAGTGTCCGAGTACACTTCAGTGGTACGCCGGGCGCTCCTTTGATGTTTTGGCTTTTCCAACTGAGTTTTTTGGCCTTCCAGCCATATACTATCGTGAACGAAAGAGGCAGCCGACCGGGATACACCAGTAGCAGTCCCAGACATAATGGTTACACTTCGTCCAGAGCTCCTTCGGCTTTGAGCAAAAGCAGTCGGTATGATGATACAGGATCGGACATCTACGTGACCAGTGGTGCCTACAAGGCGCCATCAGAAATCAGGTAAAAATTCTAATCCCCAACAGCGAAAAACGAAATTTCAAAGTCCTTCTAGTCGAGCCAGACCACCCAGTCACTACTCGTACAGATCAGGAGCGGCTCCTTCAGTGGCAAGTCGAACCAGCAGGAGTACGGTGAAAACTGGCAGAGGCTCCAGGAAAGCGGGCATGACGGTGGAAACAATGGCGGCCCCCAACCCATTCTGCCCCAACATTAAGGGCATGTGCTGCTTAATGCTCCTGCTGAACCTTGGAATCATTCTGGTCACGTTGGGATTCGTCATAGTCATCCAATTTTTCGAGCCGGTTATTGTGTGGTAGGTGACTGATTCGTCCGCAGATCACGTTCATTTGACCTGCAAGGTGATTCCCAGGGTGTTCGGCATCATTTTCCTGATCTTCGGCTTCCTCACGCTCATCGGCAGCCTGATTTACTGCGTGGTGATCTGCAGGGACGTGAAATCGCCGAGTCAAGTGAATCCAGACGAGCTCTATTGGACCCACCATTGGTCGAAAACCATCGGAGCTTCTCCGGAAATCCACTACAAAGCTGAGGAGAAATATGGAGACGACCGGTATAGGGAGAGTGATCGGTATTCAGTGAGCAAACTGTCCGGCAAGTACTCGGATAGGGAGAAGAACGGCAGATACTAACTCTAGTGTAGCGGTAATGCCCTAATCAGTACGACTTTAAACTTGTTTTATGTAAATAACTGCAACGATTGCGAACGAACCTTGTAATTAATATTTTGTAAATAAACTGTGAGATGTAATATATTACAGTAATGCCGGGTGGACTTAAGCGGAAATGCGCAGGCCGCACTTAGTGCACATTCTCTTCTTCATCATCAGGCAGCAGAGGATGCCGATGGGGAACAGCAAAATGCCCACCAACCAAGCAGACAGTGGATAGTGGGACAACCACAAAGTGTTCTGGCAAACTGGACACACCAGTGGCGTGGGTTGCGTATGGATCACATCTGGAAGCAATCTGGCAATTAATTTTGCCGTTCATTGGCGGAGGTTTCTACTTACGGACTGTTGGTGGAGGTGGCGGCTGCTGGTAGACCACCTGAGGTCCTGGCGGGGGCGGATTTGGCTGACCTACATCAAGGAACATACTCCTTATCAGTGCTCCATTTATTTATCCAGGTACTTACCACTATGGGTCGGGTGGTAAGGCGGAGGCGCGGCCTCTAAAACAGCAAATACGGTGATTCAATTGCAATCGCGATTGCTTCCAACTTACCTGACTGAATTTCGATGGCAACGTCCGACTTGGCAGGAGGAGCATCTGCAGCTGAAAGGACCCCAAACTTCCATAACATGTCCTAAGCGCCATGCCAAGACTTGGCACTTACCTGGAGGAATTTCTTGCATGGTCGTCAGCTCTAGCCCAATCCACACACAAATAAATTAGAGAGTTGGGTGCAGATAGATCATCACAATACAGTTTTATTGCCGGTTTCTAATATCAGACTTATCGGTAATCATAATTTATGGCCTGGGGCAGGATTGGAGTCATTATTTGTTCCTGCAGAGCTCAGTATAGGCTGAAGGTGTCTTTTGCTTTAAGGCAGAGAGGCATGGGTAACACTGTGTTGAGTTTCGCTGTTGAGTTGTAGCCGCTCTCTGGGTTAACGAGTTATAACTCATCGGTTAATGAGTTATAAGTCATTTATTAAAGCTTTACGAAAATTTTCACATCTCAGAAAAAAGGGTATCAACATTTTTCTGAGGTAACCTTTTACTATTTTGTTCAAACAACTGAAAAAAGTCATCTAGATTTTCCCAGCAACAGACTGAGTCCAAAGAAAGTCGACGAATTTTCTCGTAAAATCGATGTTCGATTTTTTTGCCTAAAAGATTCAGTTTGCCAGTATTTTACAGTAAAACGTTAAGAAAACCCCGGTTTTTCTGTTTAGGGACAGTGTCGTTTAAAAATATTGACCGGAAAGTGAAGAAACCCCAGTTTCCAAGCGTTTTTCAAATAAATGATTATAAACTTTCGCCTTTTCAGTTCGGTGAAATCTTTTTGCAAAAACCCAGAATTAATTATTAGGGTTTTGTCCATAATTCGAAGCTGTGCAAAGTTCTCCAAAAGTTTTTGCAAAGTGGTTAAAGAGGCGAGTGTTACAATAAAATTTATCTTATAATTTTTCACAGAGAACACCTGAAGAGTGTCAGTATTTTAACTGAAAGATAATTTTTGCGCAGAATGAATTGCTTAATAGAAACTTTGTTAAAACTAGGCTGACCTGAAAATTTGAAGAAACTTTAAAAATCTCCAGAGCGATGAATTTTCTCTAGCAAAATTAATTTTGTAATTTTTTGACTGAAATAACCGCATTATTGTCAGAAAAGTAGGAAACCAGCAGAAAATAATGATTTTTTGCGTTTTCGATTAAAAACTTTTAGTTTTTTGATCGGTTTTTTTAATTTTAAATTTATCTTGTAACGTTTCGCGTAAAAGACCCCCAGATTGTCAAGAAAAATTCAGCCAAAACTAAAAAAACAAATTTTTTTAATAAACTAGTCTTCAGAGGTGACGAAATTTCCAAATAATCTGTTATACACTTTCGCTTATTCTGTTCGTTTTTTGATAGAAAATTATTAAATTTTTGTTCCAAATTCGACGATGGCAAGGGATTTCAACATTTTTTGCAAAGCGACCAAGAATTCGAAATTTATTTCATATTTTTTCACGGAAAACCCGTAAGTTTGTCAGCATTTTTAAGTAAATCTTTAGAAAATGGGCTAAAACTGTAAAATTCCAAAGAAAAGAAAGAAAATATAACCATTTATGTATTTTAGATCTTAAAACATGTAAAATTATTTGTGAGAATTCTCCAAATCGTAGGTTGAGTTACGCCAGTTGCAGTATTTAAAAGACGAATAGGGGAGAGAGAGAGAGAGAGAGGAGGCCACTATAAACTGAAAAACTAAATGGTTTTTTTCAAACACTTTACTTCAACGCCCAGAAAAGTTGTAAATGTAATGGCGTAAAGCACACAATTAATGTTAATTTTAAGATTTTTTTGTGTTTAATTTTTTTGTACATACTTTCCTGACTGTGTTTCAATTCCAAATGAAAATCAATTCCTGGGCTTCAGTCATTTATTGTCTATTTATCAATTAAAATACGTTTCGGTGTTTTCCACCATCGTCAGTTTCTATGTGTAGCGTTGTTGCTACTTTAAGCCTTGGCATATATTTTTTTAAGCCTTTGCAAAATATATGCCAAGGCTTAAAGTAGCAACAACGCTACACATAGAAACTGATGATGGTGGAAAAAACCGAAACGTATTTTAATTGATAAATAGACAATAAATGACTGAAGCCAAGGAATTGATTTTGATTTAATTTTTTTGACAATGTCGCTGTGGACATAAGTAAATAAATAAAAAAACGAAAAAAAATAATTAAAACTAAGAAAATATTCCTCGAAAAAAATAACAACTTTGTAATTTTAGTCTGACATAGAATCATTGTGGCCCTTATGGAAAGTGCGGTAGTTGGTGAAAGTGTAGTGAACTTCTTGAGAGTAAATGAGTAGAAAATGGAGGACGGGGCGCCAGCTGCAAAAACCTAGAAAGAACGATGTCTATCGTATATAAATCTTTTAGCTTGAACTGAGTTTAGTTTTCCTGAAGTTTTATGGATTCTTCATACTTTTCTCTCTTTGGTTTGCTGATTTCAAATAAGTCTGGCTTTGGACAGATGTCCTGCTGTACTAAACACATTTTCTTCTTTCCTTCCAGGTGGCACTACGCAGCTTTCGGTAAGCTTAGCATTATTTTGTCCTTGTACATGTAGAACTTTTAGTCCCGTCTTCATCAACTGACTGAAAGGGTAAATTTGGTATCGATTGAGCTATTGGTTCTTTCGTAGTTATTTTTTAAACTTTGGGAATTATTTGGGCCGCTTTGTATTTTCATATTAAGCTGATCTGAAGCTTTTCGCTAAATCACCGCTTTACATATCGAAATTTGGGTCCAAGTATTCAATACAGCTTACTGATAGTGCGGATTTGGTTCCGATTATTATTCCGGATTGGTTCGTGAAAAAGAACCCACAGGGTTTTTACCCTCGGCTTTCAGGTCCTCAACGCGTTTTTCCAGAATACATTGTGTACCAAAAAAATCCTGTAGTATCCGAAACACATTTGAAAATGCTTGTCTCATTTCGCATACATTCTAATCGCATTCCACAAATAATTGTTTTGCGCAGGAAACATTATTCGAGCGATAAAGTTGTAGATTAGAGGCTTGACTGGGATTAACCGAACTTGTTACTGTTCATACAGGTGCGGGCTAGATTTTTATCCATTGATGAATGAAAAGGCAATCAAACACGAAATAGGTTTAAAATGTTGTTTATTTTAAAAAAATTACTTAAAACTAGCACAGTAGGCTAACGAAGTGGCATTTGGCGACAAAGGCAAAGTTGACAAAAGTACAATTTCTCGGTTCGCCGTCTTTGTAGAGCACAAATTACAATACTTCGAAGGAAGTAAAACCTATTAATACTGGACAGAAGCGAATAGTGGTTCTTTGCGAAATGTATGTGTATACAGCACCGAAAAACAAGTTAAAACTAACAGTTATACGTAATTAATAAGTAATGCTGTTTCGGACTTATGCAACAGCAAATCCGCACTTGGTGCACTTCTTTTTGCGCATGCAGAGGCAGCAGCAAAGTCCACAATTCCAGAAGCAGAATAAACAGAGCAGCCATGCCATGCACGAGTAGGTTCCAGTCCAAGAACCTCCTCCACAAACAGGACAAGATCCTGCTGGCCGCATTGGTGGTCCAGTTACTGTTACAGTAGTGTGCTCTGGAGGAGATTAAAACTGCATTTAAAAAAAAATCGACTACAGAGCTAATAAAAGAACATTTTTTTTTATCAAACCTACAGACTGTAGATTGCCGCTTTATCAACATCCGCATGATACTAAAAGCATTTAATTTAATTTAACTGTTCAATAACTTCAACCAAGCAAAACAACACTGCAAGGACGACAAAAAACTTATTGTTACTGAAGACATTGAATTAATTTCCCACTTGAGCAGGTTTTTTCAAGAACAGTACGTGGAAACGAGATTTTTCCAAAATTGCACTAAATTTTGGGGTTCAGGGGATTTCCCTGGCCAGAAACTTGGTTTTCGTAGCTTCTCGAATTGAGAGTTGAACGTCGATCCCATGATGTCCCAAGCTCATCTACTGTGCTTTAGTGGGGATTATTACTAGAGGAGACTGAGAGAATACTTGTCTCTGTTATTACTAAACTTTCCCCTTAAGAGCCACTGCACATGTGCAAGTGCAGTGAACTGGGCGTTACCAACGCCTACTCGGCCAAGAAGTTTATTAAGCCAACTAATTGATTTAACAAAACTTAGTAAAATTTTAAAATTGCCTACCTGGCATGGTGAATTCTGGCCTGTTTTTCGTTGTCTTTTCCTCCTTTGAAGCAGTAATCGTCAGCCCCAGCAACCGAAACGCTAAAGCAGAACCAGAGCGTGGCTAGCAAGACAATTGCAATTTGGCTTATCTTTCAGATGTGTGCAACGTTTTCAAGCACACACCGTTCAACAAACCGCACTGGCAGCACTTTTGCCACGTCTTTGATACGGAGCAAAGCGATTTCTCAGTACGACTTGTTTATTAAACTTTTCACGCAGTCTAAAAAAAGAATCTTGACTGTTTCCAAAGAAGCTCGAGGAAGGCCACTTGCATTTCTACCAGACCGTAATTTTAATTTTACTAATTGATTGTTCTTCAATACTGAAGCAGTCAACCATTTCGTCACTGAAACGCTTGTCCACCAGATGACGAGGTCTAGTACATACCATAGAGTAAGTAAAATAATTATTTTACTTTCTCTATGGTACATACACAGACTACATACTATACATACTATACATAGATAGGGTACATAGATCATAGATGAAGACAACTATAGATTGCCCACTCCTTTGCACAAAATGATAACAAGATTTTTTACTGATACGGTCGCCATCTATTAGCTGCTTCCGACTCTCTAACGTCATTGCCCCAAAATACCCCCCTCACCCGGATGTTCAGTGGTAATTGCTGGGTTTGCGTCCTTACTACTGTGTATTCAGGATTTGTTATTGTCGGCGAGCCAATACTACAATTGAGATTAAAAGATGCTTAATATTCAGTTTGATATATTTGCAAGATATCAAATTGAACATAAACATACTCCTAATCTCAATTGAAGTATTTCGGCGTAGCCACAGGTGCTTGAATATGCTAATAAAAACTCTATAAACATTTACACATTTTTATTGCAGTAAATCAATAGGCGAAACGCCAAATACCATTATATGGTGAAAGGTGTTTGTTATAGAAACCAGAAACATTTGTTCAAGAAGCAAAATCATGTTATGAATCAATTTTCATAATAATCACAAATTTCAAATGATTTTGAAAATGAATGAAACAAATTTCAAATTTCAAATGATTGAAAACAAGCCCGTCGGGTCCGCCCATTTTTCAACCGATGTAAAGTGTGACTAGGAAATTTAGATGATTTTTCAGAGGCGAGAGCATTTCAGGCCTCACTCTCAGAGCGTCCAATTTAGGAATTTCTTAAAATCTGATATTCGAATTTTCGTTTAGTGGTTTATTCAAATAGTAAAATTATTCGAATATTCCAATAGCGAGTACTCGAATTATTCGAGTTTGATTCCGAGCCCTAGTCCAATTAAAGGAAGCAGTCTGGTTAAAAATGTATTGCGGCTAATCTACACCAGATGGAAAGCCGAACTTCGTTTGGTTCGAATTCTGGCCTAGTGGTTCAAAAGGTCGATTTTCCCTATTCGTGCCAAACTCTCATCTGCCCTAAGATCGACTTCAAAGGGCTGAAAACGCCCGATTTATCGACATACAAGGGCACCAACCTCAAGTTCCTCAAGGAATTTTCAAAGGGTTTGCCTGGTCATTATTGCGAAATCTTTCTCCATACCAAAGAGTCACTCCATAGGACAAAACCAATGGTTTTGCCCAGTTTTCTTCGGTCAAAACTCAAAACGAAAATCGCAAGTTTTTTGTTTATTGAAGGGCGCCAACTTGCTTGTTTTAGTTTACCCCTTCGCACAAACTCCCATCGGCCTAAGAGCAACTTCAAAAGAAAAACGCCCGATTTTTCAATATTGAAGGAATTTCCCAAATATTTGCCTTCATCATTGTCCAGGAATCTTCCTATTCACCAAAGAGCCCAGAGTCCGCACAAGATTCACTAAGAGCAAAACGCAACATTTTTGAACATTGAGTCGCCAATCTTTTTTTTATAGAATTTTTAGTTTTGCCTAGTTTCCTTCGGTCATTATTTCCAAAATCTTCTCCTGTTTAAAGAGTGACTTTGAAGGGTATTTTGTGCATTTAAGGGCGCCAAGTTCAAGTTTCTTAAACGATTTCGTTAAAACATTTTTCAATAAAAGAATTTGGATAATTATTAAAATTTAGAATTTCTTTTATAAATTGTTTTTCTTTGGAAAAATTAGATTGATTACAAATTATTTTT
>NW_026019016.1:2674296-2677270 GCF_020466585.1 Dendroctonus ponderosae | reverse complement strand
TTCGTTCTTATTGTAAAATAGGAGCACTATTTATCAATCTGTAATAAAAGACGTGAGGAAATTCTGTCTTTTTTAAAGACAAAAATTTTTGAGGCAAAATACCCAAAGAGAAGTCTCTATTGTTGCTAAACTCTCATATGCCTAACAGCGACCTCAAAGGGCAAATGCGCGTTTTTTACACAATTAAGTGCACCAACATGAATTTTTTTAACCAATTTTGGAAAGATTTGCCAGGTTTACTTCCGCCGTCATTCCGAAATCTTCCAATTCATCAAATAACAACAAGAGAGTCGTCAACCTTCGGTTTTGTATGGATTTTCAAAGGGCCGCTTGGATTTCTCCGGTCATTTTCCTCAAACCTTTGTAACAAGCGCGATTTTTTAACTTTTACTCCATTTATTTACTGATTTTGCTTAAAACCAAGCTGTGATGAATGCGATTACAACAAATTTCTGAAAAACAACTTGAAACTTAAAAAAGTCACTACTGTTGCTGGCAAATGCGCCAATTACAATGTTATTTTTTCAAAACTCGAACTTAATGAGGCGCATTCACCAAAACATCTAGTGAAACCATCGGTTTATGAAGCGAATTTTTCCAATCAGCCTATCAGAAATTGCGATCGAAACACAATATTTGTGCAAAATCCTCGAATTTGCAATATTTAATTCGGTCGCGACCCAAGGTTAGATAATGAACGTGTGGATAAGAGGCATCTTCAAATATTCCGCCAAATCCTCTTTTGCGCTGCAGCTGGCGCCTTCAAACCCTCTCACCCAACTAACCCAAACGATCTTCCCCAACTTACGCTGTGAGCAGAATTTTGTCATTCAAGCCTTCATTTTACAACCGGAAATTTATTACCGGTTCGTTTAAGTGATCGTAAAAACACCTGTTGGACATTGATAATCAGATGCTTAATAAAAATGCTTAAGGCCGATAAGTTCTTAGAGGACTTTAGATTAGTTTTTATCGGCTGTGGAAATTTTTACATAACGTTTCTAGGCCTTGGTCGAACTTCATTCGATTTCCATTCGCTTAATTTACCGACACTGTAGAGGATGGCCTCAAATAAACAGTGTGGATTTATCACAGTTCCGTATGAAGTCTTACACTCATTTAGCTGCACATGCACGTTTTACCGCCAGAGTATTTTTTTTCTTCTATTTTCTATACGGTGAAATTGGTCCATTTAGAGTGGCAGTGTCGCCTAGTGCGATAAGTTAATTAGCTAATTAAACAATGGGTGGGAATGCAATCCGCGGCAATTAGCCGGCGAATATATAAAAACGGTGTAATGGTCTGTCTAGTGTTTAATATTTGCGACAATTAAGTGTCTTTAACAAGCTCGTAAATCTCCTTGTGCAGAAAGGGGGCCTGGCTTTTATCGAAGAGAAACCGAAGCGTTTTGATAGTAAATGACTCGACTAGTACTACTAGACGAGCTCATGAAATATTTGTTTCAGTATTCAGCCGGGTTGAGAATGGATTTAGCAATATGCTAGATTTTCAGCACATGCTTTCCTGCATTACCTCGTTGGCAATAATTATTATCACTCGTGTCCAATAACCACTTTTTTCAATGTCAAACTAGTAAACCTTATCTCTGCTCGGACCAGTCCACACACATAAAACTTGTGAATGGCAAATAAAATTTACACACGCTTGCATTCGATTAATCCCACAATGAGTCCAAACGTTTAAGTGCTCATTTTTACCTAAAACTTGTTACTTAACTTATACTTTACACACTGAAAATTTTACCAGATTTTCCACTTCATCCAATCATACTAATGAGGATTTCCTATCTAACAACTTATTTTTCCACATTTTTCTGGGGCGTTTAGCTCCTCGGCGGAATTCCGGCCCGCCAATGGCTACTATCAGTGTTGACTTTTTTCCTTTGTAAATATTTTAATGGCTTAAGGCCATTTGACCAATTTTATGAACCGTATTCGTTCCTCGATTCAAGATCAGGATTTCTAAAGACACACTAACATTATTGAACTATTGCTATCAACAACTGGTATGTGTGATAATTTAAGTAGAGTAGAAAATTTAAATAAAATTACAGTGATTTTCTTTGCTTTTTTCAAATTTCTATGTAAGAAATCGTCCAGAACGTTTTGAACGGGTGTTCAAAATTCATTACGAGCAAGCCAAAGAAGACTGAAAGTTTGAAATGCTGAGCAAAATCTTGCAACTCAGTGACTTTTTTAGATTTTTTGCAAACTTCCATCCAAGAAATCAAAGCGCATGTGGCGGTTTTCGTTCAAAAATTACTTACACGCAACCAATGCCCCAATGCAATGCCTCAATTTACAATCTCACGAAGTTTTAAGAAAATCGAGCTGCACATTGATTTTTTACAAACTTTCATCCAAGAAATCATCCAAACCGCGATTAGCGGATTTTCGTTATAAAATTCATCAAGCGCCGCCTACAGTAGATAAAACAGTTTTAAATTTGTGGGTTGTTACTCAAAAAGCCTCGATTTGCACTCGTAGCTCTCCATAAATTTTAAGCAAATCGGGCAGCAGTGTCATTTTTAGTTTTCTGCAAACTTTCATTCAAGGCGCATAAAACGGGTTTTTTTCAAAACTTCATAACGCGCAATCTACCGTAGACTGAAAGTTTAAATTATGGTCTGTTATTCAAAAAGCCTCGATTTATACTCTTACAAAATTTTTGGAAAATCGTGCAACTCAGCGATTTTTTAGATTTTTTGCAAATTTCCATCCAAGAAATCAAAGCGCGTGAGGCGGTTTTCGTTCAAAAATTAATTACGCGCAACCTACAACAGACAGAAAGTTTAAAATTTTGACTGTTGCTCCAAAGGCCTCCATTTACAGTCTCACGAAATTTTAATAAAATCGAGCTGCACAGTGATTTTTTGCAATTTTCCGAACTTTTATCTCTATAATCTTCCAAAGCGCGAGAAGCGGATTTTCGTTCTAAAATTAATCGGGCGCAA
>NW_026019016.1:2660158-2673297 GCF_020466585.1 Dendroctonus ponderosae | reverse complement strand
TTAGGTCAGATCGTCTTCTTTTGGTCCAAAGAATATCGCAGTCCCTTTTGATCATGAGCTTACGGGACACCCTGTATATCGGCGCGTTACACATGATGTTTCTTCTGTGATTTTTCATTGAATTAAACGTAAATCAATAAAAAAATCACCTAAAAATATTAAAGTACTAAAAGTACTTGAAAATAATACTAAATAATTCCTAAAACAGTTTAATTTTAATAGCAGTTCTATTAAATTTGAATCATTTTAGGAACTTTTCTTACAAAGGGATACCTTTCGGATTCAAAGATTTAACGAGCTCCTCCTTCTCGAGAGTCATTTTCTTCTGCGCGTTCTCAAGTAATTTTATCTGCTCCTGTAGCTGGGCTTCGGTAGCGGTCAGGTAGTTTGCATATTTTGTAGATTCGGTCAAAATATTCACTTTAGATAATTTTTTCGATCGAACGTCGTAAGGCAATTGATCCTTAAGGTGATCATAAGCAACTCGGATACCCACTCGTCTTTGCCGCTCCATATCATTGTGCTGGTCCCGTTTATCTACAGGAGTTTTGCTTCCGCCCTGCTTTCGCTTACGTTTTTTACCACGAGTAGCTTTAGTGTTACCGGCAGTTTTGGCGGTTGTGGCGGTTGTGGCGATTTTGGCGATTGTGGCGATTTTGGCGGGTCCCTTACTACCACTACTTAGACCACTGGGACCTGGCAAGGCAACTGGAACTTCTTCAGTCTTTACTGGCATTATGGTTTTAATGCTGGTCTTATTCTTCAAGGGAGATACGTGTTTGTGGAATTCTATGCTGGGTGACTCCTTGGGCTTGATGGGGGCTTGTGGGATGATAGCAAGTTTGGTCGCCGAACATGACACCACATCAATTTCGTCCTCTTCTGTAAGAAAAAAAAAACGTTAATTCACTGTTCGGTCAGTTTCGGCTGAAAATATCAAATTTCAAAAAAAGCCTTCAATGGAGCAGCAACAAAATGATGCGGTTTTCACGCATCTGTGCTAGCTTTTCATTAATACTTAAAACACAAAAATAATCGGACACCCTGCGAATGAATATACAATTTGTGGTACATTTAATCTCAAATAATTCATGAATAGTGCATTCAAAAAGGGTTTTTTAACGCAGGAACCAAATGGTTTAGCAGCCAAATTCGATCCAATTAAAATGGGTAGCAAAATCAACAAACCAAATTTAAGTCGAGTTCACTAGTGGTTTTTTTAGTGCCCCACAACTTCAACTTCAAGTTGCAAAATTGTTCGCAAATGTATCCACCCTAATGGATATTCTGGATGGAGTTGCAAGGAAAAGCCTTGACTTAGTAAAAACAGTGTCAGCGTCAACAGTTTGCCTAACAATTGTCTTGAAAGCAGAAGAGTATTGGAGGAATGTAATATTTTGTCATGAGTCAGACAAGATGCGAATATTTTCTCAGTCGGTGACTAGATTAGAATAATTTTTTTTAAAGYRAAAAATTATACGATGTTCCAACCTCATGTCTCTGAGTAATTTGGGTCTTCACTCGTCTGTTGTTCCTGAGCCATTCAAGAGACAATGACGGGTCACAACTTTTTGCTTGCGAAAAAAATGTCCGGCAAAAAAGCTGTGCAAACAGCATTYTAAAGGGAAGAGTTTAAAATTCCTTAGACCTCAGAAGACCTAAGAATAGTGCGAATGCATGCCTTAAAACTGCCGAAAACTAATTAAATCATAAATCACCTGCCCAATCCYCTGATTTAAATCCKACAGAAACMAATCACAAAAAATCGCTGCACAGAAAAACCGTTCTAACTCTTCACAAAATTCCAATAATAAAAGGCTCTTCCATAGAACCTCTAAAGATTTTCGAACTTAATGTTTTAGTAGAGAAATGGCATCTGAATTAGAAGTGCCTGAATTCGAACTTTTCATGAAACTCCATCGTGTTCAAGCATTAATTCATCATTAAATGTTAACCGAAAGACAAGTGGGTTCGGGATTACACGCCCACAAACAGTGAAAAAAGTTGTCGAGAAATTGGAGAAGAATCCCACGTTATCCAATCGGAAAATGGGCAATATAGTATGTTGCAGTGAGTACGTTGAATATCTACCAAAACGGGCTTGAAGACTTATAAAGTTCCGACGACACCAGACAGAAAGGCAAGTAAGAATCTGGAAGCAAAGAAACGGGCTCGAAAATTGAACACTGATTTTTTCAAAAAAAATTGCTGTCTGATGGATGACGAAACGTACGCTCTTCTCACTTCTCCCAGCTTCCGGGTCTATAATTTATCGCAGCACGTTAGTCCGGAGTATGAAGATTTCAGGACTAGGAAAAAGTCAAAGTTTCCCTAGAAGTTTCTGGCAAGTCGAACTCTACCGTCAGAAAAATCAACAAAGCTACCATAAAGTCGATGATGGAAAGGATTCCAGAAAAAATCTGTCTGTTGCGGTCTGTTAAAACAAATGGTTTCAATACTTTTTGTTTCATTAGAATTTTGTCAAGGATTCGTCATTAAGGTTTTTGTGTGTGGCGATTTTTCCTGACTCAGTCCACACATGGAAGCCAAAATCGACAGCACAATATTACGAGCAAATTCAATTCAAATTCAAAGATTTTTCTGGAGTGAGGCAAAATTGCCAGAGATTTTTGCAAAAAGTCATATTTTCCAAGCCGAAACGAGTAACATCTGGGTTAGAACAAAAATATTCAAATTTCTTCGTTTATATATAATATATGCGGTAATTCTAAAATTCATATTGGTGTGAAAAGTCAACTTAGCGCCAAGCGACCGAATATTTTTGCATCTTCCGCAGGCTTCTGTTTGAAAATGACATGTCCGTTCCGCCCACAAACACAATATTTTAATTGGTGTCGCTTAAAACACTAGATAATTTGTTCATTTGCCATTATGCAAAAAAAAATTAAACAAATTCAGGAAATAAAGAATGTTTTCGATGTCTTCTAAAGCAGCAGCGGCGCCCTGCAAAAATGTATAGGTATCAACTCTATCCTGTAGATTTTCGCAACGTTTGCAACGCAACCTCCAGTCCTAGAGCGTGAGCTGCAAGAAAAAGCCTAGGGAAAGGTTCAAAAGTAAGCAACAGACAATTCTGGAAACTTTGGTCTCATCCCGAAAAATAATTGAGAGACAACGTCTGGGCGATGGTCTAATTTTAGACGATGAATGGCGCAATCGCTGATTATTCCGAATGAGTAATAGAACCAATAACCCGCGGTCTTAGTGGTTGTCTGGTATGTGATTAGTACATGTAGAGCGCTGATGAGTCGGGATGTGGTCCTGGTGGTACCAGTTGGATCGTTTGCGCAAAAATAAGCTCTCGATGACGATCGGAATTAATAATGGCTTGCAAATCCGCTTTGGGGTCGCCCAACTGCGGAATGTGAAAGGCACTAAAGAGGATCCCAAGCCGTCGCTGCTGGTCCTTCTCTGACAATACGGCATTCCGATCGGTCAAAGAAATGCGCGGTTTCCTCAATCGCCTGAATATTATTAATTGGATTAATTAAATTAGCCACTTTTTGCCCCGGCCCTAAGGCTGAAAAAACTTAATGCCGTGCTCGTTACTTGCGGTTTTTAACAATCCGTTAATCGAGTCCTGCAAATCGTCTTCAGCTTTCGTTGACTGACCAGTACAGTAGATTTAAACGACTTCCAGCAGGTTTACAGTGACAACAGGAAAAAATTATTGGTAAATCGGTCAGAGAAAACTCTGGAAATTCTTGTCAGTGCTTTCTTTTCACAGTTTTTAAAATATTTCTCCAATTATTGCAATTTTTTTGTGTCTGAAAATGGGAGCGAAAACACTACTTCTGAAAGCCCTGGATCTATCAAAGTACATTTTATACTCGTTTAAAATCAGGCAAAAGTTAATTTCCCTAAAATTCAGTATTTAAAGCATCAGTTCCAAGTCCGAGTCTTCGCTTTCACGGGAAATGTTCCTTACGTGGAAAATAGATACATAAAAAATTATGCAACTCCTTAGATAATTTCTAGTCATTTTTCCCTGCTTAAATAACAATTTATTGATTGCAAAAATGGTACTATTACTTTTAATTAACGTTAACTAAGAGATTTTTCGGTTTCCTTCAATCGCAGTTTAAGACATCCAAAAATACCAAACTGAGCAAATATTTTGAAAATTAATTACACTGAAAACAATTTCCCTTGCCTCTTAAAAAAATCCGAACTATTTAAAAAAAATTAGCCTTACATTATTGAAAATCAGCCTTCACCTAAAAGAATTGCGTCCTAAACTCATTGCCCTTAAGACCGAGATGAATTTATTGAGAGAGGTTTATTGAAATTGCCAAAACCTGTAAAGTTACGTAGGTGCGAAAGACCCAACCATATAAATGCCCAAAAGTAAGAAGGTGTAGATAATGGAAATTACTGACTGTTTACTTTGCCCGTCGATATTGTACCTGCACTTTTTCGAACGGCATGCAAGGTTTGTTCTCGATACACAATAACAATGCCAAAGGAGAACAGAAATGCCTACAATGCAGAACCTTGTCCATACAATAGATTTATTGGAAACTAAGTGTTTGGTACCAGACCTATGCTGGAGATAATAGATAACTAAATTTCTCCGTAGTGCAGGTATAAACCCTGCAACATCTGGCCGGGTAATCCTGTTCCTTCCTACAGAATGGCCACCCAACGAAATATTTGAACAATGTTAAAATTGGTTCCTGCTGCAGTAAGTGTCCCCCTCATGGGGAACGCTATTTATCAAGAATTAGCCGCTTTTGACGCAAATTCCTGCAAAACTTTTTGGTGTTTTTGTGAGGTACTAGGTTCGGCAACTTTATATGAATTCAATTTTTACTTTTAACGACAGCTCATTATGAACATCTACCAAAGCAAGTGTTTTTAACTCATTGCAGTTTACTCTAATTCCTGTAGAGTTTTTAAAACTGATTGGGAAAAAATCAATTAATCTTTGAAACCGCTCAATGTATCGAAATAAATGAAGAGCATCTTTTTGCGTAAAAATCCCCAAAGGGAGAAAATGAACTCAAAACGCAAAATTTTCGAGGGACGTTTTTGCTATATGAACAAACCGTATTAATTAGGCCTCCTCTGCCAGCACCCTGTATAATAGGAAACAGAGCAACGGCACCGAGGAAACTTTCCGTTATCAAGTTACGACCGATTAAAGAAGATTTTATGGCCGTAATTTGGGGGGAACCTAATTTTAACAGCGTCTCGTCACGTTCCGAAATGATTGCATTGTCATTTATTAACGCATTCCATTCCATTAGGCCAACTTTTCCAGGCTCAGATAAACGAGCAGTGAAGAATTTATTGTCGCGGGTTATACCATGTCGGTTTACTCCTGTTTGAACTCCTCTTAGAAACCTCTTGGGAAACGAGCTTGCGTTGCCTACACAAGGATTGTTAGATGGTATTTTTAGCAGATTGTGAAGCATTTGGCAGTGAGCGCAAACATTTCAATGGGTCACCAAAGTCGTTTAGATAAACTAACAAATCGCCGCTCATATTAGCGAAAGAGGTCAAAGCTGACAGCTTCTCAAAATGTTGACTGACCCGACCAGATGCCCACCAAAATCGCTCTTGAACTCCCCTTATCTGCTGTAAAATGACTTGCTTCTTCTCCTCGACCGATTAGATAAGACGCAGTCGCTCTGTTCCATTTTCAACTGAATGCTTTCCATCTAAAGGGACGATTTTTCAGGATCTAATCAAACGTTCATTGACTCCTGGAGAGCAAAAGGCAACAAAAATTGGCAAAAGTGTGCTAATTTTTTTTAGATACCGCCAGCGTAATGAGCAGCGATGTGTTCATTTTTGCGGACTAAAATTAGGATTTTTTCGATTTCCTGATCCAAATTCAAAGCAGCCGCAATTTGCTCGGTACGAAACGAATGTGCATTCATCCAAACTTTCTAATCAGACACTTCAAGGCGAGTTTTAATGGGTGAAACGCGTTTCCGGAATTTGTAGGCTCCCTATTGTTCGAACTGGGACCGACCAAATACCCTTGCGAAAAGTGAGAAAAGGTTGGTTTATCTTCCCAATTCATTGGTCAGATCTGCTTAAAGCCAGGCTATAGAACGACTTTATGAGAGTGTGAAACGGTTTGTGTGAATTGGTTATGGTTCGAACCACTTAACGTAACTCTAGATAAAACTTTCTATGAAAAATAGTGCTTCGACCTTCGACAACATCATCAAACGAAGCTGCGAAATATTAAACTGGTCCCGCCTGTGAAAAGGAGACAAAACACAAGTGAAGTTTCACGGGAGTTTTAGTTACAGCAAACAATACCGCTTCAAAATGCTCAAATAAATCAATTTTACAAAACAGACGTTCAAAAGAATCTGTTTTGAAATGTGGATTTACTACATTTTCAACAAGACGGCCCTTTCCCTTAATGTACTGCCAGATAGACAATGGTTGGATATGTTTATTAAAATGCATCGATTGGTCGACGAAGCCCTATTGAGGGGCCACCACGATCTGACCGAACACCACTTGATTTATTCCTCTGGAGGCACTTTAAATTTGATACAGAAAAATCGCATAGCTGTTGAGTGAATCGTTGAGTCCGACAAATCCGAGATCGATTTGCCTAAGCTGCCATAAATCGGAACTATGAGTAAATTTAATAAAACTTTTAGAATCTTTAGCGTCAAGTGTCTTCTAACGTTGGTGAAAATTTGCAACTGCTACTGGATTTAGTTGGGAACATTAAAATGTTTTAAGAAAAGGGGCCAGTTTGGTCAAAAGATTAATTTGGAGACCGAATTTGAAAAGCTGCTAAAAATCACAACTTTACGTGAATTTAATGAACTTTTCAGAATCTTTAGTCAACTGTCTTCTAAAGGTGATAAAAATTTCAAACATCTACTGGCTTTAGTTGGGAACATTCAAATATTTTAAGAAAAGGGCCCACTTTGGTCAAAAGATCAATTTGGAGACCGAATTTGGAAAGCTGCTGAAAATCACAACTTTACGTGAATTTGATGAACTTTTCAGAATATTTAGTCAACTGTCTTCTAAAGGTGGTAAAAATTCAAACATCTACTGCCTTTAGTTGGGAACATTCAAATATTTTAAGAAAAGAGCCTAGTTTGGTCAAAACTTTGCGGGAATTTAATAAACCTTTCAGGATCTGTCAACTGTCTGCTAATGGTGGTGAAAATTTCAAATACATACTGGCTTTAGTGGAAAAGATTCAAATTTGAGAAAAGAGCGGAGTTGGGTCAAAACATCAATTTTGACACCGATTTTACTAACCTGCCAAAAATCAGAACTTTGAGCAAATTTAATGAAACCATCAGAATCTTTAGAACCAAGTGTCGTCTAAAGTTGGTGAAAATTCGAACCAGCTACTGGCTTTAGTTGAGAAGATTCAAATGTTTTACGAAAATAGCGCAGTTGGGTAAAAACATCCATTTTGAGACCGATTTTCCTAAGCGACCAAAAATCAGAACTCTGAACAAATTTAATAAAACTTTGAAAATCTTTAGAGTCAAGTGTCTTCTAAAGGTGGTAAAAATTTCAAACAGCTACTGGCTTTAGTTGGGAAGATTCCATTTTTTTTAAGAAAAGAACGCAAAGAACGCGGTGGGGTAAAAACATCCATTTTGAGACAGATTTTACTAAACTGCAAAAAATCAGGACTATGAGCAAATTTAATGAAACCATCAGAATATTTAGAACCAAGTGTCGTGTAAAGTTAGTGAAAATTCGAACCAGCTACTGGCTTTAGTTGGGAAGATTCAAATGTTTTACGAAAATAGCGCAGTTGGGTAAAAACCTCCATTTTTAGACCGATTTTTCTAAGCGATCAAAAATCAGAACTCTGAGCAAATTTAATAAAACTTTGAAAATCTTTAGAACCAAGTGTCGTCTAAAGTTGGTGAAAATTTCAAACAGCTACTGGCTTTAGTTGGGAAGATTCAATTTTTTTAAAAAAAGAACGCAGTGGGATAAAAACGTCAATTTTGAGAGCGATTTTACTAAGCTGCCAAAAATCAGAACACTAAGTGAATTTAATGAAACTTTCAGAATGTTAAGAGTCAACTGTCTTCTAACGGTGGTGAAAATTTCAAACATCTACTGGCTTTAGTTGGGAAGATTCAATTTTTTTAAGAAAAGAACGCAGTGGGGTAAAAACATCCATTTTGAGACCGATTTTACTAAGCTGCAAAAAATCAGGACTATGAGCAAATTTAATGAAACCATCAGAACCTTTAGAACCAAGTGTCTTCTAAAGTTGATGAAAATTTCAAAGAGCTACTGGTTTTAGTTGGAAAGATCCAAGTTTTTAAAGTAAAGAGCGCAGTGTGGTAAAAACATTTTTTTTGAGACCGGTTTTACTAAGCTGCCAAAATCAGAACTCAAAGTGAGTTTCATGAAACTCTCAGAATCTGTAATTTCAAGTGTCTTCTAAATGTGGTAAAGATTTCAAATCGCTGCTACCTTTAATTTGGAAGATTCGAATTTTTAAACGAGCGAGTGTAGTTGAGTTCAAGTAAACAGTATAAGATCAGTTTTACCACACTGGCAAACAACAGGAGTGAAAGAGTCCCGTTCGTATCTATATTTTGTAGATCGACGTTTACATTAAACAGTGCAAGTCAAAAGGTTCAATTCAACTCACATCAGGCAATTTTCAACAATTTTTTCTTGAATATAGAGTCCGAGTTTCGTGGCGCTTTTTCAGGGCTGCAGCCTTTTAGCGTTGATTTTCTTCTTAATTTGCAAGGCGCGAAAGTCGCTTTTGGTAGCACAAAAGCTCTTCTGTTTGTGAAAAAATATTCATTTTCAGTCACATTCAGGCAAGTTTTAATTTTTCCTCCAAGTGTTTGGTCCAAGAGTTTGGCATTTATTTAGTCATGAAGTAACGAAGTGAGAGACTCACTTTTGTAACATGTTTGTACTACAAACTCTGTTCTATGAGTGGAGAAAGTTTCGATTTTGAAACACCGTCAGGGAATTTTAAAATCCAGCTTGAGTCAATTGGCTTAGTTTAGTTGACGCATACATCAATTTGGTTCCCCCCTACTTATTATAGAAACGTTTTGATGACTGTTTTGTCGATAAATAGTGAAAAAGTTGGGGCACGAATAATCCTCGAATTGAAAGAAGTGAATAACCCGAAAACCGAGCAAATCTGGCATTGCTGGCCGCCCAATTTGGCGGCATTTTCAAGGTCCCAGACGAACTTGGCGCCTTTTTCCCCATCGATCGCGTCGCGTCCTTGAAAGGCCGGAAAACTCCAAAGGGGAGCCCCCAGCCGACACCCTTTCCAGGGAAAACCCTTTTGGCGGGAAACCGCAGCCGTGACGTTTTCCAATCAATATTCAGCGCGACGTTTCGACCATCTCCAGGTCCGTGCCGAAACGATCACATCCGAAGTTGTACAGAATACATCCTCAGTCACTTCGATTCCATGCGTCGCTTGCCCTTAAAGGTGCAGCCCTTGCGTCGGGGCGCCCATTTTTTTATTGTCTGCCATTGGAAGGTCATACGTATCGTGATCCAGGCGGCAGGGTCAGACCTACAACTTTCCGAGCCGGCCCTTTACAGGGTCTATCGAACTTGGATGCGAATTAGTCGCGTCTGCTTCTTGGGTCAACATTCCAGGCGTTCCAGGAGTGGATGGGGTTCCGAAGTGGCGCGGTTGTCGCTTTTCTGACTAGACGTTCAACAATGGATGGTCCGGATCATTGCCGTCCTTTTATGATACCTGCCAGCTCCTGGATCCAGCTTTAGGGTTTGGCCGCTCAGAAATTCCCCCAGTCCATGGGGGAAGTCCATCCGCACAGTTGGGGAATGTACAAGAGGAACTGTTTTGATTAATTGTTTGCCAATCTTTTTGGCAACTTCTCGCGATTCTTAGCTCAAAGTCTAGCCGGTAACTAATGGGGTCATCCACCGATTACGCAAACCGGCTTCGAAAATAATACATGCTTTTAGCATTCGAGTGTATCGCACTAATTGGAAATGCATTCATTCGATCATTTCACTGCTGAAATCAATTAGGCAGCTATGTGTGTGTGTATGGTGGCCGTTTCAATTTTTTCGCCCTAATTCATGATGCAACTTTGCTGGAATGTTGCGGTATCACATCAGGGTGTGTCTAAGAGTTCGGTTGTCCTTAATCTTTATGAATTAGCTCAGATGCAAACATGTAATCAAACCCTCCACTAGAGCTTTTGCATAGTGGATTTCCAGTCAATTTTATGCTCGAGTAGTATGATCCTAAACAACGTCCGACACCATAAAGTTTTCAATTCACACTAATTTCTAAACACTTTCAGAGAGGGATTTGCTGATAACGAAAATCGGTGATAAGCGATTCAGAATGTTCACGCCCTGAATGGGTTCCTCCAAAGACTTTGATAGACCAAGCTAGTCATTCATGAATCCCGATTTGTTTGGGAGCAATGAAATGGATAAAAGCATGTAGTTACAAAGTTGGACCGATCGATATACTTAAGCATGGAAAGTTAATTTCCTGGTTATCACTAAAACGGAAATCCGAAAAACCATTTTTTCCTAAATATCTCAAATATTAAAAAAACCCTCAGTTGCGGTGTTCGCATGTTGAATGTTTGTGATTGCCACCTTAAATCTATTTAAAATTTCAATGCCGTTTTATTAAACTAGTCAATTGTACACAGGGTACATTCTTGGCTACTGTTTCCCTAATATTTTGTTGTGGATTCTACTCATGTACAGGGTGATTCATTGAGAATGGAAAATTCGAACACTGGAAATACTACACGTCAAATGGTCGCGATAAGGGAAAAGAAGCCTTTTCCGAAAATTCACTCAATTCTTCCTAGCGAACCAATAGGATCTTTGCAAACTCTCTTTCATTTGAGAACAAATCGAAAATTCCAAAGGAAGTGCGGACAAGCATTGATTAAAAATGTTGAAAATATTTGGCTTTCACAGCATGGGAATCCTCAGAGTGCCACAGATGTACATTTCCAAAGTTAAAAACTCCACCACGAGTAAACGACACCTCATCCGTAAACAGCATTTTGCCCAAAAAAGTACCATGTTGGTTTGTTGTATCGGAGTAAAACGAAATGGGAGTTTGGATCGGAATTCTCCAAAATTGAATAATGACAAACAACGAATGAAAATTACGACTTTTGCCTACCCAGATCTCCGAAAATATCGAACATCGAAAAATGCGTCTAATCTGCGATTTCCTCATCACTAAGGATGATGACCACTCTTTTCTTCTTCCATATAGGCCTGGGTAACTCAGTGAATTTTTAGGAGCTGGCGCAGTAACTCACTTCCGTTGCCGGGAAAAGTTTGTCGACTTTTTTTACTTGTTTTTAGATTTATTTTAAGGGCCATTTATTGATAACATTTTTAAAATTTCTTCAAAATTTCAGAATATTCCAGTATTCGCCGTTACTCTTTCTTCTAAATGCTCTCTAGTTTCACTTAAAAATGCTGAAAAGTATTTTCCGCGAAAAATTATGAAATAAATTTCGAATCCCTCGTCGCTTTGCAAAAAGTTTTGAAATCCCTTTCCAGCTTCGAATTTGTAACAAAAATCAAATAATTTTGTATCAAAAAACGAACACAACAAGCGAAAGTTTATAACAGATTATTTGGAAATCCCGTCACCTCCATACTCTGAAGACTGCAAATTTTGTTAAAAAAATATGGTTTTTTAGTTTTTCCCGATTTTTTTGTTTTACTTTCGACTCAGAAACGCTCTATTTTGTAGATAATTCCCTTCAAAATACTGACAATCTGGAGGTGTCTTAAAATGGATGCGAAAAATTACAAGATAAATTTATAGCTTTGTAAATCTTTTTCAGCGTCAAATTCGGGACAAAAGCGAAAATAAATTCCTCCCGTTTTTCCCCGAAAATCATTAAGGTTTTCTCCAAAACCGATCACAAAACTAAAAGTTTTTAATCGAAAAAGCAAAAAAAAACATTATTTTCTGACATGTCTCTTCTGATGAGGTCTTTTCAGCCAAAAATGACAAAATTAGTTTCGCTACAGTGCAGAATGCAGAGAATGCACAAGTTTGCAGGGACGAACTTGGTACAAAAACCAAATCATTTTATTCAGTTTTTTACCGAAAGTAATTTGGATTATTTTGCAAAAACGACCAGAGCAAAAGTTTTCAAAAAATTATTCGGAAAATTCGCCGCCCTCATTGCTCTGACGATTTTTAAAGTTCCTTTAAATTTTCAGGTGATTCCAGTTTTAACAAAGTTTCAATTAAGCAATTGTTTCTGAGCAAAAATCGCATTATTTTTAAGTTTTACTTAAAATTCTGATAATTTTCAGGTGTTTTCTGTGAAAACCTATAAGATCAATTTTATTGGAACAGTCTCCCAAACCGCTTTGCAAAAATTTTTGGAAAACTTTTGGCAGCTTCGAATTATGGAAAAAACCCTAATAATAATTTCTGGGTCTTCTTTCAAAAATATTTCCCCGAACTGAAAAAGCGAAAGTTTATAATCACTTATTTGAAAAATTCTTGGAAACTGGGGTTTCTTCACTTTTAGGTCAATATTTCTAAACAACGCCGTCTCTAAACAGAAAAACCGCGTTTTTTCTAAAGTTTTACTGTAAAATACTGGCAAAGTGAATCTTTATGCAAAAAAATTAAGAGATTGATTTTTCAAGAAAACTCGTCGACTTTCTGTGTTCTGTTGCTGCGAAAATCTAGATGACTTTTTTTAGTTGTTTGAACAAAGAAGTAAAACGTTACCCGTAAATGTTGATGACCTTTTTTTGAGATGTGAAAATTCTAACTCCTCAACTCAGAGAGCGGCAACTCAATACCTCAACTCAACACAGTGTTACCCAGGCTTAGGCTCCCATATAGTTTTTCGTTGAAATTACATAAGAATGCTTTAATCGGGATTTTTTTGCGAGTCCATCTCTGTCGCTCCAGACGCGACGCTCTATATGGACGCTTGGCGTCACCGAGACAGAGACGCCCAGTCCTGGGCCGCGCGGGAGTAGGAGAGAAACGGCAGCAGGAAGGAGAATAAGGAGAGCATTCCCCTATCGACCTTGACACGCGAAAAAGTGCGTAAGATCCCGCGATGTTGCCAAATTAGTGGCTGGACTCGTGGCTAACCCTGAACGCAATCAAATTAACAAAA
>NW_026019016.1:2644273-2659846 GCF_020466585.1 Dendroctonus ponderosae | reverse complement strand
GTCAAGAAGAAATTCTACCGAACGACGGCCTAAAAACCCGAAAAACCCACTTGTTTCAAGGAATGGCCTCGAAAGTCTATCTCTTTTGATAATAAACTAAAACTTCTGAAATCCAGTTGGCAAGATAATTCCGATCTCCACCTTCGCGGTGTATAATGAACGTCGCATCCTTGAGGTGGGCTATCAAAGCTGGCAGTCTTTGCAGGTTTTATTACATCGATCTTATGCCAATTGTCTGGATTCGCATCAGCGGACCCGTAGGTGTAATTAATGGATTCCGAAAAAAATCTAGGTCACCCAAAAATACTAGATTGGACTTTGCTCGCAGGCGGCTGGGTTCGATTGGGCCTTAGCCCGCCCGCACTAGCTCAAAAAATGAACCTCACTGGTAACCCTGATCACTGCAAATGGGGACAAACAATTGAAGAAACCAATTGGTGCGATACCAGGGCCAACAAATCAGGTTCTCCAGTGGCACAGTGATCGAAACACGTGCCACCGCTGTCACACCATTGCGGGCAACCTTCGCATACACACTCACACTGATAAAATAGCTAAAAACTTCTCACGCATATACGCAAATTCTGAAGGCCGCTCGGTATCCATTATTTGTTAATGTTTGAAAGAACATCGCACGTTCCGGGTTTTTTAATTTTATTAATTACGTATTAATATGTTGTCCACTGGTTCCATTAAAAATATTGCGCAATCTTGGGCCCACTTTGATGGCCACTGACCACACTGGGTTCGCATTTCAATTGTTCAAAGGCAAAAGGGCCCCATTACCAGCCTGCAAAAGTAATTGTGCTAATGTATTAGCATACAGATGACAAAATCCACTATGACAGAGTTCCTATTTCTTCTATTAACATACTAAATCCGTCAGCAGATATAAAACCCAAGGTTGGACAATTTCCTTGATCTCAAGCAGGTGATTAACCTTTTTTCGTTGCGCGTAGTAGACTCGGAACACAGTTCAAGATGATCAAAACTTTGGCTTGCTTATTGGGAAATGCGAAAAGCTTCTGAATGGTCCGAGCAAATGGTAAAATCGCTTTGCGAATTTCTTGTGATGGCGGAATAATTATGGCGACCAGGGAATGGAAGAGCATCCTTTCAACCGCAAGAGAAAAAGGATGAAATGTTCATTGATTCGGTTCAAGTACCCAAAAAGAGTTTAAATTTTCAGTTTTCAATTGCCAATTTTCAGTTACTATTAGTCCAAATTTTCACTCTCGTTGAAAACTTTCTCTTAAATATAAGTTATAATAATAATATTGCTTTGCTTTACATAGAGCATCAAGTATCTCTGGAAAATTCGCTGAACTTAAGTAAGCTTTTAACGCAGTGACTATTTTTTATAGTGATTTTTCCGGTTTCTTGTCTCTGGTCTTGTCTCTATCTTGTCATTATTGATCCTAATTTGATRAAATTTCCATTTAGAGAGCCTCAAATCTCTTTATTATATTGGCAGATTTTCAAGTCACAACTTGCTCAGGTTTGGACGTGCTGAATTCGGCCCATAGATGTTCAGGTTTCACCATGTCACCTTGTTACTATTACGGATAATTTTGGTGGTCGAAAGAAAACTCGCTTTTGAGTGAAATGAAATGAAAATTTGCAGTTACACAGAAGGAAGTGTCTTTAGAAACGGGACAAAATTAAACGAAATTTTTAATCCGCAGATGTTCAGTTTTCACTTTGTCGCAATTGCAGTAACTTTGACTGTCTTATATAAATAGCTAAAATGTTTTGCAGGACTTTAGAAACATTATTTTTGGAAATTTCATATTTTTGAACATTAACTTAATAATGCTTAAATACTCGATTGCCTTGAGCCACTGTTATTTGGTAAAATTTATGAAAATCCTACTCAAAAGTGCCAAAATTTGTCGCAAAAAATTCCTACTTAGAGGTTTCCCCTTATACGATTTTGAAACCAATAAATGTATGTATGTATGTAAGTAATGTACATTTTAAGAATCCACATTTTATTTATTTGCAATTCGCTCACTTAAGCCAGGGACATTTTATCAAAAAATATTGCCTTGAAATTTCCATTTAACCGCTTTGAAAGCAAATGTACGAAGAAAACTGGGCGAGAAAATTTCATGTTGCATTTATTTACAACTTAGGAATTGACTTCGGAAGAAGAATAAAAAATCTTCACTATTAATCAGGTAAATTTGGAYAAGCATCCTTGATCCCCTATTTTTCAGTGTAAGTGTGATATGCAAAAAAAATCGAAATGGAAATCGGAACATTTTAGAAAATCGCAAACTTTTCATTAGTTAGTGCTTCCTGAGAAACTAAAAAAAAAAACAATCTCAATGATGCGGCATAAAACTCCATAATTCAAAGTCGCAGTAAATTGCACTTTTATCGCGGGAAAAACGAGCAGAACTTGGAGACGAAATTTACGAACTCGCCGCCTACAAGATTTTGAACAATTGGAGCAGAATTTCCAACTAAGTTCTTCAATTAGATGAACAGTGAAGAAAACAGTTCAATTGAAAGCGAATATTCCGGCAAACACCCGGTATGTACAGAGTGTCCCAACAATAGRGAAAWGTCAGTACGCTTAAWCAGTCTTGCTTGTATCCAAATTTCCATCCTCCATAATGTAAAGGTAACAAACGCGCATACTTTAAAAATATTCACAATAATACAGAGAGYGTCAGAAAAKTTGCAGCGCAGGAACCCACTTTTTTCTAATGGAACACACACATTTTATTGRATTTTGTAAATAAATTTCAATAAAATAAGAACAAAAATCTAATGGCTTTAACGATGKAAAATCCCTTCTCACAAATCTTTATAATGTAGGTACTGAAAAAGCAGCAAAAAGGGTAGAAAACGACTTTCTTCTAACGAAACACCCTATATTTTAATTTATTCCTGAATCCTTACGTGAATTTCCTTGGCTTTTTGTTATATAAAATATGACGAAAAATCGGATAGTTTTTTAGTTATTCCGCTTTAACGATGAAAATTCGCATTTTCACGGTGTTGACAAATCGCAAATTTATCCGTCGTCTTTAGACACAAAACCTTGAAACTTCACAGAAAAAAACGATTAACGCTATATTGATATTTGGTTCGCAAAATATTGGCCTCTGAATCTACACGGCGGCCATAATCACCGTCCAAACTCAGATATGTTCTAACTAAAAAATCTAATAAGTTGTAATGTTAATTTTTTCAACTTTATTTGGCTTTTTCTGTCATTGTGGATTTATTAATTTGCTGCTGTGTAACAAAAGTGAAGCTTAAAATTTAAAAAAAAATCAAGAAGAAGATCACTTATTATAACATTTATTAAAAAAAAAACATCCATGGCAAATTTGTAGTTTGTTTTCTCTCATTTTTAAGCATTACTTTCATTAACTCCTAAACACGTTTATTTGTCGATTATTGTTACCGCGCTGTAGTTTCAAAGACAAATATTAATCTAGTCTTTTTTCGTTTCGCGTTTCTCCTGCCAAAACTCAAAAATTGCGTCATGAAGCAAATAATACCCGTTGAGCGCTTGACTTACTTGACTCTATCGTTATAACACCCTGTATATGAACGCTTGGTTAACAATCTTAGGGAAGTTAGGGCGACTAAAGTTGCTAAATGCAATGGGCTGAAGACGCGCACGATTGTGTGCCCACTTATTAGCGGGTTTTTCAAGAAACTGACTATCTTAGGCAATGGTTGCTGCTGAAACCCGTGATTTTTCAGACACAGAGCATCGCAAAATAATTCACCAGAAACTACCTATGAAGATGCATGTCACTCATGCGTGCGAAACGTCAGGAACAAATTAGAACCCAAAAACTCCTAAGTTTCCCTATAAGTATGTATAGAAAGAGTTAGGCTTTCGCCTTTAGTCGCGGAAAAGGGATCATCAGAAACCACCTCTAAAGATGTTTATTTATTAATTAAAAACCCGTCATAGATCCAAGCCTCTCGTAAAGAAACTGTTTCGCGCCACGGCCTGAAAGCGCAAACAAACAGATTAGTTGAAACAAATCTGCTGTTGATGAGGAAGATTCTGAATGCAAAACAAACCCGATTACATAATTAGTAAAACATCGCTGCTGCTGCTGCTTTTGGAGTGGCGGCACGTATGGAAAAGACACTTCCGGTTGGTACTATGCTGGTGCGTACCAGAGCGATTGGAATGCAAAGAGCATCCACTTGACATCCTGATAAGGAGACGCTTTAAAAACCGAAAGTGATCAATCTGAATGGTTCACTCACTCGCCTCACTATTTGCTCAAGCCAAAATATTTAGCAATACGTCGTTAACAGGTTGAACAACCTGGTCGGGCAAGTTCAAGAACGAGTCAAAGTGCGCCGTAAACAGAGAACCACTTCGGACGGTGTCGCATTTTTTTTTGCCGAAAATGATGCGGTTTGTAACTACGCCAACTGGTCTGGTTATCAGCTGATTTGCGTTCTTTCGCCCAGCTTTGGTAACAAATTCAATCAGCAACTTTGACCCGATTCGTCAAGGAAATGTTCAAGAAAACGCCTCCTTATCAGGCCCGACTACAATGTTAGGTGTTTGATTTTACGTTCCATCCATCCGAAGCAAAACATGCAAAGATTAATTGCAGTACCGATTTTGTTGCAATTTTTGAATAACACGTGTGATCTCGATGGGGAAAAATCGCTAATTATTGGCAACAGGATTGGTTACAAAGAAGCTAAAATTCCCTAAGACTAGTTGGGGAATTGTTCTGGACCATGGTACCATATCTACCATATCTCATGGTAGAGGATGTGTGATTCTAAAATGCCTGAAAATTTCGTGTAAATCGCGATGAATTCTGATTTTTTGCGTCAATATCGATCTCAATTGTTTAACTCAACTGCGATTTTCTCTGTAAAAATCGAACATTTCAAAATTTCGTGCCATTCAAACTTAACGCTGTAGCAACTTGAAATTTTCACCATAGTTAGACGAAAGCTGACCCGAATGATGAGGAAGGGTTCAGGAAAATTACCCGGAATTTTGATTTTTGATCGCTTCGTAAACATCAGGATCAAAATGTAACTGCGAGCTGCGACAATGAAGTAATTCAACATTCGGTACACGCCGCATTGTGGTCAACGACTTGCTACACATATTTCTATATGTACAAGGTGGTTCCTCTAAAGTTAAGCCTCTCTTAGATCATTTATTTCAAAAAATCGTTAAAAGTAGTTGAGTAAGTGGTAAAGTGGTAAAGTTCTTAATACATATCTACATTTTCTCTAAGCATTTTTAAATATATTTGTGATAATTTATATTAATATTGTCAACTGCTTTATGCTGCAGAACAAAATCAAGAGGCGTTAGGTTGGGGCTATGAAAAATAATTTGCGGTGTGTAAAACCGTTTTCCTACATTATCAGACCGAACACTTTCTCGGGAAGCAGACTCAACAACATCACTCAAACTGGGGACGTTTGCAGACCGACATCGCGGTAGCTATTGGATTCTTTAACGATCGAAAGAAGCTTAAAACAAGCGTCTCAAAATTGCTCATTATGCCTATTTAAAGTTATACTGCAACCTAAGTTAAGTTGAGGTAAATGCTCAATCAATTACTTACGATTTCATATTGAATCGTTTCTTCAACCGTTAGCTTACTTACGAGTCTTCCGACTTATGGACCTCGCAGCACCATGCAAGTTGCAAAATCAGAAAATAATTCTGATTACAATTCCTGAGCCTCCAATGGGATCCAGGCTAGTACTCAGCCCCTATCGCCCCAATGTAATAATAAACAAAACCTTACCTTTCTCCTTATAGAAATTTTCGGGACGGACAATTTCACGGGTTCTTTTAAATTGAGTAGTACCTGAAACAGAAAAAAACAATCGTTAATCAGTGCTGCCAAAGAGGAAACTCGTGGCGTCATGAACAAGCGGTGTGTGCTTTCAAGAGCGGCTAATCCGAAAATAAACTCTAATTTAGGAACCCCAAAGCCTAAAGAGACTGTCCATGTTTACAAATCTAAAACGTCGCTTGCTTATGTGCTATTTGTGTCTTGTGTGCATAACGAATTACGGGATTTCATTCGAAGGAGAAACGGAACATCAGAGCTTTGAGACGCTCAGAGACGAATCCTCAATGGATTCGTTGACCTTATTACAACGTGAGAGCCGGCAAGTAAGTGAAATGTCAGCATTTACATTAAACCGACACTGTGCGACAATGTGAGCAACCTGAGCGGATTCTATTACGCATTCTTAATCAGTTTCAAGCAGTGAATATCCGAGAAAATTGTGCCAAACCCTTCAGACTAGTGGGTTCGGTTACTGTTGCATACTCGAAACGACTTTCGGATCCGTTAGTCTTACGAGTCCTGTAGGTATTTATATACTAGCTCTTAGCTCTAATCAAACGCGATTGTATTACTATTATTTTCTAGTAGTTTTTTTTGTATTCTATTTGATTGTTAGCTGCTTTCCTAAGCTTTTCCAGAAACAGAAGCTTAAGAGAAATGTAAAAGTGAGTACTCGGGTAACTTTTTCCCAGGACTGCTTCAGACCCGGCACTGGTTTTCCTATTTTATCAAACGGCGCTTTTGTGGGTTAAACAAAGTGATCATCAAGCAAATCGTGTATGTTTGAGCCAAAGAAGAGCCGAAAAACCATTAGCAACATCATGAATCAGTGAATATTCCTTCTTTATATGGCTTTGGCGGACAATTCGGCTTTATTATGAGTCATCCCACTTTGATGGACGTTTGCCTAGGATGGCGCTAAAAGTTCCTTCTGCTTTTCATTTCTCGGCTCGTTGTTTTCCTATAGTGGGCCGTGCGATATGAATCACTCTGTGGGCGTTTTATTACACGTTGGTGCATTGAAAGTTCGATAGAAATGGAAAGCGACATTTCCCGTTCTCAATTAGTCCCGAGTTGGAAAGATGAATGAAGTAGCGATGGCCGAATTGAACTGCTTGCAACAGAGGCAGGAATCTTTGGCAAACAAGCAGGAATTCGGATGATTCACGTTGCTCCAGCCGGACCATTTGGGCAATTTTTTAGCGGTTCCAGCTGTTATGCGAACAGGCAGCAGGAAATACAACTTGGCATATAGAGTGAGCATCGTTTCATTCTTAACCCTCTGTCTGAACCGGATTGTGGGGAAGTCGAGAAAACAATGCCGTCTGGGCCTTTTTATAGGGAGCCTCGATTTCGGCCCTCCTATGCAGATTTGTCGAGCATCTTCAAGGCTGGCTGTGCCAACACACTGTTAATTAGTACTTAATGAACATTTCGCAGCAACAAAAGACGAAGTCATTATTGCAGCCATTGAGTTGAACGGCTCGGTTTGCAGCTGCCGCTGATCAATCACCATCACGCTGCCCATCATCTTCTTCGCGTCCATTTCGCGGCAGTTTTCGTTTCGGCAGCGTGAAAAGCCCCATAAAACCCGAGAACTTCTACCTAGTGGAGGTTGCAACATAAATTGCTGGCACGAACCACACACAGGAAACAAGTTCAAACCTGCAGCTGCCTGCCGATCTTCACAATCTCATTGGGCCCTTTTGTTGGCGACGTTCGCTCGGAAAACCGTTCACAAGTTAAACAATCATCTCTATTTCCTATTGTTGAGACCGATAGTGGCGTCGGATTCGAACGGGCCGCAAAAAGCCGACATTCTCAAGAAGAAAAACTTCCATGAATTAATGATTTTTCGGTTCAAGGAACTGCAGAGTCATTTGGAAGGACGGTCAGCAAAAACACGACCATCAATGACGAGCAAAGCGCTACTTGTATACAAGTTCCCACAAAACGGAATTTGCGACACTGTTTACAAACAAATAGGTCGATTTTTTGTTTGCCATTAATTGAGGTGCGTGTCTAGAGGATTCTTCAGGTCACACGACAAGGAACCACAGTTGCCAAACAAGAGCGGAATTCTGCTGGACGTAGGAAAAATTATCCTCAAAAGCAGCGAAACGGCGTGAGTGAAATGAGTGCAAAAAGTACGAAACTGTTAAAGATGATTTGCAATGTGGAGGACACCCGGGTGAATGTTGAGAATTTTTCAGCCTGAGGCTGATCATTTGCACTGTCCATCACGAACAGCTTAAAAATCCGTCGTGTTCATCACACACTCGATAGAAAGCTGAATTTCCTCAGGAATATAAACCAACAATGAGTCCAATAAAGAGGTAAATTTCAAATCTTTGGAAGATCCGAGTGAATTTTGAGAATTTTTGCCAGTTGACCCAACAAATTGTTTCAAATTTGCGAGTTCAATTTGAAACATTTTAAAACGCTGAGCTGGTAGGAGTTCGAGCTACACCGCATATAGAGCAAGCCGAGCTCTTTTACAGAGCCAAATTTGAAATTTCTCTTAGGATCCAGGGAGATTGCGCAAATTTTTTTAAGTTGCGCTTCAAACTTCTGTTTAATACAATTTAGGGTGTGGGTCGAAAATTCGCCACTTAGAGATCTAAGCAGATACAGCACCGTAATTTTCGCTGAATATAGAGCAAACATGGATGTATCAGACACAATGTTAGTGTTTCCATAAGTCTGAATGCGCAAATTTTAGGCATTTTCAAATCTGAACTCTTGATGGTAAATCACGACCGGCCACAAAAATTCGTAGTTTTTAGCGCACAATCGATGTAAAGCTAAAATTGCTCACAATATGGAGCAAGTTGACTCTACCAAAAAGGTAAATTTTAAATGTTTGAAAGTCAAAGTGAAATTTGAGAGTAAAAAAATTTAAGTTCTAAAGCCCTAAGGAGATGAAAAAACATCTCATCGTCATCGTATCTGATTCAAATTAGAGATTTGCTACCATATTTTGTAAATTCTAAAGCTCATTTTTATTTTATCGTCATTATATTGTTTGTTTTACCAGAATAGACGGACAAAAGTCAAGCAAAAAAAATATCAGGGAGCGCCTGAATCAGAAAAGTTTTACATAGCGGAAGCAAGCCAAATTTTTTTGTTCACATTTTCTGCGTTAAATCTATCCTCGATTAGCCATAGAAGGTGAATACAATAAATTGAACCGGCGTTTGTGCTGTTTGCATCTGGTCATGTAAAACGCCCAAACAACATTTACAACTTTAATGAGGTGTTGGGTGCCCGAAATAAACAGCCCAGTTTTCTAATCCTAGGTATTCTCGGCTTGCACAATAGCTGCGTTCCAGAAATCCAGAAATGCCCGAATATCAGGCCGCAATTAGTGAGCGGCTTGTGAAAGGATGTTTTCACTGATTCGCATCGTTTTAAGCGCGATACGAGCGATAACGAAACATGACTAACTGCTGCTATCTACTCGACGGCATTTAAGAACCACACATCGACGGCTTGTTGATTAAATAAACATGGATTAATCCCAGAGATAGTTTAAATTTCTTGAAATCGAACCCATTTTGAGTGTACTCAACTGATAAGACCATTGATTATTTGGGTAAATCTTCCGTTGGTTGTTGATTTTTGCCTGAACATGTTGCATCTACTCGATCGATAAGCGCCCCATCGTGTTGCATCCGAATGATAATAACAGTAATAATCATGGTGGTAATCAGATATCCAGGAAGCAAAACGGGGAATCTGGAAAGCCATTGGCTCGCTTCCAACGGGGCTAAAGTGAAATCGGTTTGTTTGTCAAGCGGACTTGCGAGGCTCGGAAGAGCCTGGATTTATGGAACAACCGTGCATTTCGTCGAAGACGAAATAAGAGAACTGATTTAGAACGTCTTTTTTTAAGATTTTTCCTCAATTTTAATTAACTAATACTTAATGATTCGTGAAGCGGGTTTTCCCACCTGAACATTCAGGAAATTCTCAACTCCAGCTCTTTATCGCGTTTTTTTCGCGGTGCTCAACTTCACATAGCGATTCTTCGGCGCATTATCACGCTGAAACTAACGATAAATCGCATAAACGGTTTGCGATATGTTTTTGGTTAAGTGTTTCCTGTGTGGATTTCCTTTTCCGCGTCGCAGTTTGAACTTTGGCGTGTTATCGCGGGAATAGGCATTCTTGTGTAACTTTGGCAGGGACTCCGACCAGGAATTGTACCTGGGAGATATAGATCGGTCGCATTTTTCACCCACACAACCCATAACGAGGTCATGATCAGTTATTTTTAGTTTTTTATTGCTCTCGCTACGAATACGAAACGAATGATACGGTTTGGGGAAATTTATGGGCGCCATTCTTTTTGCAGAACGGTTTATTTTCAGTTCAGGCCAGTTTCACATTGACATTGGCAGTGCGAAACTACGCAGCCTGATACAGTTCTCATAGAAAACGGGAAAAAAAACGCCCCATGACACACTAACATAATCAGGCCTCGTTGCAGGAAAAGCAATTATTTTCTTCGTTCAATCAAGGTTGCCCGATGTTAATTGGCCCAGAACAGGTAACTGAACTCGAATTCCCCCGAACGTGTTTGTTTGGCCGCAGATTTAGCAGCCCGAAAGAAAAATGAGTAATTGAAATATCCAGCTAGAAGCTTTTAAGCCAATTAAATCATCAGCCTGCCCACATGGGCCTGTGAACTCCAGTGGCGGGGTCTTCTTCGAGAAAAACTTTGCCCCACCAAGCCGGCTTGCTCCATGAAATGAAAGTATTACGTAATTAAAACAGCGCTCCAATTTCTTCTTATTCAATGAACTTTAACAGTGTTAACACCCATCGCGAACGCCAACAGGTGACAACTTTTTCCGGTTTAGACGAGGCGACTGTTTCATCCGCGCCCACCCATAATCCCACCCGAAGCGAATTCGAATGAAGAATGTTGCCCGCACCAAACCGCCATCCCTCGTTATGTAAACCGCAGGTCTTCAGGGTGTCTTCGCGAAAGTTGCCAAACCCGTTGTGCCTTCCTAGAGTGCTTAATAACCACTGATTGATTGATCGGTATCGGCAAATCAAACGCAAGCGAAACCCGAAAAAACTGATCCGAACCGATAGTGTCGAGAAAGAGTAGGTGCGCCAGGGATCTAATTAACATTCCTTCGGCAGCATTTTTTCTACACGCAGCCTATACGGCATTTAGAAAATAGGCACGTTGCAAAACGCCAATTATAATGGGGTTTCGTCAGCGATATGTCTGGGTCAAATCGATTGTGCTAAATCAAACAGTCAATGTCCACGTCTCTTCAGGAAAAGTTGCAACTTTTCTTCTGAGTCTAATGAATTTCATTGAGACGTTTCGTTTCGTTTTCGTTCAAAGGTGAAAGCAACGAAAACTCTTGATAACTGAGGAAATGTTGAAGAAATGAGAGAATTTTTTACGATTTTTTGCGTCTAGTCACTAAATGTTGCGACAATTAAATACGAAAACCTTTATTATTAAATAATAAAGAATTAGAGTCATCCTGAGAAAAATATGTATTCAGATATAGTTTTCACTGCATCTTAACTGCTGAACAGCCTCATTTTGGACCTGGATAATTTCTGCAGAGCAATTTGGTTTCTGTTTGAAGCCTTATTATGAGTTCTGTTAGTCCATGTTGGGGTAAAAATTAATCACCTCAGATAAATTTTCGAGGGTGGCAAATGGAACAAACATTGGGGAAAGTTCGACATGCTCCCAGACGGACAAAAAAAATTTTTGAATCTTAACACCAAAAGTTTAATAATAATCCAAACAGCTAAAAACTCTCTTCTATTTAAATATCTGACTATTTTAATAACCTGATGACCATAGGGTGATCCCTTCTGCTCACCATATTGTGACCGATGTTCATGATCTTTAGCGCATGTTGAAGCAAAAACTTCATAGACAATTTAGAAAAAATTGGAATACAAGGTTGCATAAAAATTACCCAGTTCAGAATTGCCCTCGAAAACTATGATCCTGGAAGATTTTCAACTAAGCTAAGTTTAATTTCAAAAATTGTGTTCATTTATGCAACCTGGTACATTGAAGTTTTTCTCAGTCGACTATGAAGTTTTCGCTTCCACGTGAGCATTATAGCTTGAAATCGGTAAAAGATCAAAAAAATGAAGTTTACTGTTTTAGTCCCCTTTGTAAATGAACGAGATGGTCGGAAAATTCAAAATTATCTTCTATCTATATAGGGAGGTCTATCTTAATGCTTGTGGTAATAGAAAAAACAACTCAGGGCACGTAGAACTTTTACCAACTTTGCATCGTTTCACTTGCGACCCAAAACTGAAACAATCCACGCATACAAAAACACACAATAACCGAAAAATAATTGCCTAAATAACGCTTCAAACAGCAATCAAATCTCGAGCGAATTCATCCAGTTCCAAAATTAGTCGAAATTTGTCCACCTAAAGTCGATTTTGTTGAGTAGTTTAGTTTTAAATCAAATTTTTCAATGCCTTGTACGGTTTCGTATTCACATTTAAATCGTTTTTATTTAAAACATTTTGTTCAATTCCTCTTCAAATATTTGAAGTTTTGTACGTTTTGCTAGCTGCCCGCCAAGTTTTGCGCTTAGAGAGAAGAAAACGTGCAAAACTCGCTAGTTTCAATCAAACGCCCGCAAAAAACTTTGATAGTCTTACTGAATGTTTGACCAACTTAATCTTCCTTGAAACTTTTCAATTGGCCACAGCAGCGCAGATTACTCGCTCAATTGCCGCTTTCATCATTATCTTGAACTTTCCCTCAACTGGAGCTACAAGAATAAGCCGCCTAACGGTGGTTTGTTCAACCCACATCGCGCGGTCGAACTTATCTAGATCATGGTGGCAAATTCCTGGACTTCTTCGCCGTCTTTGGCATGGAAATGGCTGGAGAACGGAGTTGAAAGTTGCAAATGGAGCAAGAAACGTTTTTCGGATGAATTGCCGAAAATTTGGCCACTGGCCTTCGCCGATGGCGCAGTCTGAAGAGGTCCATTGACCTGAAATTCCGCGAAGGTCAAAATGCCGCCGGCTTTGCAGACCGGCTCGAGACTCAACCAAAGACCGGCGAATTGTTGCTGTTGTGCAGCAATGTTGCTAGATTGGCTTTGTTTTCGGTTCCAATTCGATTTTTTGCCTTATCGTTGACGAACTGACCTCATCGCATGCCCTTCTAACAGTGAATCTAATCCAACCCTGACCAATCAATGCTGCAAACCAAGCATGACAAAGAACACCTCTTCATCTACCACACTGGCTGAAGAAAACTAGTGGATTAATTACGGCAACATCGATGGTCTTTGGCCAGCGCATGAATGGGAGAATGGAGCGAATGGCAATATGTAAAAGCGGCTAAGAGGTTGTTGCGTAAGTGGAAAAAACGACGATTATGACTTAATGGAATGGTATACAGAATGCAGATAGGTGGGGTGGGTATCGGTTGCGCTGGAAGCCAATTTGGGCCATTCAAATGGCAAATTGTATGCAAAAATCACAGCAGCGAACCCCAACCTTGGACAATCCGACCTTTTGCATCAGGTGAACCCAAGTGAAACTAGTCAGACGATTTTTTGTGCGTGCGAGGCAATTATCGTAAAATTTACGCCAAATCAATGTTAATAGCTAAGAGTGAACCGGATTGCCCGATTATTTTTCAACACGTTCAAGACCATCAGCCTCATTGTTCTTCGCTTTGTTTTCGTTCCCATAGACTAGGAAATTTACGTCGAGCTCCACACCAGCAGCTTTCATGATGTAATCATCGGCAAATTGGGTTAGTAATGCCTTTTGCGAGGTTGGAACTGTTACGACACACCGGAGACTCCTGCCCACACCAGCCATACGAGGGGGCATTGAGAATGGTCACGATTCTGTGTTGAATGAACTAGGAAGGGAGTTTTATGACGACTTTGCAGAATTTCCCTATCCGTCCCTGCACATGGGAAAAATCGACCGGGGATGATTTGTAACTTGTGTGTCAATGGCCTAGAGCAGAGTGATCGGGTGCGCAACTTTCACCCCTCGACTCATTAATGAGCTCTATTTTCTCGTCCCTCAACTATCAGTGTGGGGTTTTTTACATGATTTTGCGGCAAACATCCAGGGGAAGTTTCTGATTGCAGGAAAATCTCCGCATTCACGGAATTAATGTAAATGAACGCGTTGTTTCAGATGCAAAAGTTTGCTGGCAAAAGGTCGCAAAAGTTCACTTTGTCAATCAACCTTCAAAAGAACCGTTCAGATGCCGATAGATCGACCGTTTGACTGAAAAGTGTCTGCATATTCGGAAGTTGTGTGGGATTTGCAAAATTCACTTGTGTGACTTTGCTGATTTATGTGTTATCGCAGACTGTCTAAAAAATGGGTGTTTGGGCATCGGGTCACCTTCACCAAACGGGGCGAGCGATATAACGAAAAAAAAAACGACTATGACAACTACTGTGCACTCATTGGTGCGTTAAAGTGCGCGATATCTCAGTGAATATTAATTTTGGAAGGAAATGTTCCCTATGAACGTTCTAACTTTGCAAGCAAATACCGTGAAGCTCTAAACTTGCATGTTTTTCAACCTTAATCAATTGCAATCGCACAGTTTTTTGCGCATTTTGCATTTCAGGTTTAAGTAGAAAAGTTTACGCGTAAAAAAGTATTGGTCAAGCGGATGCACTCACACTAATAAATATTTTGGACGAGTTGCAAGGAAAAAGCTGTGGCTCAGTAAAAAAATAAGTGCTTGCGTCAACAGTTTGCCTCGGAATTGTCTTTATAAGCAGAAGGGTATTGGAGGAATGTAATATTTTGTCATAAGTCGAAGTTTACTTGCGGTGCCAGAAGATGCGAATACTTTCTCCGTCGGTGATTAGATTATAATTTTTTATTAAATCACAGCCCGTTTTCCTACAAAATTTCTGTTATGAAAAAAATGAATCCAACATATTGTACAGGGTCTTTAAACTCTGTCATGTTTTCTGGGTCAGCTTTATTTTTCATTTGCGAAGAAAATTTCTGGAAAAAAGACCGTTTGAACAACGTTTCTTTACAAGTTGAAGCTCTGTTCATTTTCTCGGTCTGTCAATTAAGTTGTTAACGTTTTTGATTTCCTAAACAGGAAAAAAATATGGAATTGGTGTTTTCACGCCTATAAAAACCAAAACACTAGCATTTTTGCGCTGTTTCGCTATGGAGTTCCAGACGTGACAAAATAAACAGAAGTGCACTTGCCCTGAGCTAGTAATAAAATTTAATTTGCAGAGCATCAAGTTAATGTGGTGCGGAAAATGTGACCGGGCATTAAAAATGAATATATCTGCAATGGCTCGGGAAAAACAGACGATTAGAGATCCAAATTCCTCAGACGGCGTTAGGCTATAACATCGTCAGAAAGATGTAAGCTTTAACCAAGAAAACATGACACTATTGAACTGTACAATGTTTATTCCAAATTTGTTGCTTATCTTATAACCCAAATGCTGTCCAAAAATAGAGCACTGATTTGATAAAAAAATTGTTCGAATCACACTCAGAAAACATCCATTACCATTTTTCGATGTTCAACTGTAGTCGATTGACCGAAAATTAAATAGTTTTGCCGAATAACTTACAAACGGTAGGTTACAAGGTTAGGCCACCATGCATAAACTGGCCATAAAATCCGACGATCAATCCGAAAATTGAAAAAATTAGGGAGTTCCATTTCAACTAAGCGAGTTAATGCGGTTTAAAAGCAATGCAA
>NW_026019016.1:2641465-2643612 GCF_020466585.1 Dendroctonus ponderosae | reverse complement strand
AATTTTGAACAACTTTTAATGGTCTTAAATTGGATTCATAAGCTCCACCCCATTAATAAAAGTAAATATTCAACCAATGACGCCCATCAAAATCAAAAAATAATCCTAAAGAACCAACCGATTGGAAGAGTCCAGCTCGAAGAACATCCTTGAGATGGTCAGTTTTTAACCAGTATGTTCTGCAGGCGCTCACTACTGAAGACACGTTTCAAGCCGAAAAAAGTGGTGATAAGAACTGAGAATCTTGATAGAAGATGAATCCAGCTAGCGATCCAGTAAACCGATCCGATCCACTCTTAACGTGCTAATCTGAAGTGACACGCGCAAAAACTCCACTTCAATGATAATTGTGGTCATGCAGGACGACCTTTACAACGGCGACGAATTGGCGGGAATGAATTCATTCATTTTATGTGGAAATTATCGAATCCACAGGACGTGGAGCGACGTCACTTCGCGCTTCCACGTCCGTACGTAATCCGGTACTAGTTAGCGTATGCGATAAACTGTTGTCGTAGTGTAGTAGAAAAGAGCCCCGAATTCAAATTGGTGGGTATTTTTAGTCTACTACTATCGCTGGGGGGTTATCGCAAAGCTAGATAAACGGTGTCTGAGGGGGCCATTGACGAAACGCGGACAAATTATCATACTGTTTGCTCAGCTCTCGAAATAATTCACAGGCGCCGCTATTTAATCGCTGCTTGAAACTTGATGCTTCCCGCGCTTGAGTCACATTGAAGCAAATGCACTGGCTAAATATGTTGGCGCCATTTCCACTCTTTACTATGCGGCTTTTCTCCGAAGAAACAAATGGCAACAACCAAAACAAGCGAAATATTATTTAACTAACGATGATCTAAACTCCTGATAATTGATTGGTTTTCCTGGTCGGTTTATAGCTGCTTCCAATCTGGGTGTTTTTGCATTTTTTATTTAACAACAATTTAGCTGTCGGAAATAGTCTCAAGGATGCATTTGCGCTTTGACTGCACCGGCTGCATTCGAACTGCATGTGCATTAAACGAGCGCTTAGTATTTGTAGTAAGTTTAACATTCTAGTTATTTTAAGTAACCTTGGCTCTCCGAACATGTAATGTTTGCAATATTCCAAAAGAGAAAATGAGCAATTATCCATTGAGTTGGGGTGTAGTGACTTTTCAACGGCCTAATTTGTTATTCCAAATCCCCGAAGAGAAGCCAAAGAGACCGTGTCCTTTTTAACGATGCGTTAACGAGGTCCGAAGTTTCAGATGGGGTTTTTTCCAGGCCCGGTCCCGAATAACCGCCAATTAAGGACGAAATCAGTAGCAACGCGTTAATGTACACGCAACCTAACTTTATTAATGGTATTCCACCGGCCGTAAAAAGCGCCACTTCCTGCCACCATTGTGGGCTAAAGAACGATTAATCCTTTTGTTGGCAATTGGCCACGGTGGAGGCCCAATTGTTTAACAATAACGAACACGCGACTCTGTGTGCGATACTCTGGCACTGTTCAATGGGTCAACAATCGCTTTTCCCCAGTTTGGGCTCCCCCTTTTTAATTGGGCACCAAAAACTAGACGCCGAATCTCTTAACCTTGGCGGGTCCGTTCAAGATGCGGTCCAACGACGCCATACCTTGGCCATGAAAGTGCAATGTACAGATTTTTTGGGCAACTCTATCTGGCTATTACGTCTTTGATCGGGTATTAAATACAATGAACCAGTTCTGGCTTGATGGTACCATTCAACTCGGCTCCTCTCCACAATTAGTCACAGGCCAAAGGGTTCTCTTTTGCATTTAGTTGTAATTATTTTCCGAAACAATTCACAAATTCATATGAAATTCTACAGGTTATTAACTAATGTTTGTCTTCAACATTCAGAAACGCCAGAAGTTTCAACACAGAGTATTGGGAATTATTTCAAAGAAAGCTTCCGAACAGCATTTTGTTGATCTAGACTGGCGTTTGATTAGCACAACCGAGACGTTGGCAAGAGTCCTTCTGGCAAAGGATAATTCGCTATTGAATCACATTAAATTTGTCCTCGCCGCCCTTAAATATGATAAGAAATTGAACTGTTTTTCGCTTCTTCTTTAGGTTCGTAGTGAATATCGACTTCAAAAAGTGCTTTCCAAACATGTTTTCTATCTGGCACGAGTA
>NW_026019016.1:2609811-2641345 GCF_020466585.1 Dendroctonus ponderosae | reverse complement strand
AGAGAAACTGATGATGGTGGAAAACACCGAAACGTATTTTAATTGATAAATAGACAATAAATGACTGAAGCCCAGGAATTGATTTTGATTTGGTATAAATTAATGACACCATTAATGAAAAATCATACGGCAATCAACCAGAGATTTTGTTGTTGTGTATTGGTTATTATTGTTGTAGTTGTTACTATTCAATTAATTTTCCGCTTTATTTTAAAGGCGAGACTTGCAAGACTCGGTGTTGCTTTGCTCATCACTAGCAAGATTGCTGGGCTAACTGAGAGATGACAAAATATTATCGAAATGGATTCCAAAAAAAAGCCAAGTCTCCCCAAACACTCTCACTCCAACTAGGAACGTTTCACTTGACATCGGTTTGGAACGTGTTATCGAAAATTATATAAAAATGGGAAACAATGCGTATCAATTTACATAATTTATGTCAAGATTGCTGAACTACGCGGTTTGATCGGTGGCACACATTTCGCGTTATAATCTTATCAGGGCCCTCATTAGGTGACTTTTTATCTGGTGGGAACTAACTTTCGTCCGAATATTGCGGTTTGATTTCAAAAAATGACTAAAACGTAAACATGCGGGACCATAAAAACTAGGGGGCGTAAAACGTAAAACACTCAGTCATCAAACACCATTGAAAGAAATGGTTGGGTGACTCATTTTCGCCTTAACAATACCTGAACGATTTTTTCCGCATAGATGGACCCGCAACGCAACTATACACGTTTAGTCAATTACCGTGTTTACTATGCATGGAACACAATTCTGAATGAATAATATATACGAAAGCCGAAAATCAACACTTGCTCGATGCGACATTGTTGCCAGGCAAGATTGGCATAACTAGCAATAATTTGAAAGAGATTGCACGCCGGTTGATGGTCAGGGAAAAAAACAGGTCCAAAAATAAACACTGGCAATGAACTTTGTGCATTGATAGATAGATATTCACACAAATTGAATTTTTGATTTGTTAGAGACGACATTTTAAATAAGGCGCGTGTGGCAGCGATTGTCCAGCACCCGTGAAGATAAATGCGCCAAAAAGTGTATGTTTTATACTCGAACATGATCTGCTTGTTGTTTCTGAGTTCAGATTGAAAACTCCTACTACGGTTACACTTTGCGAGTACGCGCCTGAAATGCAACGAAAATTTTAATGCACTTTGAAGAATCCGCTCGTGTAGGTGTATTTTACGTTTTTATCGTTTCTCCCGTGGAAACTTTCGACTCGAACTTGAGTGATTGCGAAACGAACGATAATGCATTTTTATTTCCAGTTAACCTTGTTTTTCCCTTATATCAATAAACCATATTTCCGAACATTCAAGGTGCCCCTACTACGCTTTACGTTAAAGGTGCCCCCGTGAATTGGAACGTTTACTCCGATTTACATTAGGACTTGATATGCATCTGTCAGCTTTTGGCGCCAATCAACAATTGAATTAAAATCGACCGCGATAGCGGAAAACATTGTAGAATCCAGCTTCGATAAGCCTCTGTGCATTAAGGAGTTTAGCTGTTGTTTTGATAATCTTTATGGCGCATTAAATGCGATTATCCTCATTAGGGGACCTTGATGGTTCCCGATTTACTTAGGACTTAACTGGCTTTCTATGGAGTCAATAGTTCAAGGCTTTTTTCTAACGACAATGTTTCATTGACCAACAGGTTGATTTTCCAAATGCAATCCGAACTGAAGCTGTAGTAGGCATGCAAATTTCTCAAAAAAAACCGCGTAATAATTAGCGAATTCACGCAACACCTTGACGAAGATTAAATAATAAAAGGCCTGTTTTGCATTTAAATGGACTTGCAATTGCCGGCATATTAGTCGATCAGGTGCAGGCCGTTCCAAGTGGGCAACGGCAGGGGTCTTCCTAATGAAGTGTTCTCGGGCCTTAATTACACCCATCATGTGGAATCGGGCATTGTTTTTGTGCGCACACTGTAAATAGCCGACTTGGAAGAGCGCACAATTAATCGATATTAAAGCGATTTTATAAAGCCATTTGTATATTGGCCAGACTTGGTCAACTAATGTTAAACGAGCAAATGTCTGGTGAAGGTCACTCGGCAGGAATTCGGCCAGAAATGTGTACTTTAACCAGGAATTTAGCCAAACCGGATAAAAAATTTAAATGTCCTTTTTCCCATTCAATATTCATGAAATGTCTTTTCCTGGCTCAGTCGACTGGGTCGACCTTGCTTGATTAACCACAGCGTTTACAGATAGCAGAAGCCCAAACCGTTTCCAGTTTACATAACAATTTGTCTAATGGCTTTCTAATGGACCCGGCGAACTGCTTCCCGAAGAAATTCGCCACGCCACAACTTATTAGTCATGAGTTTTAATTATCGGCTGAAAAATGCCTTTAACAAGTCCTAAGTAGTGTTTAACTTCCTCCAGACAGTCAATGGAATGTTTTATTCATGACGGGGCATACGCTCATCCCGGAAAAAGCCAGCTTGCACCAGACCGTTGATTTGTTCACGAGCATTATTCATAAACTTGGCTATCATTACAAAAAAAAACAAACAACCAATCAAGTGCTGGAAATTACAGCAAAATCGATCGGTTTTTGAGTGTGGGTAACATAGAAAAAATCGTGCCATTAATAGGTTTTTCGTGCAATCGAAGCCACGGGTTTAATTTTAAAGCTAATGTAGAAAATTTCGATAGCTGAAAATCTTAAAAATTCGTTTATATAAACATTTCAGTAACCAGAATTAAGCTCTAAAAGTCGTTCAGTGAGAGCGAGCTGATCGGTTCATTTTGGGTTTAGATAACATAGAAAAAAATTGTTTGTCATTAATAGTTTTTGCGTGCAAACGAAACTAATGTCGTCTAAAATTTCGGCAGCTGAAAATCCTAAAAACGAATTTTAATGATATAAAACATTCCATTAACCAAAATTCAACTTTAAAGTCGTTCCGTTCATTAACTAGTTTTAGTTAGTAATTTTTAACAGCGCAAACCGCTCTTTAAGTTGCTTCTTTTGATCTCAATGTCCTAAAATCAGCTTTGCGTCCAATTAAGCTCAATCTTACATTTCTTCCACGGTGTTTTCGTGCGTTGAGTTTTGCAAAGTCTCACTTTTAAAGTAATTTAATAAGGACAATAATAATAATAATTTAACTTCGGTATGATTTCCTTATGGATGGTGAAATCGATATTTTCACCTTTGTGATCATCATTTTTGTTTTATTTTTATTTAGTTCAAGATAAAATTGTTCCGTATTCAAGAGAGTTTTTGATTTGAAGAGAGCCGAAGCTAATTTACTGCCTGTTATTGTCTATTAAATCTTGTGTGATACACCGATAATTTAAAGTAAAAATGTAAGAAATCAATCCGATATTGCGCCAAACCGCCCGAGTCGTACGACTATCGCAAAAGTCTTGCTAACCAACTCACCCCTTTGGGCTTGCACTTCCTTTTTCTGCAAGACCAGTTTTGCTCATAAGCATTAAGTTATTTTGCAATAAGGAAACCTCTGATTGATTGATCGAAGTCGACAACCATTAACGTGTAAGCGCAAATATTCTATGACGCGTTTTGTGAGTATATCGGTGCTATTTATATGATGCTGCAAGTACTCAACATGCTAATTATTGAGACCTAGCCGATAGCCGGCAAGTATTGATAATAATTAGTGGGTAAGGCGCACATGAAATTTTTAGAATATTGCATGGAAATCATGCGTGAAAACAGGGAAAGCGGCCCCAGAACAATATGCAGACGGAATTTTCTCCCGAATTGCTGAGTGCGATGTTTTGCATTTAACTTGTCGATGCCTCAGCATCAACTGATTGATTTGATCAATGCACTGTTTTGAGTATTCGGAAGTCACCAAACAAATCACTTGCGACAAACAATTTCAGTGGCATTTCTTCCTGGAACCGATAAGCTGATAAAGTGTGACCGCACGTTGTAGATACTTTAGCGCCTAAACATTGGCGTTCGGTGGAAAAATGTGTAAAAAAATATTACGCAATACGACTGTTTATCGAAGCAAACATGGAATGAGTTACGTTGTGTCAATTGCATCGCGCCGGGCAAACATCGTGCTTAAATAAACTACTTATCGAAATGTTTTTCCTTGATGAAGATTGATGGAAAATCGAGTGAACCAACATTTGGAGCGGTGGAATAATTGGCCTAGACAGTCGCTTGTTTCCAACCAATTCCGTTCAAATATCAATAAATGTGATTTTCGACTCACCAGACGATTTAATCTCAACAGTTGTTCTTTTGTCGCCAAACAATCAAGTATTGCAACATTGACTATCATGTTATAACTGCGGTGCATAAAAGATAAGCGGGCGCGTGCGACACGATCATTCTGATTAACATGTTCTGGCAAACTTCAATGGAAGGGGATTTTCCGGCCAACTAATGTTGCATACTTTAATTGAACCTCGTAAATGGAATGGCGTCAACATGCCGTGCACTTTATTAATTGGCACGCGCTTTTCAGGTGAAAAATCAAATAATTGTGCCGCGAATCGCGACTAATTACCGCGTAATTAACATTGCATGGATAAAATGCAAATAGAAAACGTATACGAGGCGCTCATTTGCAGCATTGTGCTGTTGGGCTCACCGGGAAGATGTAGGCCAGACTAAACGGGTTTCCGTTTGCGAATAAATGAGAACGCGTGCTAATCTTAAAAAAAAATTACAAAACAAACCAGTTAATAGCTTGACAAAAAACTGATAAGCAAGTAACTAAGCCACGGATATTTTTCATGCAAGACAAGACTCTCCTCTATTGAATCGTGCCAAAATTAGTCCTTCAGAACAGAAAAAGGTGCTTGAAAAAAATCAACTTTTCAGTCATGTTTCTCCGTAACATTTCCATGTCATACACACCAGGTAAACGGCAAACTATTTATTTATTTGCCCATTCAATATGCTAAACGCGTCCATTCTGCGAACTGGCAGCCCGACCAGGTTGATTCGAAATTTTTTAAAATCCCCCCATTTGATGTTTCCATGAATTGCAGCACCTACTTGAGTTGCGATATGATGAATGGAAAAGCGATTTTATCATATTCAGATCCGAATTAAGTGACATTGTATTCAATTTTAACCGATTTTTAATCGGTCACGATCGTTAACTCGCGAGCGAATAGATTTAGCTAAAAAATACGCCTGTGGAATGTTGACTTTTGACCCAAAATTTTACAACAATGGAGGTTGATGTTTTCGAAAAATAGCAAGTGCCTCGAAGTGTGCAATCGTTTCCATCACAAAGAAGCAAAAAATGCAAGGCTCCCCTTAAAAAAACACACTAGAAGCCGCAGAACCGAAATAAGTGACTGAAGCCCACTTCTGGATCAACCGCGATCTTTAACCGAATATATTTTTTATACAAAATTCACATGACATTCAATGCTTATCTATGCCTATTTTTAAACAGTTTTAAGGTTGAAAAAAAAAAACTAATAAAATGCTGAAATTTTATAATAAAATAATATTTAAAAAATACCGTTTCGGTAATATTTGTGTTCAATATTTCCAAACCGTACAAAATTTGGACTTGCTTGCGAACTTGCAAAATTGGACTGCCTAAATTAGCCGTACTTGCGATCCTTACGGTTTAGAAGGTAGCCACAAACATGAATTATTCTTAATAATAATAACAACAATGTGACCGCGTTAAGGACATTAAATTAGACCCGGAGTAGTAGAGAACGCATTTCGAAAAGCCTGTACAAACAGTTTTATCTTCAAGGCAAATAGAGAGAACATTCCCATTGAATGTGAAGTGCCGATAAGACTGGTACCATCCTGGTGGCTCCGATTAGTTTTCGTGGAACTGTTTGGGTTGAAGATTAGCAAGACGACCCAAAGCTTATTTGCAAACATCAGAAAAATATGCCGAAGATTTGGAATTAATTGGAGGGGATTGCTGTTGTTTTTAGGCAGTCAATTTGTGAACGAGAAAGTCCCAGTTGCCCAACAAAAAGCCCTGAATGCAATTTGGCCCAATTTCTCCTACTAAGTACGAAAATTTGTGCATTCCACGCATTCCCACCGTGACAATGTTCCGCTTTTCTCTCCTCTACGCATGGTCGCATCCGCAAAAAACCCAATTATTTATTTCCAGTTACGAGATGTCGGAAATTTGCTGCTCAAGGGCCTAATGGGCTTCAGCGTATGTCTTATTGCATTTTTTCCACTGAGCGCGAATGTTCGATATACCACGAACCGCCAGACGGCGGAATCGCGAAATTATGCAAATCGTATTGTAATTCAAATGAACATCAGAATAAAATTCAAGGTTGCACGTTACCATTCATTCTTACGGTGTAGTCGACTTCGATCAGTTTCTTGTAAATGCCAACACCATTTTTTAGATGTGTTTCCCGGTTCGGCACTGATTCGTGGAACTTGCACGCTTGGAAAATTCAAGAAAATATGCAACGATCTATTGAAATATTCGACGAACTTGTATGGTGCGGAAATTAAACTTCTATAAATTTCAAGTATTCTGTGTACAAACCGAGATAATAGTCGAAGCTCGATAGTAGAATGAGCGCGAAAGATTTTACCCCCGGTAAAAATCTTAAATTTTGCTCAAAAAGTTCGAATGAAAACTAGCAGTTTTCCGCCAATTTGCCTTGCTACTTTCACTTGGCCGGACGTAAAAGCGCCAGAACTTTCCCAAAGGTCAAGATTAAAATTACAATAAACGGAATGCACCAGCCCTAGCCAAAAAATTATTTTCGGCACAGCAATTTATTAAAGTAAAAATTGAATAAGTGCAAACGTTACTTCGGTCTTATTAATAGCCGAGAATGAGCCGGTCGGGACAAGGTTTTCTCTAGACTTTTACTACAACTGCTCCTGTTTTCCCAACTGAAAGCTACCTTGAAATCGCTCAGATAATTTGGCACCGATCGCCACCGGGAAAGACTTCCTGGAACTCGGTAAAAGTTATTTAAAAGGGAACGTTATTCATTAGGCGGGCCCGTGGAGCATAATAATTAGTCTCGAATGTCACTCGTCGAAACACACATAACTGGCTGATTTAAAAGTAGTTCCCGGTCAAAAAGTCATTGGGAAAACGGTTTCTAAATATAGAGACCTCACCCAAGGTGCCGCTGAACATTGTTTAAATTTTCTTCATCTTAAGACAGTATTGGGCTCACGCGAAAAACTCAAATCTCTTACTCACACCCTGTATATGGATTAAAACCCGGATAATTGAAAGCGATAATCGGCATTGTTACGCATGCAGCAAAACAACTGAAGCGAATTGCTTCACCGTCTTTTTTTTTTCGGGCCGTTCTCGACATAGTCTCATTTCTTGACATTTCTACAATTGGTAAACCTGTTCGGCAACGGTGAAATTTATTCGAAATTCTCCGAGTCGGTTCTTCGGTTTGGAATAATTAGTTGCGTTCACCATACAGATTGATTTTTTTCAATTTCTGCACCTTTTCCTTGAAAGATCCTTCGCTTTCAACAAGCGAAATCATGTGGATTTGACCCAAATTGTTTTTTGTCAAAATTATTCCCAAGGGCTCTTTAAAGATGGATCTTTGGCACGGTTTTTCAATAGTTTAAACTTTTAATTTCAAATAGATTTTTGCGAGTACGCTACATTTTAGAGCCATCCGAGACTAGAGACCGTTTCTATTCTGAATCCAAAAAAACTACAAAGCCCAGCAAAGCAAAAAAAAATTTTTTTAAAGAACTTTGACCATCAACAGCAGAGGGCCAGACATTTTTTCTGAATAAAAGTTAGTCCAGATCGTTTTTTTAGCCAAAATTGCTGTACATTGTTGATCGGGTGCTTACGGGACACCATGTATAATTAAAAAAAATCTATTGACCCCTAAGTTGTGACGTCTTTTTCCATTAGTAAAGCTGAAATCTTTAGACTAATTTCATTTTTAATCCTACTTAAATTATTAATCATTTCATACAGTGTATCGTGATGAGCTTTCCACCTCTGTAAATTCTATATTTCTTGATCAGTTTCAATGAATCGTTTTTTCTGATTTAGGTGTTGAAATTGCTTATTCGACTAGCAAGTGCTTTCAATATTCATAGTTTTTTTGCAAATTAATTTTTTCAATTCAATAAATTACAGAAATTTGTGATTTAAATTTTTAAATTAGAAGACGCTACAGTTGGAAAACCATAAGATAAAAAGGGGATTTTTTTATACACTTTGAGCACAAGATGTAAACTTTGTTTCTGTAAAATGTTTTTTTAAACACCTTGTAAATGTGGAAATCACTGTCTCAAGTAATAAAAGCAAAGTTGAAAAAATGAGCAAAGTGTAGAAGCTAAGTTTAAAAAATGCAATAGAGTGACTAGTAAAATTTCAACAAATATGCATACACGTTTTCAAATTGTCAAAATGTACCTACTTTACCTATAATCCATTATCGATTTTTATTGTTTTGCGATACGGGGTGGGGAAAAAATCAAAATAATTTTTGGTTTTGGACGAATTAAATAGAAATTGTAAAATTATATTTTATCTCGGCTTAATAATGAGAAAAATTGTAATTATTTCTTTAATAAGAGTTTAATAAGAGATTTAAGAGCAATGATTAATTAATATAATTAAGTGTCTTTATGACAATATTGCAAACGGTATTTTTTTTAACACAATTTTTAAACCAGTACCGAGCTACAATGAAAATAGGATCAGATGGATCTTAGGCCAATTTAGGTCAAAACCGGTCATCATGTTTTCGTATTTTTCCAAAAATGGTACGTTTTTGAATGAAAGTTTACGTGGTGAAAATTGAGAGTATGCACTAATCGAATACGGATTCTGAAAACAAAAAATCATAGAAATCGATCAACAACTAAAGATTTTTCAAGGATGGTAAGTTCTCTTAGTTCATTCACTAATGCACTAATTTTCGTGTATATTTTGAAATTAATGTCTGGACTAATCGAAATTTTCTCCCACAGATTTCTCCAGGCGGTAGTTAGAGTTTTGAAAAAAAATTCAATCGGTGTTAGTGATGAAGGGTTCTTAAAGCAAAGTCAAGCAAAGACCTGCTTCAATCTGTGGGGTTGGAAAAGACCTGACCTCCACATCTGGCTTTCGGACAGGTGCATGACGAATGTTTCTGCATGTGGGCGAACTTTAATCACTGTTGATGGTAATAGTTAAGAGTTTTAGACGCATTTCCCTATCGACGTCCGGAGCAATGACCAGAGAGAGCATGTTTCATGTTGATATTTACCTGCGACTGATAAGCTTCGTTGCTGATAATAAAAAAATAACTCAGGGCTGGTGTTTTTTTTGGGGGGGGAAATTCCGTTAAATGGATGAATCTGCTATCGCATTCCCACGCATTCATTTTGAGGACTTTGAAATAGTACTACGGACTAAATTTAGCGCCGCAATCTAATCAATAAGCACTCGTAAAGCCAGGCCGGAATTATTATGTAATTGAAACAAATGTGTGTCAAATGTGACGATTTTTCCTTATCTTATGGCCGGTTTCGTCAAGGGTCGTTATACCTGCCTAGTAACAAAAATTTAAGCAAATCGATTTCTTATCAATTCACCTTGCGTTCAAGGTCTAGTCGTTAAGCCCTCTGCGCTTCTGACCACTTGATTTTGGGCTTTCGTTGGCAAAAACCGATACAGAAGAGTGGGATTATGTAGGTAAACTTGCGTAGGAGCTTTTCACGTTATTTTTCTGGAGCTGGCAGCAATTTTTGAACCCAAATGTTAAGCCCCCCAATGTTAAGACCGATCGCTATCGCGACCAATCGGTCTCAAAATGGGTTTTTTAGTTGAAAAAACTCTTTCATGTACCAATTTAAATTCGTTTGCTCAGATTACCGGCCAAATTACGGCGTTTTGCTATTATTGATCGAATAAAAATTACGCAAGCGTTAATTAAGAAAACTCAAAGTTACTAATTCAATTGAAGCGAAAAAACCAAGACTGACAACCGCCTTAGGCTTTAGGAATGAACCTGATTGAACTGAATGAACAGGGAAAAATTGCACATTTTACAATCAATATTGTTGATTGGTTTACGATAAATCGAAAATTTGGTAATAACCTGCATGCACAAAACTTGTTTAATCTACAGAGTGTTCGGTAAGCACACGACCAAAAGGGGAATTGGAACATTTTTTTTCTCTAAACTGGAGAAACTGACGTAACAAAACTTTCTCAAAAAAAAATTAACTTTTTTGAAATAACGGCCTGATTCGATGGATTTTAATGAAACTCGCTAAGACTTTGTAAGTTTGAAGTGTGAAGACTCGCCTTGGGCAAGTGGTGAATTCTGAACAAAAACCAGAACTTTTCACTTCACGTAGCTAGCTGGAATCAACTCGTTCTTTTTGATGTGATGCACTCACTAATCAATTTTTGATATTTTTGATGCAGCAATGAGTTTTTAAATATTTCAGTTTTCTTGCCGAAAAGCTCGCTGCTTTCGCCTTTTCTGAGGAACGCAACTCTGACGAAAACGCTTCCCAGAGACGACCAGCTTAAGAATTGTATAGTTGAAAATTATAAAACGCTTGATAAAAATGTGTTTTAAAAGAACATGATTGCTTACTGCGACATTTGCATTTAATGTCTTAAATTGTTGAATAGCAATAGCTTGTTGAACTATGAATGGTACACTATTTTACAAATAGTGCAAATAGGCAAAAAAGGACTAGTGTATCAACTCAAAAAAAATCAGGTGATTTCAGCAACAAAATAAAGTGCAAGGTGGTTTTGCAGAAAAACACTCAAGAATTCACCAAAAATTGCCCAAAGCGAATGAACTGGGTTGCTTCATGAAATTTTCATTAACATAGAAGCAAATCCAAGCGATTCTCATTAAAATCAACACTGACCAACACACGCATATTGATTCTTCATTAAAGTTAGGTCATATAAGTTCATGCGAGTCAACAAAAGTCGCAGTGCTCTTTTGATCATGTGCGTACGGACACCTTGTATACAGGATTGCTGATATGTATGAAAATAATTGTTTGGAATCGATTCAAATAAGCAAAATAGGGCTGTTTCGTCATAAAACACTTATAAGAAATAACACCCTCTATATTAAACCCACACAGAGCAACAATCTTGTACCTCAAAAGAACAGAAAAAAATGAAAACTCACCTGAGTCCGATGGTGTATCGACTCCGTAGCTCGCCATATTATATGTTGGCAGCTCGATGGCCTTAACGTAGCTGTGATCGTTGGCAGTTGCGTAATTGATCCAGACCTTTTCCATGAATTTTTTCTTTCCTTCCTTTGTAAGAACTTGACCTGAGTCGTCTCTAACCTTTGTCACATCTAAACCTAAGACGTTTCTAATCCTTGCCTCATCTTCACCTGAGGCGTCTCTACCCTTTGTCTCATCTTCACCTGACACGTCTCTAACCTTTGTCTCATCTTCACCTGACACGTCTCTAACCTTTGTCTCATCTTCACCTAACAAGTCTCCAACTTCTATCTCATCTTGCGACTCTGGGGAAAACATATCCAAGTTTATCAAATCGCATGGTGGTAATTGCGACATTCCGATTTCGAAATCCTCCCAGCTTAAACCGATTGCTGACTCTGTGCGTGGTTTATCCAACGGTAAATCTTTTTCTGGCTCTACGATTGGAACTTTGATAGGCACTTCCACCTTTCTCCTTTTATTATTTGCATTTCTTCTTCTTCTCCTTTTATTTTTCGGTTTTCTAATTTTCACCGGTGGTTCTTCATCCTCATCATCCGTCTTAAGCAAAGGTAACCCCGCTGCTGCGTACGCGTATTCGTATTGTAACAGCTCCCATTGCACATCCGCGTCTTCCTCTGCGGCACTTCGCGGCGCATGATTGGCTATTATTCGTGCGAAAACGTCGTCGATCTCAACTGATTTTTTTTTCTCAATTTCATTTTTCATTTCTGAAAGAAACGAATCAACATTTTTTATCAGGCTCTCCGAATTCGGCATTTTCCATGGCAGACTCAAAAGTGACTCCCATAGTTCTTCAGCCCGTGGAACAATTGGGCTAGACCACATGCAGATGTTGGGTGATGGCTCGTTATTGAGAAGGATGTCCCGCTTTTTACAAATTTTCTGAGACGAGTTTTCAATACATTTTTCCAGCGTAGAACAGTCCACAAACATCGTGTCGATTCCGAATTCATTACAAACGTTGGTTAAATATGCAAATAAATGTGACGGATCGATATCAAAAAAACTGGGTTCGAACTTCCACATCTTTCCCAATAGGCTGAAAAATCCGAATGAACAATAGACGCATTCTATTAATTTCTCCGCTTCATCAAGAGACAAGTTACTAGTTGGAAAATCGGTTTCATCCAATGCGGGCAATAATAGATCAGGACTTGGACAGCCCAAAATGGCATTCTTAGTAGGGAGACCGTTCTTGACAGCTCCTATCTCAGCTCGATAGTGAGAAAGGAGCCTGCCGACTTTGCAGAATCCCAAATCGCATCCCTCGAAATCGTTGCAAGGGAAATCACTGATATTTTCATGGTAGAGACGCCCGTTTGTCACTGATATGCTCATAATTTCGTGTCGATGAGTACACTTACTCTAACATCACAATAGCCCTGGATAGCGGGTCGATTAACGATCAAGCAGCTGCTGCAAAGAAAATTTATACAATTAGATTTCAGCAAATAGATACAATCAGATCAAAAATGACTGTTAAGGACTAAACATTTTTTTATACCGCTCATAACACTGGGGGGAATTTAGGAGTGTCTCTGCATAATGCATAAATGGTTGAAAAGAACATTTTTTAGTGAACAAATTAGTTATTATTAAGATAAATGTTAATATTTCCACCAAGTTTTACAGCAGACTGACAATCGAGAAAATTAAATTGTGATTTCAAAATTTCCGCGGAAAAGGGCAAAAATAACCGAAAAAGTTATACGACAGACAAGGGCCAAATTGATCTGTCTTGTTCCAACAATATTTTTGAGGATGGCTCGAAACAGGGTAGTCCTCAATGTGGCAAAATTCACTAATCACTGGCACATAGTTTGGGCATAAATATTGCAAACAAATTTTCGCGGTTTTTTAATAAATTCTTAACCAGTTTTACTAGATCCGGGAACTCAAATTTCCCATTTTGTGGCTTGCTGTTGGAGCGTCAGAGCGTTTTCAGGCTTTAAAAATCTCGTTTTCCAATGTTTCCTAAAGTCAGTCAAAGGTTCAATTCGATAACTCTTGCCGTTTTCGAGATTTGTCACATTGAAACCTTAAGTAATTTTTTTACCTCAAATTTGATCTTAGTATGTAAATTACAGCAATAATCTGCTCAAATTTCCAATAAAACAAAAACATAATAATTTATTTATAATTAAAACAAAGAATTTAATAAATTATTGTCGTACGGAAAAACAAATAATTTTCGTTTCGGAAGTCTTCTGCAGCTTTTGAAATTCTCTTGCACATAAACACAAACCATATCGAGGCATTTTCAATAAATTCAATGTAATAGTAGAAATTAAAATAGTTCCTTTAGCAGTCAGCTCACAGCAAAACAAGATTTGTTCATGTTCCGCTTCAAAAATGACAATATTAAAGATTAAATTTGAATAAATCATTAGAGGTTTCAACGTGAAATATCTCGAAAACCCTGGGAGACATCGACTTGAACCAAGTACACATTTTATCTTAGTAAGAGAGTATGAGATATTGGCAACAAAAATCGATAATTTAGAACCCAAAATATGTGTGAAGTTTTCAATGGCTCCAGAACTAACGTTCACTTAGGAACTTCAAGCTAAGAAATTCCAAATCTGGATTTCTCGATGAATTTTCCGTTTGACTGACCCCAAAAAAATTGTTTTGGTTACACTTTGACACCCTGTACCTCGAAAACTGGGATAAGGCAAATTTGCCCAAAACACCTTATTTTTGCATAAACAATGTCATTGAATTTCGTCACATTAGTTGAGCACCACCTTGTATAAACTTTTCGTGTGATTTGGTGGAAAAATCCATGTCTTTATTTTTTACCATCTTCTTATTCAGCTACTTTAAAATACACATGAGCACAATGAGCCTTTGTAATTTAAAAAAATTAAATTGAATTCAATGTATAACGTTATATTTTTTTAAATTGTGATTACCAAAATTCTTTTCGGCAGTTACGAAATACACCGGGATCTTTTTTGGCAAATTATTTTTAACTCTTTCAGCAATAAAAAATTAAAAAATGATCATATCCTGAATCAATGTTGAATACAAGAGTGTAATGTAAGACGGGGATGAGCTAAATTTAAAAAAATCATATTATTGTGTCTAATAATAGGCAACAGAATATGTTCTGCAGATCATATTTCTTACATACTTTATATTCTACAGGGTGTCCCGTAAGCACATGATCAAAAGGATACTGCGATACTCTTTGCACCAAAAGAAGACGATTTGACCTAACTTTATTAACAAAAGCGGTCTGGCTCCTCTGCTAACAGACAGACAAAACAGACATCTTTTTTTGCGAAAAAATTATGAATGCTACAAGATTTTACCAAGAGCACAAAATGGTAAACATATGATTAGTGCATCAACCAAAAAAAATGAGTTGATTTCATCCACGAAATAAAAAGTTCTGGTAGTTTTTGCATCACGACCCTCAAGAATTCTCCACTTGTATATGTAACTACGGATAAACTCGATTGTTTAATCAAATTATGAATCTTGTATAAGAACACATTCACAGCGTGTCTCACCAAAATACATCGTACCATTTTAACATATTTCCCGATATTTCAAAACAGATAAATTTACTGAAGAACTTTGACATTTTTTGTTAATAAAAGTTAGGTCAGATCGTCTTCTTTTGATTCAAAGAATATTGCAGTACCCTTTTGGTCCTGTGCTTACGGGACACCCTGTATAATAAACGGGACAGAACCGAAAAAAACTATAAAAATATTTGTTATTTATGTTGCTACACATACAAAAATTCGCTAAAGAAATTATTTAGAACAATGTTGAACTTAATATGTCTTTGAGGAAAGTGGACACAGTGGATTTTCAAAGTATTCATATTTGTAACTATAGGGAGGGACAGTTTTAAAACATTTATAGTTTCGCAAAACTTCACAATTTTTCGGCTCAATTCACTTAGCTTCCGATCCAACACGCTTTACTATCCAAACAGGGCGACTTTAACTTGATTTTTAGTTTCAAGATGCAGCTCAAAACGATTAGCTTAATTTTTAAACAAGCACCACTTTTCCCAAACATTCAAGTTAAAGAAGCTACGAGGTGTTAAACAAAAATGATTGGTCTTCAGCGCCACTGTAACTGAAATGCCGTTGAAAGTTGAAGGAATTTTCATGGAGCATTTTCCTTATTTTCAAGCAAACAATTTTCGAATGCCGATATTAAACGCATTTTTCAACAATAAATAAGTCAATATAGAGAAAGTGAATTGAAATAATTGAATAATCCTCGTCGTTATGCCCCGGTCGAAGTGAGAGGAACACCATGCAAACCACACGGAATCGACGATAGCTAATCGAAAAATATTTCTTTTGTATAACCGGAAACATACAAAGTCTCCCAGATGAAAAATAATAAAAATTTACAAAAAAAATACGACTCTGTTACAAAACCTCGTTATTCTCAATTCAACCTTGTATAACGGTTCAGTTTGATCTGGCAGGATTATAGAAAAACTAATATTGTTATTATTAAATTTTAATTTTGGGTGAAATTCCCGAGAAAGAAATAGTCTCGAATTAATTATCGAAAAATTTGAGAAGTAAAAGTCTCGAATTAACTATCGAAACATTTTAGAAGTAAAATCTTCAATTAACTATCGAAAAATTTAGAACTAGTTTGTACAAGAAGTAGTACAAAAAACATTTTTGTTTTTAGACCAAGTTCAAATAACGTACGACAAAGTTAAATTCCGAAGAGAAGCAAGCGACAATATGAATTTGCACAAAACCTTCCCAATTCCAATAAAAACGACGATTGTGAGCTCAAAAGTTACTTACGTCGTTTCGTTGGCGAGAAAAACACATTTTTGTTTTTGGAACCAATTTTGTACGACAAAGTTAAATTTCCGAAGAGAAGCAAGCGACAAGACGAATTTGCACAAAACCTTCTGAATTCCAATAAAAACACGATTTTGAGCTCAAAAGTTACATCGCCGGTTTCGTTGACGAGAAAAATACATTTTTGTTTTTTGGACCAATTTTGTACGCCAAAGTTAAATTTCCGAAGAGAAGCAAGCGAGAAGATAAATTTGCACAAAACCTTCTAAATTCCAATAAAAACACGACTGTGAGCTCAAAAGTTACTTAGCTTGTTTCGTTGCCGAGAAAAACACATTATTGTTTTTTGGACGAATTTTGTACGACAAAGTTAAATTTCCGAAGAGAAGCAAGCGACAAGATGAATTTGCACAAAACCTTCTAAATTCCAATAAAAACGACGATTCTGAGCTCAAAAGTTACTTAGCTCGTTTCGTTGATGAGAAAAACACATTTTTGTTTCTGGAACCAATTTTGTACGACAAAGTTAAATTTCCGAAGAGAAGCAAGCGACAAGATGAATTTGCACAAAACCTTCTAAATTCCAATAAAAACACGATTTTGAGCTCAAAAGTTACTTAGCTCGTTTCGTTGATGAGAAAAACACATTTTTGTTTTTGGAACCAATTTTGTACGACAAAGTTAAATTTCCGAAGAGAAGCAAGCGACAAGATGAATTTGCCAAAACCTTCTAAATTCCAATGAAAACGACRATTCTGAGCTCAAAAGTTACTTAGCTCGTTTCGTTGATGAGAAAAACACATTGTTGTTTTTGGGACCAATTTTGTACGACAAAGTTAAATTTCCGAAGAGAAGCAAGCGACAAGATGAATTTGCACAAAACCTTCTAAATTCAAATAAAAACACGATTTTGAGCTCAAAAGTTACTTCGCCGGTTTCGTTGACGAGAAAAACACATTATTGTTTTTTGGACGAATTTTGTACGACAAAGTAGTAAATTTCCGAAGAGAAACAAGCGACAAAATGATTGCTTCTGTTGATATGAGCAGATAAGATAATGCATTATTAATTTGGAAAATTATTAAGTTTTGGCAAAGCTTCTGCTATTTTAGAACGAATGCAGAAGTACAGCAAACAGAAAAGAATATCTAGTGTATGATTGATCAATAAACGCTTTGATCAGGGTAAAATGTCTTTAGAGGTCGATTTAATTTTGATTTAAATGCGAATCAAATATATCATGCTGTTATTTAATGGTGGGTTTATAAACGAGAATAAGGATAAGGCTGAAAGCATAAGAATAACGCCTAATGGGGTGTTTATAAAGTAGAATAAGGAACAATATTATTTTACGTACAGCGAATCAAATGAAAGCATAGGCTTAAGAAACAATAGGGTTGTGTCTGTTTATGTTAACATTATCGCGGTAACATGCGAATAAAAGCTTATTTCACATAAATATTGTACATTAAAATGGATTTGTCCACTGAAGAAGTGGTGGTTCTATTTGGATGAATAATTTCATTCTAATTCATTCTATTCTAACCTCTAATTCTATTCTAATTCATTCTAACCTCACAACAAAATGTAGATACGATCACGTGGGATATTGGAATATCATTTATCAACATATCAAGACTTCTCATTACTGGTTGCTATTTAAGGAATGTTTAATAATATGAATTTTAATAAGAGAATCGATTTGTGGTCCGGTAAAATCGACGTATTGTTAAAAACCAAAACATTAAACCGACGCCCTATACGTTCAAATTAAGCTCGTTTTGAGCGTGTACCAGGATTGCGATAAAAAAAAGCACATCAGCCATGCAATTGTGAATAGTGTTTTCCATAAACAAGAAATTTACTAATTTACTAGTGCCTTTTGTTGGAATAATCCGCCTTAATGCGTCAAATAAGTCGGGAAATGAGCCACCAGGCACACACACCAAGCTGAACAGGCAGGCATGCCAGCACATAAATTAGAAGGAAAAATCAGTTTGCGACCCGGAAAACTATTGGCAAAACAACTTTGCACCACCCATAATAAAAAGCTAAATTTCGGCCTGTACACTTTGAACGGGGAAGCAAAAGTTCTCCTTATGAGTTCCCATGGAGTAGCTGCTAGGAATAATAATTGACCGAAAAATGGAGATTAATCTGCAGTAGGCCCAAGAGCCGCTCGCTGGTTTAGATCGCTCTAAACTCGAAAGTTAAATTTCAGAGGTTTCAGAGCTTAAGGAGTTTGACGGGGTTGGAGCTGAGAAAAAAATTTCAACGGAAGAACAATAAAGTGAAAGCAGAAAAAGACGCTACCGTTTTAATTCAGTCCACCCATGTTCAATAATCCAGATAAAAACATAGAAGCAGAAGAAAAAAAGAAGCTAAATAAGCAATAATCCAGATAATAGTCTAAAAATCATAGGGCATAGAAACCATCATTTTCAAAAATCAATCTTGGAAAGATAAATCTGTAAAAATAGTCGGAATATAATATATTTGATGTTGTGGTTAATGACCGTGATAATAATCAGTAATTGTTTATTTTTGCTTTTTTCGGTCATTAGATGGTGGCAAAAATAAAACACTATTTTCTTATGGGGGGACGGCAAAGTCGAAACGTCGGCCAGAAGGCTTATTGACTAAATGGTTTTGGAAATTACGATTTTCAAAAACCAAAAATATCACTCTCAAAAAAAAAAAGGTAATTGACTTACCCAACGACACAATTTCTTAAAATTGTTTGGCCTACACAATAAAAGAACCCGGAAAACGATGCTCTCTCTGAAGACAGGATCACAGTGTTAAACGCACTTAAACTTGACAAAGTTGAAGACAAAATGAGCAAGACACCTGTTTGAACACTAGTGCACCTGACCAAGATTCAGTAGAAACTGAAGGAACTTAGAGTTTATCTAGAGAAAGAAGGGTTGATGTTCAACCCATCCGGTCGTAAATCAAATTGTGGTGGGGGGATAAAGGGGTTGAAGGTTAAACCTTATCGAGAAAGATAAGAACAGCAGATTTGCAAACTTCTACCGACCACCATCAGGTAATATCAGGTATATACAGGGTGGCTTCTAATGCATGTCACTTATTTAATGAATTCCATAGCCACCTTACAAAATGTAACAACTTTTTGAAAATTTTAAATAAAATAATTTATCATTTGAAAACGGTTGATATCACAGCTTAAAGTGCAAATGCAAATTTGTAAATTGTCTATCTAATGACGTATTAATATACAGGTACTTTCATTTGAAAACCAAAAGTTATTTTGCGTTAAAAAGTTTTAAATTGAAGTCCACATTGTTAACCCCTGTACAATGTATTGATATTTTGGTTCAATAGAATTCTTAACGGATCCGTGGTGATTGAAACGACGTATTTTTTTTAAATCTTTAACTGCTTTTTTTGCTTCTACAATGAATTTTTAGATACCATGTTTTTAAGCAAAATTTTACTAAAATGGCGATAATCTGCCAACATCGCAAGTAAGAAAAAAACAATTTAGGGAGCATATGCAGCGTTTCAGGCTGCATGCCATGAGCTCACGAAAAATGGGTAGTTCTATTTAAAAAAATACACTTTGATCTTGCCTCGCTTTTCTGAGACACTCTGTATCATATAAGATATTTTTAAAATGTGCACACTACAACTTTTATAGAAAACTATTTTTCGAAAGTTCAACAGCAACGGAAATAATGGACTCTATCACACTAAAAAACCACCTTGCATAAAAGCAAAATTCTCAAAAAGCTATTAACTAATTTTTGTTGAAAATTGTAAACATGTAAATTATCAATCTACAAAAATAGTCGGAGTGTCATTTATATACCCTTTCCTGCACTTTGTGGGTAATGGGTAAAATTAGCAAAAAAAATATAATTGATTTTTACGCTTTAATCGCTTCGCTTGCGTGACTTACTACAACCGAAAAATGGAAACTTGTAAGTGCATCACTTGAGAACAAAGCGCGAAGACTTCAACAGTTTCTTCAAAATCGGAATCAAGCCAAGATTTGCCCGATTATCTTCGAAAAATTGTTAAATAACAAAGCAAAAACCAAATATTCAACAGTGAGCTGAACAAGAGCGAAACGCGAGATATTCTCGTACTCAAAGCAGCAATAGAATGTTTAATGAATTAGGTTTAAAAAAAAACGTTCGTTTGGATGCAAAATCATAATAAAATCCTTGTAAAATTAGAAAGTTTTCACGTGGATACAAACGCCGTTAAAAAACAAGCAATCAGGTTAAAAAACAGACCTTAAGACAGCCATGGCTGTGAGTAGAGAGTCCTAGAGAGTAACTAAAGTTTCATTTCATCGGACTTATCGGATCTTAAGTTAGCTGTCTAAGCTAATGTAAAGCTTAATTAATTTTCGATCGACGAGATATTAACGCAAAAGTAATGTATTCCCTTGCTAAACAAGAAAGAAACCGGAAACAAGAAATTAAATTAGGATTGGGGGGTTTGAAGCTCTTCGAAAAGACAATCTCCAACATCGTTTGTTTGTGGAATGTGGAATTGCGAGATAAATGACTTGGAATGACATCCTAATTACCCAATCGAGCTATTATTCTGCAGTAGACCTATTAGATACTTAATACTTGTTCGGGAAATGTTCATCAGTCCTAAATAAACAAATATCAATGGTCCCGCATGGTGATTAGCGTTGTGTGGTTAAAAGTAGGGATTTCCATGTCGAAGATGATTTCATGAAAACATATTAATGGACGATTGCAAAATATCCGAATCTTCACCAAACTATCGGACGAAATTTTGGACGATTCACTTATTAGCTCATTCGGATTAGATGACCCAATTTTATCAAACTCCTCGTTTGTAAAACAACAATCATTCGATAACATACTTATTAATGATAAATTCAATTATTACACATGTTACATATTAGCTGTTATCGTTAAATAGATTCAAAAGCTCTTGAGATTCTGAGATCTGAAAGTAGGCCAAAACGGATTGATTATGAACAAAATTAAATCATATGCCGTTCAAAATGCTTCATTTGGGCAAAACGAATTTTTTTCAGCTGGCCTCATAGCAACCATTTTTCAACCCCTTACCCCGCCCATGTAACGATACGTAAGATTTTACAGTTATTATTACAATTACAATAATTACGTAATATTTTAGATTTTTGTTTCGACAATTACGACTGTTCGGAGAACCAACATAAATCTTAGTCTAAAACTACAAATTCCCAGGACTCATATTCAAAGAAATAGCCAATACTTTCTTCTTCCTAAATGACCATATATCACATCAAGTTTTATTGCTGAACCTTAAATTTTGCCCACTTAACATGATATAGATTTATTTGTCACCTAAAGGGTTCGAACCTGAAAGTTTCATCCTGTTGATTCTCTCCATCGGCCAAGAAAGTCGATCGTATTGATTTTCAACATACTTATATTGAGTGAACAATAGGCGTTACAGGATGTTGAAAATATGAGGTAGACGCTCAAAAGCATAAGCATGAGCATGAGCTTCAAAAGAACTATTTTCAAAGGCGTTAGAATCTATGTATAACACATTAAAGCATTACCCATTGAATCAAGTACAAGACGATTAGTTGAGACACGTTCAAAAAGATGCCAGAAAAATGTTGAATATTAATTTCACTCATGATCATCGATAATGCTATACGGGACGTATAGGGTATTGATAAACGACAATTCGATCTTCAAAATTAACCAGATAATTTTCCGCATGTTTTCGTTGCAGATTTTACTCCTATAACAGGTAAAATTGGTCAGTAGGGTGTTGAGTAGCAAAACCTACTTAGATAATATATGGGATTTTCCTTATCGGCAATTAACACGGAGTTGGGATAAAAGAAACCAAAGCAGATATCCATTCAAGCCAAAGTCAATATAGGCACTCTCTACCTGTGGTGAACGTAAATTAAGAGGTGACATAATACAGGGTGAATCAAAATTGGATCATCACCTCTGGATGCGTTCAGCATAAAATTGTCTGTTCCGAAAGGATTTAGTTTCCAAAACAATGTCCATTCGCCACCCCGTTTTTTAAATCTAATTTGAAATTTAGTAGTGTTCCTTTGAAATTCAAGTGGCAGGCCAAACTTACATTGTTTTAAATGAAATACCGCACTTTTTATTGCATATTCGAACGATACGAAAAATTTCAGGCATTCGAATATGCAAAAAAGTGGGGCATTTCATCTAAAAAATATAAGTTTGGCCTGCCACTTTAGACCCTGTGCCAATTAGTATTACCTTTAATTAAACTAGACGTTATTATCTGCATCTCTTGAATTTAATATTTTGCTCCAAATTTCAAATTAAACGAGGTGCCCAACGTTGAATCAATAATCCTGCACATTTCCGAATAAAGTCAAATTGGCGAGTGCAACCCGAACTTTGCTAAATTAAACAAAAAGTTTTGTTTTCTCTTATCCTTAGCGTGCAGCAGACAGAAGCGACTAATTGTAGTAACTAAAGTGTAAACTAAAATTGTGTTTGATTTTCTTTATAATTGTTATTTATACAGGGTGTTGTCCGTAATATACCGTTTATACAGGGTGTGTGCCATAAATATGTCAAAATATTTTAGCAGCGTGTTCTCCTAGTCATTTTAGCTCCTCTAAAATGACTAGGAGGTCTTCCTGAGAACTTTTTTAATTTGAGGTCTCATTTTTGAGATATTTGATCTCCAAAATGGCGAAAAATATTAGTTTTTGTTGTTTTTCTTTAAAACGGTTAAACATTGGGAACTTAAATTTTGGTACGTATTATAAGATAATTCAAAGCCATTCTATGGTAGTGTTTTGTAGTTCAGTTTACTTTTATACAGGGTAGACTTGTGGAACTCCTACATTTGTCTTGTTCAGAACTTCTTTGTGTGCACTTTTATCACTTTGTGCACAAACTTTTATCAACATAATTTTTTCAATTACTACAAGTTATTTAGCAATTTTTTTATCTCTTATTGTTTTTTCTTAAGGGCACTAGTTTGCCCGCAATGCATTGCTAGGGGTCAAGAAGCTCCTATAAACTCGCCTTCTAGATATCCCGATTTAAACGCCCTTGATTTTTACTTCTGGGACCATTTAAAAAGTACGGTATATTCACCAGAAGTGAATACAATCGAAGAACTTTAGGAAATAATTTTTTATATTTCTAACGAAATAAGAACTTCAGTGCAAACTTTACGGTCTGAAAATTTTAATTTAATTAAAAGACTGCTGCTAAGTTAACATTAGAATGGTTATTTAAATTTAATTTTGTTTGTTTATATCGTTGCGCATATTGTTACCATGTTTTTATTTAAGTAAAATGTATTGAAACTATCATGTATATTAGTAGATGCGATTTCCGCCTTTATAATTTCTGAAATCGATCGAAACGCTGGAATTATCTGAAAATGACACGACCAACAGCATTCAAATATGTTTAGCACCAAAAAGTTGCCAGAAAAAAGAAACACGAAAATTTTATAAAGGGACCAGGAAATTTTGCCCAAAAATTTCAACTGTTTGCCAAAGGGCCGAATTGATGCTCGAAATACTAAAAATAAGAAAAATAGGTAACAGACAAATACCAAATGAAAAATGTTTTGGTGTTGCAGCTTAACGAGAAAAAATTTGCAGACCCTCCGAAAAGTCCTAATGTGATAGACAAGGAGGAATTCGTTTGCCATGCGGTTGGCAGGGCAAAAAAATTAAAATTAATTAGAATTTTATTTTTTGTAAATTTTTGGAAAACTGTCATTTCAATGATTCTATCTGCTTAAAGGCTCGCCAAAAACTAGTAGAACTAAACAAAATAAATCTCAGTTTTGAGTAGTTAAAGGGAGGTTATAATTTAGCCACTTGTGGGCGTTTGGATCTTGTCAATACCGCCATCACCACCGCGGAATTTTCAAACATTCTTTCAGTTGTCCACAGAGTGTCTAAGAGGGTCGTCTAGTGGTAGGTAAGTCAGCAATCAACAATTATTTGATCTACATATAGGTACAGTGTCAATTTGAAAACTTCCCACCTATGTGACCTACTTAGGCAACATAATATAAGTTGTTCAAATGTTGTCAATTTTCCGGTAAATAATAATTAAGTCTGTTTTTGCATTCTGCTGCAATTCGCCTTTTAAGATCCTCAATATCAGCAGGTTGTGTTTTTTAAACAATGGACTTAAGATGTCACCAAAGGAAGTAGTCTAAGGGCGTTCAATCCGGTGATCTTGGAGGCCATTCAATTGGTTCCCTACTGCCAATCGTTCTATCCGGGAATATCTTATCAATGTTAGGGAGAGTTCGAAAAGAGACCTTCTTATTGTTTTTAGGAAAATAGACAACATTTTCACCAACTTATATTATACGTTGCGATTATGCGTAAGCAGATCCCATGGATTTTATTGTAGAAATTTCTCTTTAAGATCGTATTTTTCTCCGTAAAAAGAGTTATTTTTCATAAAGTAAAACAATCAACTAAATTAAACTAGATTTTTCTCCTGTTATTCAACGGTTTTAACGGTGTAACCGAACATTCTAATCATTTGTACTATAAGGAGACCCAATGACATAATTACAAATGAAACTGACGGGTCTTTCGGATTTTTCATATTTTTAATATCTAGTCTATTTTAGTGTTTTAATATTGTATTATTTAAAAATATTCAGTCAAGCACCAAAATGCAAAGTTTCACTAGTTTTTGTACCAAGACACTCAATCTAACTATGAGTTTTGCATAGAAACAAATTTACATAGAAAGTCATCGTATTATTTTCGCGGTATTCGAAAAAGCATAATTTTTTTGGAGAATTTTTATCATCAATAGTCACATTTTTTTTTATAAGATTCGATTTTTTTTAACCAACTATTGTCGAGTATTTTTTTAATCATGTGTTTCCATGGGGGACACTGTGTATGTTCGTTTATTTTATCCACACTTCTGAAGACCCCACAGAACTGTTTCAAAAAGCCGATTCAACAGTGGACACAAATAATAATTTAAAAAAACAGCACAACACTTTAGCAGAAAGAGTGTTGAAAATGTTGCTTACAAACAGTTCGCTAAATACATCAAGCAATTTCAAAGATAATTAAATTGTGCAGCTTTTGGCGTTTATCGCGCCGAAATCGGTAAGAAAAGCTGAAACGTATAAACGCAGCCAAAAATGTGAAACCCTCGTATTTTTAGGCTGATGTCTATCATTAAGGATTGATCAGAAAGACGATTCTTCTCTCTACCATTTAGCTTTTTGTCCATTAAAATCCGTTTAAAACCTCGGAGTTATGATTGAAAAAATGTTAGTGCCCTTTTTGGATCAGATTTGCAAATCTTAGGGCATAGTGTGATCACACAAGGCTTGTAGAGACGAAAGAACGACAAGAACTTTCCAAAGCCATTTTGCTAAGAAAGCAAAGAGCGCACGCACATATCTCTTATTTCTGGCTGGCTCAATTTCAAAAATTCAAAATGCACCTTAAGGCTGTTTCGTTTCTCTTTGATTTGGTATTTTGGAATTTGAAACCTGCAAATAAACTCGGAAGTGACAGACAATTCCCACCGCTAATGTGGGGCTTTTATCACAAGCAAGTATTAACAGTGTAATTTCCCGACTTCGTGGACTAAATTTTGGTGGACGTTTGCTTACTAAAATTTGAATAGAAAGAAAAACTGCTGCTTCAATTCGGAAATTTTCTGAATTTTTCCTGCTTTATTACTAGGAAGTGCCCTGTAAGATTCGTATCGTAACCAAAACCAACCGATTTTCATATCTACTTAGCTATTTCTAAATGTAAAATGTCCCTGGAAATAAAAACATAGACTAATATGAGTGAATCATATTCAACAGATCAAAATTCGCATGCAAATTATTGGTTTAAAAAACAAAGATTACTGCTTATTTACTTCAAGTGAATGAAAATTAATATTTGGCCTGATGAAACACTTCTTTAGTTTGCTCAGAAACTTTGCCAGCGTTTATTTGGTGGCGGATGTGGAAGGGATGAAACTGTAGGAAGTAAGAACCTTTTTAATCGTCTCTTTGAAATGGCTCGCAAATTCATTCAATTAAACGGCCTTCGCCGAGACTGAAACTCTTAAAGAGGACTTTGATCTGCGGCAAGATTTTGCCAAATTGGAAACCATTTTCCTACACGTCACTAGAATATATTCCAAATATTTTCTCCAAAGTTCCATTTTTGCAAATTAATTTCACTAAATCTTTTTTTCATGAAGTTTTGATCCAAGCAGAACTTTCAATGAAACTTTTTCCCAATAAAATATTCCCCCCAAAATAAAAATTAATCACTTCCACAGATCTCCTTCCACAGGAGGTCTCACTCTCTCACGGTCACAGCGAAATCGTTATGGTGGTCCGCTGAAGTCTGTCCCAGTCGGAGCTGAAGATTGGTTGCTGGTGTTGCTGTTGATGATGATTGGATTATCTGTCTGAACTATTTCCTTCCAAATGCTGTTTCATCGCCGGACCAATCTACATCATGTCCTCGAAAGGTTAGTTCAAATCATCTGTCTTTTGGTAACTTTTTCCTTTTATTTCTTTCTTTCAGGTTTTTCCGATAGGCAGAGTTTAATAAATGCCAGAGCTGCATCTCATCTTCAATATGTTGATTAGAAGATCCATGTTTTTTAAATGTTCGTCGACACTTTTTTAAACAGTGAACGTTGCTCGAAAATATTGGAATTGTTCGATTTTGACGATTCGAGCCAATCAGAGTTTCTGTTTTGAGACGAATCTGAAACCAGTACTGGTTCCAGACCCGTATTCAGTGCTAAGGAAAGGAAGAAATGGAAGACTTTTTCTCAAAGGTATTGTCGTTTTTATGCCCTTCTTATTCGTTTTTTCAGGTCCGGGTAACGGGTAAATTGTCAAAAACCTTAATAGCACTGGTCCAAATCAGAGTTTTGCTTTAGGCCAGGAACGTTCATTATGGGAGGTTTGAAAAATGCCCTTCGAATCCTTTGGATGTCTTCGAACATTTGGGCGATAAACATTCTGGCATCGTTTCAGCAAACACGAGTGCTCCATTGCAATCAAATCATAAGTGAACTGCACACTTACCTCATTAAATTTGTTGGTCACTAAACGGTTGTGAGAAGAAAAGCACACCGCCTTAGATGAGTCCGGGCAGAAGACCTCAAACAAAAACCTCATTGTGTGACATTTTACCAATGTTACGATTTTTTTTCTGTATGAACTTGGTCGCTTGCCATTGGTAGTTCTCGGCTGGTTGTCAATGTTAGCTTCCATATTAGTTCTGCATAAAACTAATTATTATCATACTGATCCGAAAAATGGGTCACTTCTTTTACAGCGTTATTGAATTGGGATGGAGCAAATCTTGGAATCTGTCCCCGCCTCATTCAGCTGGTTCTAAGATCTTCATCGTCTCAATTAGTTCTTTAAACTGCTTATTTCAATTGTGTTGATGATTTATGACATCCGATTTATCCCTTAATCATATTTTAGATTCCGTACAAGAAGGACTAGGCAGATGTTATTGATTACGAGACCTTAAGAGTGGACCACTTTGTAGAATGAATTACGAGAGAAAAATATTTATCATCCAGAAAGGTGGATGCGTTCTTTACTGATTGTCTACATAACATTAAGGTACAGTGTGGACAAGACCTTGATCTCTGGTTGTTGTGCGGCGAGTCGCAGAAGTCATGTCTAATTCATTTAAAATTTAGTCGACTCTATTTTGGGTAAAAGTTCCGCGCCGACAATTTTTATCCTTAATTTATTATAACCAAGTGGTCCGAAAATAAGCTACCACCACCAACGTCATTTTTTTCAAATGGAAGCACCTGGTACGATGGAAAAAAATAGGTTGGTTGTTGTAACTGATTTTATAACAAGAGCATTGTTTTGCTTGCTTTTTAACCTACCTATTTGTTAATTGAACGAGTACTGTGAATATGAAGCACTTCGAAGAATCTATTGATTATGTTGCTGATGAAATGAACGCTCGTGTACAAAAGCGTTATATTAGAAATATGCAAAATCTTTACCGGTTCTATGCAGACCACGAATTTGTTAGGGTATATCGCTTTCGAAAAGAAACTATTGTTATTGATGTATAAATTTTAATGAATGTTTTCAAATAGAATTGAAGTGGCAGTAATATACGTTCACCTAAAACCATGCACCCACACCAAAACGTATGCACAGCACAAATTATATGTAATAATTATAATGGACAAACTACAAAGAAACATTCCAGATGGCAAACGGATGGTAAAACATTACAAACAGGTACATTAAATTTACAAATACGTTACGAGGAAACGACAAGGTTCTCTATGTGATTAGTGATGATCAGTCTCAATCTTCAGCAGTGTTGGTCTTGGCCTTGCAGCAAAAGTCTCGCAAGTCTTGCATATAGGTCGTAAAAGTAGACAAAATTTATTTAATAATAATACAAAACAATTTTAAAAATCTCAGACTATTTGCTCTTTTAATGAGTTATTGTGTAAAATTGTTGACTCGTACTTTTTCTATATTTTAATTGGGCTTACAAAATTTTACTGATAGAAAACAAACTCAATTATTTGAAAATAACGCACATGATTCGTCGCAACGATTAAATTATATTACTGTTTACATAGCAACTCTGTAAGTAACAGTAAGGACCCTGGCAGAAAAGTCTTAAAAAAACTAGAATCGATCACATTTTAAGTAAGTACTGTTTTATTTATCTAACACTAGAGAGTTATTGGATATGCAGTAATAAGTTTAATTTTGATTTATTTTCCAGACTGCGTGTATCTGTTATCATATTCTTTTCCTTCCTGGGTTTCAACGTGTGAAATAAAAATGTGTACATCATTTATTTCATAACGTTTCGTCGAGACGACAGCGCCATCATCAGAGTTAAAATTCATACAAACTACGAACACCAATTTACAATTAAAATATGTTGTACAAAAACTATCTCTGATCAAAAGGATACTGCGATATTCTTTGCATCAAAAGAAGACGATCTGATTTAACTTTTATTAACAAAAACTGTCTGGCTCCTCTGCTATTGATGGTTAAAGTTGTTCAAAAAAAATATCTTTTTCGAAATATCGGAAGAATGGTACGACGTATTTTAGTGAAACTTGCTGTGAAAGCTATCGCTCACGGAAATGTGACCCCAGTATATGTGTATAAAATTGTTTAATTGTCTCCCAGCCAGAAGAAATTTCCTCCCAAAAATTGTTCAAAACGGAAATTAAAAATATGGTAATAGGTTTGGAACCCTATAGTTTAAGAGAGTTTTGTCCCGATGTGTGCCCCTTTTGACGTCATTTCATTTTGTGTTTGTCCATGATTTGAAATAAAGGATTATTATTATTATTATTTTCACAGAGGTTAATCTGTGGACTTAATCTGCAAGCGGACGTTAGAAATGTCAACTGCCAGTTTAAGGTAGAAATAACGCGGACAGTATTGCTGCACAAATAGCACAGAACACTATTCTTAGGGATCTTTTCTTTTTATACTCAATTGCGCAGACGTATGTGTCAAAATACAGCAAACTTTATTACTGCATGTCCTTATTGAGCTCTTAATAACTCTCTAATTGTTTGCAGCTTTGGTTTCTAATTTAATGTTTTCGGTTAAGCGTTTAAAACGGTCAATTTTTCTTACTCATCATATTTAAGAGCTAAGAGGTCAGATTTTACCGTCAGGATTAACTGTTTTCGTCATAGATGCATTTGTACCAACAGGACATTTGTATATAGCTGATTGCCTAAAATCGGTGAGAAGCCAAATTATAATAACAGATCACCAAACTCTTGATTCTGTCAGTTCTGTCACTCACCTCATCTAAACCAGAGGGCAGGTGAATTTTCTCACTGATTTTAGGCAATCGGCAATACACATATTCCACAACGCACGACACATCACTCTCTAGTACGTCAAGCGTCAACAGTCACTCACGTCAAACTTCAATAAGCGAGTAGAACACACCTCCAAGACAACTCAATGGGACGAGCCGTGACGTCAAAATTAGTCCGGTGGCATTTGCTGTTAAATCGTGTTTTAGGTAACAACAATTCGTTACTCCACATGCAAAATTGTCGCTAATATGCATAATAAATCTCGGTGATGGTGTCGTTTGAGGTTCTCTAGGAGGAGCACTTTTAGTGAAAATTAAGCACTTTCAGTGAACATTTTTCCTGAAGGGTCCATAAATGAAGGCAAAAAAATGACAAACTTTTTAAATTTGAGTTCATTTGAGCATAATAATTCCGTTTTTTGCAAAAGTTTGAGCATCTTTTATGACCTCGACTTTGCTTGGGGTTATGTAGCATATCGATGGCCATTGGTTGGCCAGTCTGTCGGACTGTCAAAATTATCTCCATTTTAATTTGCCACATAATCAGTGTGGAACAATGTTTGCATGGACTGCATGTGCACTGGCGTTCCTATTATTCAAGAATACGTTTTTTTCCGCTGAGGATGTTGAGCAAGCAGAGATTTCTTGGGGGCTCCCGGGGAAACTCCGTTCTCTCAATATCAAGAATAGATCAAGAATATCAAGAATAGATCAACAATAGTGGCTGTATAAAACACGGTGGCGTACAACAGGACCAAAGCTTAGCCTATCCGCCATTATGAGGTAAATATATTTGGTGCCAACAGCTCTTTGTGGTGATCTTTCTGACTCCAAAGTCCAATTTTTTATTTCAAATGATTGCTGTGTATGCCTGGGTTGAGTTCAGTTAATGAGTTATAAGGGCCCTATTCTGAAACTATTCCGTTAAAAGTTAACGCACGTTATAAAGTTTACGGCCGCTTAATTTTCTGGAACTCGATTGTCTGTTACATATAACCTAATTCCGTTATAAATATTGGTAAAGCCGCTTATTTTAAAGGGTAGCCTAAAAGTAGCCGGTAAGTGTAAGCGGACAAGTTGTTGACAAATTAATATCAGATATAAGTGTGTTTTAAAGACGTTGTTTCAGTACAAGTTGAATTTGTATTAAATTTGGTGTTTTATGATATTGTTATAGAAGTTGTGAGAGAAGAAATTATCGAAAATGAAGAAAGGTACTATTAAATGCACTTACTGTTTGATTTTTTAAGCATTTTTTTCACATCCACAGGACACAACTTCGCTTACAATATGGAAACCTTCGAGACAATATCGTAATCGATTTAAAATTACCGAGGAAAAAGTCGTTATATCTGGCCAAACGGTGAATGTGGACAACTTTAAATTTTGCCTGAGGGCTCTTCTGGACCCGATTTGTGACATCGTTGAGTCTGGTGAGTATCGTATAGGGAGGATTCCTCCCAGGAGTTTTGAAGCTTTAGACAACGGCCTTTTGTCCGTCGGGGATTGAAAAACCAAACTCGTTCACCTTTGCTAAATCCGACTTGATTCGGTCTGGCGTCATATCGGCTCCTCATTCGATCAGATTCGATCTTTAATTTTGTTCTGACCTCATCGTGTACAAGTTTCAGTTGTTCTGCTAGCTTGAGTCCATAATCTTCGCCAATTTGTAAATCTTCCGGTCTTCCTGT
>NW_026019016.1:2595174-2608812 GCF_020466585.1 Dendroctonus ponderosae | reverse complement strand
TCAACATTCACCAGTAGAATTTTAATGTAAAATAAACTACTTAATAATAATGGCTACTTATCTAGTCATGCTTTTACACCCAAAAACTACTCAATTTTTTATATTTATTGAAAATATGGCTTGCAATTTTTTTTTGATAACGCGTATTTTCTTTGTAAAGTCCTTTTCTAGAATTTTTTGATGAAAAGTCAAAGCGGCAATGATGTTTTTTGTCATTAACAAATAGTTACAAGTAGACAGCCTTTGTCAATAATAACAAGCATTTGTCAAACTGTGGCTTATTTTGAAGCTTCTTTCACAAAATGTAAACCAACAGCAAATTTGCGAGTATGCGATTAGTCGTGGGAAAATGCCACAGTAACATAGCAGAAGCTGTAAGAACTCACACCAGCAAAGAGCTACACACTAGACGAGTGGCCTGAGATGGACGCAGATAGTGGACAATCTAAAGGTGCTCGGTTTCCAGACCTAGAGGAACAGGTATTAGAAATTATTGCAGCTGAGCCTTCCAGGAGTACTTGAAGCATTACACAACTGCACTTTTTCAAACACCGGATACTTAATTGTCTCGATAACTCCCCCGATGAAGGGCCGACATTCCTACCATGTATGTAATATACTCAGGACATTAGACCACATTAATTCTCTGATCTTCCGAACACCGGTACAAATTGAGCAGCAGTTAATTAACCGAATACGAGAAGCTGCTCAAAATATGAGCCCAGACTCAAAGTTATTGGGACACAAAGATGTTGAGTGAAACGGGCAGGACTTCTTGCTCTTGGGAACAATTGTGTTTTAACAACAGAATTGTATTTTATTTGATCAATGATACATAACCCTTAACAGGTGGTTTTGGATGACAGTTGTGACCAATTTAGGTATATCACTCATTTGCCCCATATGATGGCAGCACTCGGGCGGCTGTTCTGTCCGCAAGCAGATATTTTTTTCTTAACCGTCCACACCAGTACTGGCTGATTGCGCTTGCGTGTCTCACTTCCATGTTGCCGCTATGTTGGTTTTTAACGGCCTGGTCTTGATCAAATAGCGACGCCTAACCTCAGAAAAAGTCGTTTATTTTTTTTTTAGATAGCTGTATGATTAATGTTTTATTAAAAAGTTATGCTGCATAGTTTTCGGATTTTCCACAATCATGTATATAATTAAAGTGAAGATCATAGACAACTTCTAAATATATCTGTTCATTATTTTAGAAAGCAGAAAACAATAAAAAAACAAACAAGATCCATGACTACTAAAACTCCAAGAATCCAAATCTTTCCAAAACGAAATCACTAACGATGAAATTAGCATGAATTTCAGCAACAGCCAGTGAACTAAAAAGGTGCTGGAATGCACAAGGAACCGTGTTTTTGTGAGGTTATAATTTCGTTCGCAATAGGAAGTATCAAACTGTCAACGCGGCAATGAGACGCGCACGCGCAATCAGCCAGGACTGGTGTGGACCGTTAAGAAAAAGATATCTGCCGACCGCAATCGTTATCCTAACCTCAACGCATGGTATTGTCTCTTATTTTCTTTGCTTCATGTGCATTTGTGGTTACCGGAGTTTTTAATAACAATTAATCTTTTAAATAAGTTTTTCTGTACTCCAAGACACCTTTTTTTTTAAATCACCCTGTACATCAAATTGATTGCCGAACCGGCAAAGCACTTTTCATGAGTACCTACTTTTGATATGACTGTGAACCCTTGTTAATCCCATCAAAAAACGTAAACTAATGCATCTACCGATCTGTTTAATCCGGGGTACCCACCTGCAAGACTTGCGTATTTTGCCTGAAATAACGGCGCGGTAACGCATTCCGATAACTTACACCGTGCCATAAGAAGTTCAAAAAAAGGAACTTTGCATGAAATAAAACAAGCTGACTTCGTTTCTTCAAAACCCTTACAACAAGCAATTACTTATTACCCTTACGCCTAAGCAGGCGAAAAAATGTCAATGGTAAAGACATAAATTGACTGACTATTCTGACTTTGGATATTTGTTTATCGTTCGGTATTGATGATTATTATCTTTTAATTTAATTATTATTCTTGTTATCATTAAATTAATTCCGTCTAATTTCACTAGATAAAAGAAAGACTCGCAAGACCAAGACTATGCAAGTATTGGTCTTGATTTGCTCATCGGAGGGTGATATTTTGACTGAACACTTAGAGAACATTAAGATGCAGGCTGACTCCAATTCAGCCAACTTTGAAGAAGGCCTTGTCTGACTGATGTATTAATTATTATGTTCTAGGTATCATCAAAGGACACATAGGAAAATGCAATTCCCGGCCAATGCTTAGGAGACCTTAAGGAACCCAAATTTGAAAAATCCTTTGATTGAGGAAAATGTAACGACGTAAAATCTGCGCCCATTAGGGAACAGCAAAAAACATGTGGTACCATTGGTGAAAGTGAAAAGAGTCTACGCAGTGTTTGCGTACCATTAAAGTACAACGTGCCCCAATTTGCAAGTCAATCGCATTATCGTCCGACTGTTTTGTACTTATCAATGATGTTCTAGATAAGGGCTCGGAATTAAATTTGAGTATTCGAATATTCGAAGGTGCGTATATGCACTTTGTATACTTTTATAATAAAAAATATATAATAATATAATAAAATAAATTATTCTTATTCTACGTTTCCTTATATTATAAGGAATCTGTTTATTCTGTGTATTGGCATTAAATTGAGACTTAAAGGAATTCGATGTGCATGCACATGTTATCTATGATCCACATGCTATGAAAATTTTTAGAGCAGGTGGCTGTGAAGAATCCTGGATATTCACATGGTCTTTGATCATCACATTGAAATCATGTTGATCTCCCGATGAATGATTTGATGATGATTTTTTTTCACTAGTTGTCTACTACTCCAATATTTGTTGAATTCTCGAATATTTGAATCCTATATATATTGTAGTAATAATTGTATGTAATCGACTCTGCAAAATGCTTGGCGAGTTCGAGTTGGTCAGTTTGCAGAATGCCGGATTTTGCACATTGCCACCTAAGATATATTCTGTTTGTATAACTGGTGTATTCCACATATATAATATAATAAAATAAATACACCATGCACCCATCACGAGGTAGAAATATTTGATCCAACACCCAGAAACCTGGCACAAACATGCCATTGCAGAAGGGAAGCCAGGAGACTATTTACCTTGTTGGTAAGACGGAGGAGGTTCCAGCTGAATGTTAGTGGGCAGCTGGACGTATACAGAACCCAGCTCATCCAACTATTCAATTAAACAGTTTTTTTCTCACGCACGGAATATGAAGCACGAACGAAATGTCAGATGTAAGCACTATAAAAACTCTCGGAACTACGTCAATTTTCTTGATTGGTTCGGTTAACTTTGTATACATCCTTAGGTAGGAAAAAAAAGTTTTTTAACGAGACGTCGACGTCTTCACTTGTTGCGGACCCGAATGAAATTTGACGTCGACAATGCTATAACGCGCTGTCCACAACTGAAATTGTTACCGGCTTCTATGCAGCAACAGCCAAAGACTGCTCTCGGATCACAGAGAGCATGCGTGCGCCCTGTATATTAATAGAGTTTTTCCACAGATCCGCTTATATATATAATATAATTTATTATAAATAATCTTTGTTTTCTACAGAAAAAGGCTATCGACCCAATCGGTCTTTCTGCCCAATTAGTAGTAATAATGCCACATAAACAAAAATACTACATTCTTTTTTTATTATCACGGATAATTGCCTAAATTGATTTAATTAAATTTTGAATTTCCCATTCATTTTCTAAGTGTCGCAATATTTGATAGCCCGACGGGTGATCAACTGCAATTTGTCAAACCGCGCAAAACACTTTAAGTTATGGAAAATTGTTGCCTTCAGTACCTACCATGTAGGTTAATTCAATTTGGGTCGGTTTAAATTATTTAGGTCTTTTCAGGCTCTTAATTTTTACTTTTTATATATTTAGTTGGGTTTAGCTAGATCACCTCAATCACTTGGCGACGTTAGAAGAGATGCCCAAACATCTGAGCAACAATTTTGCATGTGGAGTTATGAATTGTTGAAACGAAAAACACGATTAAGCAGCGAAACCGCACAATCTCATTTTGGCGCATAAATAAGTGGCTTGTTTTTCGGCTAAATCACCCTGTATATTTCGGTCGAAATGGCCATTAAATAATTCACACATTTAAAGTGCTCGGTTTACAATACCTGTGATTTGTAATGTTTTGTTATATATGTGATTCAAGATTAGCGTCATTCCTTTTAAGGGGTAATAGGGGCGCACTTGGAGAGCAAGAGGAAAATATTGACTTTTTTTTCGATAATTTCTAGAATATATTAACAGTTGAAAATCGCAAATTTCAACTGTGTTATTAAGCATTATTTTGAAAGTGTCCCGTGTTTAATTGGTAGCATATTGGAATATCTTTGCGTCAAATTACGAATATTTTTGATATTAAAAAAGTTCTCTACTACAATTTTTTGATGAAAAGTCAAAGCGGCAATCATGTTTTTTGTCATCAACAGATAGTTACAGGTGGATAGCCCTTGTCAATAATAACAATAATTTGTCAAACTGTGACGTACTTTGAAGCTCTTTTTACGAATTTGCTGATATGCGAGTAGTTATGGGGAATCACACCAACAAAGGGCTAGAGGTACTGAAGATCGCCTCCAAGAAGACAGTGGAAGACAGTAGACGTTCGGGTTCCACAAAGGAACAAGTATTGAACATAATTCCAGAAGAGCATTGCACAACAACTGACACTTTCCCAGGCACCAAAGAAATACCGGCTACATTCTTACCACGTATGTAAGCTGCTTGAGAAGAGTGGATAACAAGGTGCACAAGCACTTGTTTGGCACTTATTGGAGACTCAAATGTATGTTTGTTTTTAGATCATGAGTTCTGTCATTCAACGATTCCTGTTGAATTTACCGTTCATCCTTGTCTATCTTATTGTCACTTTCTCTATTTATTGCAACATTGTTGCCGTCTTTCTAATATAGTTTTTCAAATTTCTCACTTTTTAATTTCAATAATTTTTTTTTACTATTTTTGCTGTACTCCTAAAACGCCGTCAGACAACACGTCCAGAGGAATGACGCCAATTTTGAATCACCCGGTATATGATGCATATAAAAATGACACAGAATAAAGTATGTGTGTCAAGATTTGCCGTTTTGTCCGAGGTTTTACATTTGCCTGTATGTAGCCTCAGATCGTGCAAAAAAACGCAACAACCTTTTTGAACTTTATACACAAACCGAATGCGTGTTTTCACCGTTGCCACATGCTTGTCTCATTAATATCAGCTAGGTAGAATCTCTTTGCAGCACATTTGATCTTGCACAAATTTTGTAAGGTCCTCCAAGTTCTGGTACTGCTCTTTCGTTATAGCAATTTGACCTAAAAACATGATCAATCAAGCTCTTGGTGAGTAGAAAAAATCAGTTTCTACTAATGAAGGTTCTCGAATGCCCTTGAAGTTGGGCTTAGTATGGAGTAGACTCAATTTCCATTATAACTATCACGGTTCCGTTTCACTCTTAGATGTTCTGCAGTTGCTTCTATTTCTCCCGCAGGCCTTGATGAAAAGGGGATGTATGAAACTCAAAAAAACCATTCCAGTCTCTCACGGTGTCCTCGAGTCTTCTGCACTTGTCTGCTATGTTTTCCCTCATCTCTCTTTCTGCAGTAAATGACATCCTCCTTCTTTTTATGAATTATGTTTTGTACACCCTCATTTGCATTTGGGGCAAGTTTTAAATTTGAAGACTTGATTTTGGTGGTAAAATGGTACCCCAGCTCCGATAGCCAAAACTGATGTTAAATTTGTTAGAAACAATAGTCCGATATGTAACAAAAGGCACTGGTTTATCGGGATTGTCTTCTATATTCCCCCATTCCCTTGGTTGCAGGTTTCTCCCCTCACACTTCGGTTCTTTAAGGCAAACATTCTATATACTGCACTTTCTCTGTCAAACGTGGCCTGCTTTCATCTCGCTGGCAAATTTTTGTGTTCCACCCATTCATGTTGCCTTCGGTCTTCCTTTCTTTCTTTTTTCGATTGGTGTCCACTTCATAACTTGTTGTATCTCCATAACATACCAGCTGTCAGCAGGTTTCTAATGGGGTTTGTAACTTTGTCCAGCCTTCCAGGGACTGTGTTCGCCTCTCCAGGTTTGATGTGTACCGTATTGGTGAATACCGAAGTGCATAGCAGGTGTTTCCTCCCTCTCTGGATACTTGTTTTGAGCATAATGAAATTGAGAAAACCTATTACGCGTTTCCTCACTATTATTTTTCTATTTTCTTGTGCTTTAGAATGGGAACTGATATTATGCCGATTCGACAGACAGATCATGTCGTCACAGCACAATATAAAGACAACCTGGAATTCATGACCAGGAGGCTATTTAGAGAGAGGCTGTATATGTATTTTGAAACGAAAATGGAGGCTGGAGACCAGATCAAATTTACCGGTACTATGTGTGGCTACTTCAAGCCAATGTTTTCTTAAAATTCCATGATTATCGTTGAGTTGGGGCTGTCTAGAACTCCCCAACACCGGCTATTACCTGACTGCCTAAGAATTGCACTTCAACACTCAAGATATTCAACACTTGCAGAACCACAACACCTGTTTTCCATGTACTGGGCGTAGACAATTTTCCTAACCGTCAAGCCAGTCCCGGCTGATTGGGTAGCGAGACTCATTACCGCGTTGCCGGTTTGATACCTTATTAATATTACTTTCAATTTCGGAAAATGGCCGCTAGAGGGCGAAATGGCAACAATAAGTATTAAATACGGGTTTAAGGCAGGCTAAGGAAATACTTTCATTCTATTCTTGAGAGAATTGCATTTATTTTTTGTGGGAGTGATATTGTTCTACTTGTTCTATTCTTGTTTGCAAATTAGTGCCTGTGTAATCACCTTATTATGTACTCTTCTTGAGCAGCTTCTCGTATTCGGTTAATTAACTCCTGGTCAATTTGTACCGGTGTTCGGTAATCCATTGGTTTAATGTGATCTTACATACATGGTAGGAATGTAGCTGGTATTTACCTGGTGCCTGGGAAAGTGTCAGTTGTTGTGCAACGTTGTGAGTGCCTCTGAAAGGCTCTTCCGGAATTATGTCCAATACTTGTTCCTCTGTGTTTGGAACCCAAACATCTATTGTCATCCACTATCTTCCTGGAACCACTCTCCTCGCCATTTGTTGGCGTGAGGTCTTTCAGCTTCTGCCAAGTAAGAGCCTGTTCACACAGCGCGACTGAGAAGCGCTGAAGAGTGGCCAGTGTGAAACGGCTCTTAGTGTAGCATTTCCTATAAACTAGTAGAGAGTAGGCGTGCGCCACTGGATAGTAATAGAGTTTTTCCTCACATGCTGTTAGTAATATTAGTAATCATAATAATACTACATTCTTTTTTCTACTTTCACGGATAATGGCCTAAATTGATTTAATTAAATTTTGAATTTCCCATTCATTTTCTAAGTGTCGCAATATTTGACAGCCCGACGGGTGATCAACTGCAATTTGACAAACTGCGCAAAACACTTTAAGTTATTGAAAATTGTTTCCTTCAATACCTAGCATGTAGGTTAATTTAATTTACGTCGGTTTAGACTATTTAGATCTTTTCAGGTTATTAATTTTTACTTTTTATAATTCGCATCTGACGGATTGACACCCGAGACGCCGTCGTTGTCGTCTTTTCGACCTCGTAATAATTCTTGACACTTGCTGCTTCAAGAGTGTATGCGGCGCATTTCCCGGGGAGACACCGATATAAATGCAGATTTTTTACTCGTCTTGTTCAACGATTACGGACTACAGGAAGCATCCACTATCTAGATTTAGTGTCAATGTGTGGTGCGGAACAATTGGGAGCCAAATTATTGGTCCAGGTTTGGCGACTTTTATAGCGTGCCCTCTGGCGGCTAAAGTTGTAATCATACGGGCGAATATTTTACAGGAGATGTTAAGGATAGATAAAGAGCTTGCAATCGCAAATAAACTGCAATTTGTTAAGCCAACACGGCGCTATCAATAACTTTTTGAACCATTGTTTGGCCTTCCCCCGCCACTTTATTTGACCAGCTAGAAAAATAAAACTCCAACAAAAAAGAAGTCAAAGTCTCTCAGGAATAGAACTAAAATATTTTCAACATACCTTAACCCATCTGAAACCGCAAAAAATCCGTTTTTAAAACTTACTGTTGCAATTGGCCCTCTAGCGGTCAAAAATTAAAAAAAAATCAAGTTTGAAGAGCTGTAACTCGGAAAATATTCCGATTTCGAATTGTTGTTTGCTACATGACTTACTACTGTTATTTGAACCTGTGGAATCACCCTTGAAAATTTCCTAACGCATTTTGCGAACACCCTGTACATATAATACTGATTGCTACCAACTTTACTGTTGGCACATTTTTTTCCTTCATCATCTACATAAAACAATGTTGTTCCCATCCGACAAAGCGAAATTCATAAATTCCCAGCATCATCCGTGAATTTAACGTGTGTCTGCAAAAACTCCTAAACGCCACGATGAATTTTGTGTACGCGCGCCGCTAATTTCTGCATTTTTCCCATCATGTTAATCCTGTTAATCCAGAAAAAAGGCGTTTTTTGAGCCGATTTTTATTCCTCTGCCAAATTCTCACCCTAAGGATGATGTTTTGCGCAAATCCAGTGAATGTCGTTACGTACTATCATGCCAAATCGGCCAAATAATGGCACTACTTTGTCGGGCGGATGAGCGGTTGCGTTATCATCTATCGCGCAACTTGTTCCCATCAGTCTTTATCTATGTTTGTTCCTTGTCTGAGGCTCTGCTAACATTTTGTTTTGGCGGGTAAATATATGGGTTAAATTCAAACAGAAAAATCGACTGTGGATCAGAGTTTTGCTTGATTTTGGTGAAATAATTGCCAAAATGAGCAAATTTGTAATGTAATGTGTAAAACAATGTACCTTTAGCTTTAGGTACCGTGTTTTTTTATTCCTCATTAGAAGCGCATGTGATTCTTCATTTTTCCTTATATGAGATGCGTTTTTGGAATTGGAGCGATTAATGCTTGAATAGAGCGGAAATTGCGTCCCTCAAGGTTTTCCATCTTCTTGGACGAACTTACCTAATTTGGCCCATCGCTCTATTAAATCCATTAGATAAGCAGGCGCCAAGAGATATCTTGATACTTGACATTGTGAAGATAGATGTTAATATTATTAATTATCAACTTATTTTTGCACACTTGAAGCGATTTCAAGCCGCATAATCAGAGGCGCATACTTAAAGTGTCGATATGGCTTTTTTGTTAGTTTACGCGCTTACTGGATCTAGTGGAAATTGCGGAAAGAATGCGATTGAGTTTGCAAAGTAAACGGATATTTGCAATAACAAAATAACAACAATCGGTGTGACGTAGCAGTTCGTTTTCTGGTATGCATGGTTTAATAAACGGTTCTATTGCCCTTAAAACAGTGTTTGATTACTTTGCATTGGGTTGCGAATATTTCCTTTCTTACTAGGAATTCGCTGCTTTAGCAAAATCAGCGGAAAAAACAGCGAAGCAGAAGAAGAAGTTTTACATATACCGGGTTTTTTTAAATAAAAGTCGGATATTTTACGGGGCAATTCCTCAGGTGTTTTAAAGAGAAAATTGCATATAGGAATGAGTCTGCAAAGCCTCAATTTAACTTTGGTTCTTTGCATTTTTTAGCCAGGAAATTAATTCTCACTTTTGTGTAAAAAAGGTATTCTTGTTAAAAGCCCCTACGAACAAGCGTTCTTGAGATATTTTCCTTCGAAGTAATCAATGCATGTGTTTTGGAAAATCGGAATCAAAATATGCTTTATTGTCACAGAAAAAATTACAAATTTTATGGACATGCGAAAATTATTTTGCTAACTTCCTTGTTAAAATTGTTTTAGCCCAAATTCAAGCATTTCGACGTACAGTTGAGTAGTAATTATTATTTTTTATAACAGTTGACTTTTTGAAACTTACATGCGTCGATTAGTTGCTTTGAAGAAGAATATTGAAATAATGTACTTTCCGTAAAGATAATAGAACAACTGATTTTCGGGGAAAAAAATGTGAAACCAGCATGCACGCAAAAGTTTCGACCCTTCAAAAGAGAAAAACACGTAAAAACTTGACCTCTACATGCAAAAGCAAAGTCAAGATCAAATTTAAGCTTCTCATTCAACAAAACCCCTAAATATCACGTTGAAAATATGGTAAAATCTCGGACGCTTATTCTCAGTATGCATTTCAATCACACTGACTAGCAGAAAGAGCTTTTTTCTAACGCATTCCCGCATAAAAGCCTCTGAAGCGTTTTGATCAATTTTTCCACGTTACTTTCACTATGTGACTAGTAACCTAATAAGGCACAGTTTGATTAATCTCCAATTGTCCCAAAGCAAACTTTTGGCAAGCATTATTTGTGCGAAAGTTCAACAGTTACATTAAACAACTTGTAGGTTTTATTTGTTGGCAAAGAGAAGCAACGCCAATGCGGATAAATGCACTGCAACGAATCGCTAATGTTTTCATTCAAATCGAATGGATTCGGTCATTTCATCGTAGTATTACGGCAATAAGGTGTTTATGCCGGTTTATTTGGGAATTTTCAATGTTGGTTGTTCGTAGTCAGAAAAAACATCTGGAATTCCTGAATGTCTCACGGTGGAGTTAAGCTAAAGTGACCACACATATTTGTATTGCAAATTCATATTGGGACACTCAAGGTATTGTCAAACTCTGTTAGCTGCTTGTTTGAGAAAAAACATGTCGTTATCAATGCTTACTAAAAATGAATCTTCGCAACGCTTGTATGTTAAATAAAAAACATTCTACGTTATATTCGGCCAAAGAAGAAAACAAAATATTTTCTCGCTCGTCTCGCWTTTTAGAAAATATCTGCATTTCTTATTTTAAATGTACTGTAAAAATATATTAACATTTGCACAGTTGAACGTCAAAACTTTAAAATCTATATCAAKTGTAAAAAACCTATAATACATATTTGATAAAAATCATGATGTTCAAACTATAATTTTTCACAAATGTTTTTATAGTTACYACTAATTAATAATAAATACRTTTTTATRCAAGTACATATATGTATGAATACATACAACAAAAAATATATAACTAAATTATAATAAATATGTGGTCACTTTAAGTTAAACTGAACATTCTTTTCGACCACCCTCAAAGCCACTTGTGCTTATAAAAAACACTTGAAAGAACAAGACATTTATCACCCCCTGAATGGTGCCTGGTATTGGGCATAACGTGTCATCATCTAAAGAAGAGCAATTGAAACGTTATTTTACAATAATGAAAGGAATCAAGTTGTAAGAAATAACAAACTAGCCGGCACATTTACGGTAAGACCTTCAACAAATCCTTCTCTAATTCTCGATATTGGCCCAAGGCAAAGTGGATTTTGGGACCACCGCACTGTTGGTTACCAATGACATTATGAGCCCAAGAGGAAATATTCAAACAGATGAACTCACTATTATTTACACTGCCAGAACAGGAGCGGATCATTTTTCACTCACTAGCTGCAAGTAAGAATCCTGCAAGGACAGAAGTGTTTAAACCATCATTGTCGCAGATGATTTTTCAAAGTCGGTCCTGCATATTAAGCAAATGTTACAGTTTTTTCACCTACCGGGCGTAAGCCAGTCAGATCTCTAGCAATTCATAGGCACCCAATCTCTCATTGTTGTAATTAATCTTTGTCTTTTTACGATGATTAATCGCGCAACATTGTGAGGGCCGGCGATCTCCTGCTAGTTCACTCGTGGTCTAGCTATCCTCTTAATTGTAAATAAACCAGCTGTTTCTACTCCATATACTATACAAAGGGTTATTTTGGAAACACAAAATAATTCTAAATTGCAACAGAACATTTGTAACGAATAAAGAGTGCAAAAAAAAGGTAAGTTGGGGTTGCCATGTGAATTTGAGACACTCGGTAAGAATTAATGTTCTCTTGTGCGCAAGCAAAGCGCACCTTTTTTCTGCAATTTTTTTTATGTCTTTCAAGACGAATAAACTCGATCAGTCTAATATTGTAACTGGTAACATGCTTTTACCTTTTATGTGATCAAAAAACACTATGTTCTTGAGCCCTAAAAATGGTGTTTTTTCCTCTTACACCAAAGAACACTTTTGACCAATTAATATGACGGTCACCAGCCAATCACAACAAGATTGTTTATTTATTTTTAGCTTCTTTATTACTGGAAATAGAAAACAAATACATTTTTAACAGATAATCATTTGGAAAGTTTAACTCGCGTAAATAAGAAAAAATCGCCCTGTTTAATGAAAAAATGGGGGGAAAAATTCGAATCGATAAGTTAAATTTTGAAATCATTAGAAAGCTTTGGTCTTCTCGAGTTCCATCATTTATAAAACATATACGTTTTTTAGTAGTTCTGGAAATTTTACGAAAAAACTCGTTTGTAATTTCCACTTTACACTCTTTATTGGGTAACAGTSAAAAATAATTTTKTATGGCCTTTGGCAWAATYAAACTGAAACTCTGTAGTTCAGTTGTTCAAGTGACTAATAAAATTTGCTTCARCATACCGTATGGACAATTGGACATGGTGGTCTGTCTACATAGAATGTGAAACAYGGGTGTACCGCACAATACTTTTTGTTCRAAGGTAGAAACAAAWTTCAAGGAATTTTGGTCATTTGTAAAATYGAGGTACAAAAAATACAAAAACTACTAACACCAAGATGTCACTTCTACCAAAATAAAGGTTATTGGGTATATACAGGTAGAGCTTTTACTTCCAGAGCAATCYTCTCCTTTACGGAATATTGAAAAAGCCAAGGGTGTTCGAAGAAGAATGGGGCGCTCGATTTGAGTCAAAGACCCCGTAGTTCTGTAAATCAAGTCYGATGCCTTGGGGATTTCGCGAGAAGAATGAGTTTTGGAATATGGTAGGCTGCTGGACACATTGTTTAGAAAGTCCCGTTCGAAGGTTCATTTTTGTTCCAGTCAATTTTTTTTTTTGTTAAAACTGGTGTTTTCTATTAGATTATTTAAAGACTTTGTTGAATTCGGGCTCAGTGCGCCTATCAAATGTTATCAAAATATACAGATTGTGCCATTCAGAGAAGCCCCAGTTTATTTTGCAACTTTTTTTGTGAAGTATCGTAAATTTTTCTATTTATGACACTCATTCTCTACAAGTGATCCGTTGAAAATGTACTTATTTTTTATATTTCCAGTAATGAAGAAGTTAAGAAATAAAATCGAAATTTGCAATTTTTCAGTTTTACTTTGTAAGATACAAAGTAAAATCAACAAATTAACAAAATAAAAACATTAAGTTTTTCTGTTAGGAAAAATGTCTTAATTAGTCCCATTTCTTGATGAAAAAAACTGCCCAAAACCATTTTTTTATTTGAAGGCTCCTAATTTTGAAACAGTTATCTTAAGTTTGTCTCTTCCGAAAGTGTTTAGTTTTCGAAATATGGTCAATTCAAAGTTTCCATTTGACTTTTTGCTTGCTTTTGAACATATTTATTGTAGATAAGTTCTATATTGTTGAGGCGGATTCATTT
>NW_026019016.1:2589451-2594175 GCF_020466585.1 Dendroctonus ponderosae | reverse complement strand
ACGCTGCTTTTTTCGAAGTTTCTCAAGAACCATTCGAGCCAGAGAATTCGTTTTGGCATCGTTGGATAGAGAATTGAATGGGGGGGTCATGACCCCCATGACCGCCCCCCCTGGATCCGTCCTTGTTGCTGCTAAGCATAATAATAGAAGAATGCTTCTTGTAACGTTCTGAGTGAATACATATTTAATCATTGAATTATTTCACTAGCTTATTAAAGTTTTATTCACTGTTAATAATGTTATTCGTTAATTTAAATATTTTAAATCCATTTTCGTTTAGTAAAAGAAATTATTCAATTCAAAAAATACATTTGTTCATAATAACTTTTTTGCAATACTAGATACTTGATTTTGCAAATTTAGCGAATTTGATTCACCATTTGTTTCTCTTATAATAACGTTTAAAAAAATGTTCACAGTTGTAAAATATATTTGGGTAACATTTATTTCGTTATTCCACGAAAGTAGATAAAATCTCGTATAAAATTTGTATTGTAAATTCATGTTGGGACACTCAAGGTATTGTCAAACTCCGTTAGCTCTTTGTCTGACCAAAACATATCTTTATAAGTGCTTACTAAAAATGAATCTTTGCAACGCTTGTATGTTAAATAAAGTAACTAAAAAATATTTTACATTATAATCGGCCAAAGAAGAAAACAAAATCCGCCACTTTGTTACCACTACCATCCAAATGTGCAAAATCACCTGGAAGCTGTCGCATTTAGGAACCTTGAAACAGCGCGAATAAAGCAACAAACGCTATTCAGCCTATTTTCCAAATTTTGAACATGGAAAGACCATTCCATAAAGACACTCTCTTGGGTGTTGTTCCTACCGGTCTGCGCCAGTTTGGTTTGCGCGATTTAGCCCAGTTTCTGCAGCACCGTCTATGTGTTCTGACCCCGTCTTACCACATCCTGTCTTTCCAGTTCTTCTCTGATATGCCGGCTTTTTATTCTATCCCTCAGACTAACACCCTTGATGGTTCTTCCTACTTTCATTTCGGTCGTCTTCATTATTCTTCGCGTTGTTGAGGTCTCAGCTCTGATTTATGTGGAGTACGTTAAAGTAGATCTTACGCATGTTTTGTAAACCATCAGCTTGCCCTTTGTACTCATCATTTTGTTTCGCCATTTTATATCATTCAGGTATCCGCTCACTGGTTGCTTTCGTCGCCTCTGCTTCTGTTTCTTCACTAAATTTTCTCTTGCCCGATTCCTCCACTTTCATGCAATTGATTCTTCACACCGGATGAATTATGGTTGAAACCCTATGAGTTCTTTAGAGATAACCATTTATTGTGTTTTTCTGTTGCCATGTTAAATAATAAAATAATACTTTAATGCCGCGATTACACATCTCATATCCAACCCTCACTTTTCCAATATTTCCAAAGCTGTCCCCCTGTTGTGACCAGCATTGATTTGCACTTCCTATGGCTGTCCATAGTTCGTTTTTATTTTTGTTTTACTTCTGTTGTTCTTCCATCCAGTCAAACTCTGTCGAATGCCTTGGTTAAATCCAAAAAACAGACAAACAGGAGCTTATTTGATTCTACCGATTTCGCGTAATATGCATATTGGACCTAAACCCTTGCTGTTCTTTGGATATCGGCACTTCTTCCATGACTCGGTTTGCGATGGTTTGGGCAGAAAGCTTAAGGACCGAGCTCAGTTATGTTTCTCAAATCATTGGGGTTCCTTTTCTCCCAACAGTTTGGTCAGTTTTTTTCTGTAGTTTTATGCCCCCGTTTTTGATCAGTTCATTATGTGTCGCTTGAATTTCCTCCATTGCTATTTCAGGTTCCTTGTCATTTGGTAGGACATCTGTTCTTGGTGCGTCTACTTTCAAAGGGTTTCATACATTTAAACTCTCCATTTGTTCCAACTCCAGCTGAGAATCTTTTCCAGTATTTTTTATGCCACACAGTTTGTAAATAAAATGTTGCCATCAAGACGATCAAAAGTCTTGCCCGAGTGTTGATTCGGAATACTTTGAGCTGACTTTTCCTCAATGTTCATGTTCCGATCGCGATCACGCTTGTTCATAAAACTGATGATTTTTACCAATTTTTTTACTGTTTCAAATAATTTAGAAACACCAAACAGCAGACAGGTTTTTGGTCTGTAATCATTCGCCTCCTTTATTTTTATAGTACGGTTTTTTGCCGACAATTTTAAAAATTCAGACAAAATGCAGTAAATTACATCCATGCCTTTGCACAAAAAATAGCAGAACTAGCAGCTGGAATCAACTGATTTTTTTCAGGTTGATGCACTAATCCCTGTTTGGCATTTTTATGCTCTTTGTAAAATCTTGTAGCCTCCCTAGTTTTTGCAGAAAAAAATTATTTCTGTTTTCTTGCCGAAAAGTTCGCGTTTTTTGACCGATTTCGATGACCATGTCCATAATTTCGCAATTAGAAAACACTTGACAATTAATTTATTTTCAAAGAACATTTGCAATTAATGCCTGAAGTTGTTGGAAATTAGCAAGGAGACAGAAATAATTTTTCAAAATCAAATAATTTCAAATCAAGAGCAGAAAACATCAAAAGCGAATTAGGGCATCAACTCAAAAAAAATCAGTTGGTCAACCAGACAAACCAATAAACTTGGTTGCTTCATCAAAATATGAGTCGTGCATAAAAACAAATTCAAATTTTTACCATCATTTGCAGAGCAGCCAGACATGTTTCCTTAATGAAAGTTAGCTCAGATCGAGCTCAACGTTGAAGCCAAAGAATACAAATACAATGCATACAAATAGCTCAATCTGCTGAAGAATTCAAGTCGGTAGAAAAACAGCCAACTGGACCATCTAGTTCTCGACTAATGTTCTTCATATCGCAGCATCTCGATCGTTCTAATTTAGCGGCGTTTCTCATACACCATCGGCCAACTGCGCTGTTGTATTTAAGATACATGGCACACCCCCTATTAAGAGTTCGATAAGTGTTTCTACATACCGAAATGTCGAGCACGAAAGTCCATATCTTCCTTTCACCATTTTAATGGCGATCAAATCAGGTGACGTCAATATATGTAACTTGTTTCGAGTCTCCGGTCTGGTTTCTAAAATTAATTCGCCTTAGACTTTAGTGCTGCATGGAAATGAAAGCAATGACCTTATGGCGGTTTAAGTGAAAAAATACCATTATATATATAATACAATATAATACAATTTTTTTGAGGGAACCTTGTGACCTTTTGCGCTCTTTTGGCCGAGGAAAGACCGTTCTATTAAATCGCATCACTAATCGCTGAGTTGTTCGTCCGATTCATCTCCAAGACTCCAAGGGGGCCCATAAAGTATGTGGTTGACCTTTGAAAGGATTTTGACACCATCGTGCAAAAAAACCAAGCACGTTAATGTGTTCATTTACATGATTTGATTAATAATGAAAGCTGGGTGATCTAGTTCAGATTATTTGGTTGGGCGAGTTTTCGAATATGTTAAGCGACAATATCGACGAGGAATTAGATGGCTTCGAAAGTGATCCGAGTGGGCGTTTGTCCACAATGGGCATCCTTAATACCAATGTGATAATCGCTAAGTTTGCTGTTCTTCACGTATTTGATTTTTCTGCTGCGCTTGGACTTAATCCATTCCGCGCGATCACGCACAAAGTTCTAATAAACATTCAAATCAGCGCAATTTAAAGAGTCCAAATCTTATCAGCCTCTCGAAAAAATTCGGTAAGCAAGTCGCGTAATCTTGCGCGGTGCTTTAACCCTGAAATAAACCATCCACAAAACATGACTATTTGCTAACTAAAAGTTTTCGTCGACGAGATAATGGCAAAGGTCTGGATAACCTTCTCGAAAATGCGTAAGTCCACTATCAACCTAATGAATTATCAAAGCAACGAAGATCAGCCACCAACTCACTACAGGAGTAAACAGCAAATTCATGTTAGGGAACTTTTACTTATACAGCTTCAGGCAGTTCAGCTTCTAGAGCGGGAACTTCAGGGAACGATAGAGAATGGAAGAACAATATGAGTTTGCATTCTAAACTATATTCGAGAAACGCTTCGAAAAAAAAATGATTCTTTTGCTTTGTCACTGAGATCCGTACTTTAGACTTTCATGGATGTTTTTTAAGAAAAAATGATACGCCACTGCTTTTCCATAGGATAAAACTCATTCAGTGAAAAATATTTTTTCCAATTTTTCAGTACAACTCAGCTTTTTCAAGAAAAAACTAAAACCTAACTGATAATCGTTAAGAAAACCTTAGCAAAATTTTTTTAAAAAATTCAAAAACTGAGTCATTTGTGTTTAAAACTGGAGTACAGAGACAGTTTGCAAGTTCCCAAACGCAAAAGTTCAGTGGATTAAAATCGGGTGATTTGGGTGGCCCAGCCACTGGTTCAATTCCATTGACCACATTAACATTTATTTCATTTTTTCCTAACTGGTCAATTCGAAGTGGCGGATAATTAATGTGAAATATCGGCTTGCATAACCAAGCCGAAAAAAAAATACTGAAAATTGCCTGAGAATAATGCAAAATTGAAACCTTTTCCACTTATAGAACACACCTTGGTGTGCGAAAGTTGTGCAAAGATGACTCCCCAACTTTTGTGGTTACTGAGAAAATAAATGTCAATCTTAGGCCTGCAAATGCAATTTCAAAGAACCAACGCACATTCAAAACATTCTCAATAATTTCCTGATTATGGCTCAAAAACGAAACTTTTTCCTCATATAAAACGA
>NW_026019016.1:2586694-2588452 GCF_020466585.1 Dendroctonus ponderosae | reverse complement strand
ACTTTTGTGGTTATTGAGAAAATAAATGCCAATCTTAAGCCTGCAAAAGCAATTTCAAAGAACCAACGCACATTCAAAACATTCTCAATAATTTCCTGATTACGACTCAAAAATCAAGCTTTTTTCACACATAAAACGACTTTTTCGCTTGAAAACACACATCAAAGGTTAATTTGCAGCTTTAGAGGTTTTCGAGAAAATTAGAGCCAAACTTGGGCTTGCATATGCAACCACAAAATTGTTTTGCAAATTTAAAAATTTTTTCAAAATGGCCTGAGGATGGTTAAAAATCGAAACTTTTGCCACTTTTGAAACGGACCAAGCTCTACACAAATTATCAAAATTCAATCACCACAACTTTACTAGTTTCTAAGTAAATAATTGCAAAACATCGACTTGCATAGGTTGCAAAAAAATCTAAAAAATTTCCTGAGGGTGACTCAAAGTCGCAACATTCTGGAAAAATCAAAATTTTCTTCCGATTTTGGATGCTGGCTCTGAAAAAGTTCTCAATAAATTTCCGCACTGAAAATTGTATATGTTTTTGTTTACCGCAGCATCTGTTCGAAAAGGGTCGACGTTCAACTACTGAAGAAACGGAAAAATCAAGGCGCCGCGCCAAGTACACCTGCCTTAAAGTGGGCGCACCTGTCTTAAAGAAAACAAAAAAAAATGCACCAGCTGGGGCATTTTCTCCTTGTAGAGTACGATTCGTGTTGACTGCCAGCCCGCATGGGGATCGTTTATTAAGGCCAATCACATCGACTTTTATTTCTTCTTATGGCACGCTTCGCGCGTACAGGAAGAATGTTTCTTACTTTTGGGGGTTGGTGAGCGGAGCCCAGAAACTGGTGTTGTGATTACATTTAGTAGTGCGTGCAAGCTATGCATAAATCACCAATGCCCAAAAGAAAGACCCCAAATCCGATTCGATAGGGCCAATAGCAGGCACATGGAACAAATGATGGGTTGCACTCGCATTATTCATTTATGTCATCTTCAACAATCAGAGCAAGATTTGTTTGGCAGGACGGATTTATTTTCTTCACTAGCAATTTACTTCACTGTGCCGCAGTGTGTAACATTCGGATCTCGGAAACCGTTTCGAATCGAACACCGTTTGTTCATTTTCTTCAAATTATTCTTAAGTTTCACGAAAGATATGTAAATGAGACAGAAAAAATCACGCTTGTCTTTAATGCTTTTATAGTTTATAATCTTCTGAGCAAGAAATTGAGTAATTATTGAGTTTAGAAGTTTAGTCATTACTTATTATTTAAAGGATTGTTTAAGTTATTTTTTTTGTCACAGCTGTTGGACATCAAGAACAAAGTGAATGTGGAAAAAAGTGTTACAAGTAATTTGCAAAAATAAAGCCAGCGCGATAGTTGCCCTAATAACTGAGGATTTTTGCAAAAATTAAAAAATTTCAGTCGAAATATTTTTGTAGCTTAAAAATTCCCTTCTTTTTGCTTCGTTCGTTACTTTTTGCGTTGTAGAATGGTTTTCTTTTATTGCCATTAAAACACAGTACACAAGCAACTGGAATTTCTTCGCATTTCTAATGAGAAGTTGTTGAAGCAGAAAGTTGCCCATTTTAAGCAATCAAGAGCAAAAAAGTGCGCGCATAATGTGGCAAATATTTTTCAGGAAAATTTAGAAAAAATAGAAATTCTAGTTTGAGCAAGCTTTTGTTTTCTGTGACTGTTTACTGCGAACTTGCGCATATAAATGTGCAACTTTGCCCAAGGGCGGATC
>NW_026019016.1:2560709-2586116 GCF_020466585.1 Dendroctonus ponderosae | reverse complement strand
TTTTGCCTCCGAGAAATGAGCAAAAACGGGACGGAAAACATGAAATTTTGGCATAATCTTGCACCTAAGTGTTTGATATTCAAATTTCGCTTTCTGGGTCAAAACGACTCGAATTACCTCACTAACGTTGTTACGACTGAATCGACTTTTCAATTCTCTATCCAACGATGCCAAAACGAATTCTGTGGCTCGAATGGTTCTTGAGAAACTTTGAATAAAGGCCATTTAGTTATCTAATAATAATAATAATAATCTTGCGCCACCCTTGCACAAAACGACGATCATTTTTCTAATTTCATAGATAACAGAAGACTGTATTTTTTTTACATACCCCCCCCCTGACTTTAAAGCTGGATCCGCCCATGACTTTGCCCGACTTTAATCGACTAACCGACGACGGTTTACGAATAACACCCTGTATATGGTATTTTATTCTAAAGCCTTCAGATTGCAAAAATTTACAGCAAAAACCTGGTGCTGCCACCTTTTAACTTAGTGCGTGCTCGCTCGAAACGATATCTACTATTAGTTGCGTCTGTAATATAGACTTATAGACAACTCACAATACGCAAAATTTGTCCAGGCTTTATAAGCTAATAAATTAAGAGAGTCGCTTTAGCATCTATTTTATAGGGCAAAATGTATTCACACTGGAAAAGGATTCGATTTTCAGTCATCATCAGGCCATTTCCAAGATTTTATGAAGAGTGGCATTCCTTTGCTACTAACCTAGCTTTTATTCGCGAAATATGTCAACCTAAAGGCAACCATCTGTTCGAATTAAAATAAACATTGTTACTTATGTGTAAGTAAATTGGGCAATTTGTTGTCCCGTGAAGTTTAAGTGTTCAACTGTGTTTTTCGGGTAAGTACCCAACTACCCCAAAAGAGGTTCCGAACATTTAGTCCTATTTTAAGCTACCCCGATCTTAGGATACACTGAAAGTTTTTAGATATAAGGTACATGGTAAGGAACTTCTTGCGTCGAAAGCTATGCATTCCAAAGACCAGACATGCGTAAATTTCATTTTTTGCCAAATAAATATACTTAAGTTGATGTTTTTCAAAAATAGCAAATATTTTCCAAATTCCTTTCCATGCTATTTTTACCATAAGAAAGCGAATAATCCAACTGATTTAGGCTTACTAGACGAAAACGTATGGCCCCAGTTAAGCCTTGAAGAAAATCCGACCGTCATACCTAGTGTTTTTAAGCAAGCTAACAATGGTGTCATTATCTAGTACTGATTTATGATTAGAATTTTCATGTAAGTAAAAAAATAGATTTTTACATTCAAAACTTATACTATACACTTTACAGGTACTTTTCGGTGCTTTGTTAAAAGATTACAAGCAAAAGTTTATCAGAGCAAATTTTTGTGGCCAAAGCACAAAATCTTTGAACAGCTCTTTTTGCTATCCATAAATTCATAGAAGATAAATGCAGACTATTTTTTTGTTTGGTGCACTGAGCAGCAATAAGTGAAAATATTGGCACCTTGGCTTTGTGAGATCGGATTGCGAATATAAATTCAGTGTATTTTTGTAATTGTGAACACATTTCTTCGGAAATAGTTGCATTCGAGTATTTTGCTCATTTTTGGTGAGTAAGCGGATTGTGATCATTGTTGTTAACCATTTCTGATACATCTTTTTATGATGTGGTTAATTAGTGACCGTGATGATAATCAGTAAAAGACGCCTATTTAGGTGTGTGGGTTTTTCGGTCAACAGATGGTGGCAAAAATAAAACACGATATTTTCATGGGCCATAAACATAGGCCGGAAGTTTTTTAAAAATAAACAACTGTCCGGATTGATCCGCACCTCTGGCGACCCTAAACTGATTAAAACAACTGCATAAATCTTGATCTGACCCTACAGCATGTCTAGGATTTAAGTATCAAGAATAGTTAGCTTCTAGAACCGCATAAATAGGCATGGAGTTTGTAGTATTGCATATTACAGCAGGCGCCTGAAATCACCACTATGCGACGGAGACGACCGTTCCGACCAGGCCCGTCAGGAAGCGGGGGTCATCCTAAAGACCTCAAGGGCCAGCAGATTGGGAAGTGGTACCTACTAAAAAGCAAAATAATAACGTGATTTTTTTCTATATTTGACCCTCCCGTAGGTATGCGATGAGAAACAAATCTCGAAACGAGCTGGAGAATCGGCGTCTAAATAGGACCCAGATGGAACTGGGAGAGGCTTCAATGAGTGGCGAGCAAAGGAATGATTTAAGGCGGCAGTACCAGGCGGAGAAAAAGGACAAACATGAGCAGGAATTACGGAACCAAATAGAGCGTGAGCAAAAAAAACCGGTGCGTGGTTAAATTGGGATTGTTGAGTCTCGCAGTCCAAAGTAACCGGTTAAATTCCAGTTGGGCAGCATATTGATCTCTGAACAGAAGAAAACTCGTATAGCTGAGATTCTCGATCAAAGGGTCCACGCCTTTCTGGAAAGGTTTTTGGAGAAAAGCAGAAGCTGTAAACACCTACCGGAAACCGACTTTATGGATGAGTTTCAACAACACATCACCGGTAGCATTATGGAAAAATTGAAGGAAAACCCAGGCATTAGGTGAGAAACTGGATATGAGTTTGGCTTCATTCATGCGTCATTTTGTAGATTTCAAGGAAAATGCGACAAATTGGACCAGCGATTGCTGACAGAATTGCAAGCTAAATCAGCCTCTAGCTCGTATCAGAAAATGCAAAAGATCCGCCAAATGTTGCCTTCCATGCACATGAGGCAAAAAATATTGGACTTGATTGAAAACAACCAGATAACAGTTATCAGCGGCGAAACTGGTGCGTGTGAATCAACTGGGTTTATCTTTCGAATATTCATTCATACAGTCAAATCTCTCGCTTGACAGGGTGTGGAAAAACAACCCAAGTTTCACAATTCATTCTGGATGATTTCATCGCAAAGAGCAAAGGCTCTGAGTGTAAAATTATCTGCACTCAGCCTCGACGGATTAGTGCCATTGCTGTAGCAGAAAGAGTAGCCTGCGAACGGGATGAAAAACTTGGAAATAGCGTTGGCTTTCAGATCAGACTGGAAAAGTAAGAGCCTTTTATGACGTGACATGATTTAATTGGTGCAAGCGTCTTCTAGGACTTTACCGCGAGAGAGGGGCTCAATATTGTTCTGCACGACTGGAGTTGTATTGCGATATATGGAAAGTGAGCCGGCGTTGCGCCAAGTCTCGCATCTGATCCTTGACGAAATCCACGAGCGAGATATTACGTCCGATTTTCTTATCACCGTCCTAAAGGACGTCGTTCAGTACAATTCTGATATAAAGGTATGGTACTTCAGTGACGCTACTTGGAGGCAAGTACAATCAAATAATTTCCAGATTGTGCTGATGAGCGCCACTTTAAACGCGGACGCTTTTTCGCGGTATTACAACGGCGCGCCTGCTATTAACATTCCAGGCTTCACCCACGATGTCCAGGAGTTCTTTTTGGAAGACGTTCTGCAGATTACAGGCTATCAAGCAAAAAAAACCACTCCAATCTGGGTGGTAAAGCGGGATGCCTACAAGAATAGGGAATTTACGGAATTTGTTCAGCCATTCATTCGACAATTGGAGGCTAAAAATAAGTACAGCAGGTGCTTACGGATTCTTCTCGCTTTTCAACATTTTCCTGGGTTTCAGTCATTTATTCAGTCAAGGCGCTTCGTCGTTTTTCCGTCATCCCAGTAAATTTCATACAAACAACCATGATTCACCAAATTTAAACCTAAAACTGATGAAATCGACCCACAAATGGATTAAGTGCACAACTTGTTAGCATTTGTTTGTTTTAGATTAACTGAGGATGGTGAAAAAACGAAACCTTTTAAAATTGATGAACTTAGTGTAAATGTAGTAATAAATGGCTGAAACCCAGGAAACCCTTACAGCTTAACTGTGGAAATACAGCTTTGGATAATCAATCACTGATCAAGTCGGGTTTTCTAGGGACGTGCTGAACCAGCTGATCAAGATGGAAAGTGAGCAGTTAGACGTTAATTTAGTGTTCGAGCTGTTGAGGACTATTTGCCGGAAGGTAAGGAAAATCTTCCTCCAGTGTTGAAACGAAATAATCGCATTCATTAAGGGCCATAGCGATGGGGCCATTTTGGTGTTCCTGCCTGGGTTTGGCGAGATCAACAAACTCTGCAACCTGCTCACAGATTCGCACCAGTTTCCCCCTCGTAGGTACCTGATCATTCCTTTGCATTCCCAACTGCCAACAGTCGATCAGAAGCGGATCTTTGATCCGCCTCCTCAAGGTAATGGCCAGGTGTCAAGACGATGGGGATGATTTGAGGGGGAGTTTTGTTTAGGCATCACCAAAATCATCATAGCCACAAATATAGCGGAGACTTCGATAACCATTGATGATGTTACAACCGTAATCGATTCCGGTTACATTAAAGTGAGCAACCTGGATCCGGCCACGGGAATTGAAACTCTGAAGCCTGAATTGGTGGGAAATCCACAATTCATTCAACTGCAAAAGCATTCACTTGCTAAATTTGTCATAGGTTTCTCAAGCGAATGCTGCTCAGAGAAGGGGTCGAGCTGGACGTGTGCGACCGGGCGTTTGTTATCACATGATAACGAGTTTGCGATACCAGCTTCTGGACAAATTTCTCAAGCCGGAAGTATTAAGAAAACGGCTTGAAGACGTAATTTTGTTATTGAAGATGATGCAGGTATGTTCACTCACTCAGTAGTAGTCGATTGCTGGCACGATGAAGTTGCAGCTGGGCGATGCGGAGTCTTTTCTGGCAAAATTGATGGATCCGCCTGAAGCTGAAACCGTTAAATCCTCTCTGCAAGTGCTAACGCGACTCGGAGCGCTCAATTCGGAGGAAGCACTCACTCCTCTTGGCTACCACATGGCTAAGCTGCCCATGCCGGCGCAGTGCTCAAAGATGTTAATATTGGCCACCATATTTAGCTGTATTGATCCGATTCTGTCGGTGGCGGCCTCATTAGGTACTCGAATTTCACTTTGGGCTAGTGGTAGAAGGTTGATTTAAAAAAAATTTCAGGCTTTAAGGACGCCTACCAATTGAGCATTATGGAAGAGGAGTTTGATGCGGACAGGAAAAGGCAGAAATTGGCTCAAGGAACCCACAGCGATCACCTTTGCCTACACTACGCCGTAAGGACTATTTAGATTTATGTTTGCCTTTAAGACATTCTCATGGTTTGTTTTTCAGATACGAGGCTTTGAAGAGGCTCGGGAGCAGAACCAGTTCTGTCGCGAGTACCATTTGAGCGGTCCCATTCTTCGTCAGCTTGTACAGCTTCGCAAGCAATTCGCTCAAGACCTATTCGATATGAAACTTATCAGTGATCCGGACCCACAAAGTGCTACCCACAACATAAACAGCGAGAATGTTTGCATTGTTAAGGCAATCATTGCTGCAGGATTGTACCCCAATGTTGCGGTTATCGGGTGAGTAGATTTGCGAGATTAGAGAGTTTTATTAAATTGACGATGCTTTCCATAGGAAAACTTATCCTAGGGAAGTGCATTTGCACTCCAGATCGGGAACACATGAGAAAATGATTCTGCATAAGAAGTCAGTTCTGGCTCAAAACAATTTGTTCCCGTCGCCGCTTATTGTTTATTATTTGAGACTAAAGACGTCTAAGATATTTGTTTATGATGCTTCCGTGATCTGCCCTTTGTCGCTCGTTTTCTTTGGAGATCAGTTCAAGTGAGTAACCGTTTTGTTTTGTTTTTCTCAAGCAATTGAATCTGGTTGATGTTTGCAGGATCCACACCAGAAACGACAATGCGGATTCTTTCACCGGCGTGTCTGTGAACAACAACATTCGTTTTAGATGTTCGCCGTCCACAGCGCTGGTTTTGAACAATCTGGTGGAACAATTAAACCAAATCCTGGAATGGTATGTGTCGCATCCGGGATTCATGAAGTGGAATCTGGACAGTTACGATACCAAAGTGTTGAGGTAAGTTGCCAGTGCATTGCGCTGTAAATAGTCAGCTGTTGAACGCATTTTCAGGCTAATTATCGATATGATTACAACTGAAGAACGACAGGATTTCGATTTCAGCGATTTTGAAGACCGCTGGTGATTTGGAAGTGGAATGTTAATGTTTTATCTACAATAACAGTTGTATCTGGACATGGGTTTTTTTATTGAATTTAATGAAGCTCAGTCTATCGCTGTAAAACTATCGAACGAATCTAGTCGAGAAATATGTCTTTAACGGCCACTTTGGGCAACACCCTGTTTGCCAGATCCTTGAAGATCAATCCAAAGCTCTTCTCGTAACCGTCGCGCACATCCTCAAACACTTCGGCGCTGTTCTCGTTCAAAACCTGCAATATTTGTTGCAGAATTGTTAGAATCCGTGCTCGCAAGCAAACGAATGCGGGTACTCACTTGGTTGATGTTGTCCCCCAGTTCCTTGTCCCCATTAAATAAGTTGTCGAACTTGAAAATCACTTTTTCTGGGTTCATAGTAACGCGAAAATCGGTCACCTTCATGTAGGTTTTTCCTCTGCGCTCGATGTAGTCGAAGCTCATAAAGTGCGTGATTTTCATGTTGACTAAAATGGGCCTTTAATCCTTCATGAAGGCTCGTTAGGGGTTTACTTACGCAGAGTGACGTTGCAAGGCCCGTCTCCCACTATGGGCAGCAACAAAATGCGCCCCTTCATCGTGTAATCGCCCTGCAGCCTTAAGTTGGGATTAATAGACTCGGATATTAACATTTTTTTGTCCCAGTCCATACTACAAGAATGGGGCTAGTTTAGGAGGCCTAGCCAATGTTTTACGTTTACTTTGATTTGATCACTTGAGCGTTGGTGAGCCCGTATAATTTAACGTTCTTGAAGTGTTGAGCGACATTAACAGGGCCTTTTCCGGCTCCGATGTACAATTCGGGGATGTCCAGAGGGTCGAAGGTCGATAATCCCAATTCCGGCGTGGCTAAGAAAGTCGAATATTTGCTTCAAACAAACTAAATAATAATTGCAGTTCCCTTCGCTTATTCTGGTTGTGCAATGATTTAGTTGCCCAACAATCCAAACAAGGCGATTAGTTTCTATGGTGGAAGAAAAGCTTCAGTAGTGACCGAACTTGACCTGAGATGCTTAAGAAACCCGTGCCTATTAAAGTTATCATCAATAAGTATAATGCATGCTCATCTGAGGCCGAAGGCTGACCTCTTTCACCATAGCTCTGCTTGCTAATGGCTTGTGCTGACACACTGTGAGACCGACTGCATTCAAACAAATTCAGAGAAACCGTCTTTAACTAAATAAACTAATACAGCCTAACCCAAAAATATTGACAAAAAAACTAAAGGATTCATTCGTGAGTTTTAAGGAATAAAAAACTATTCGCGCAGTGCGCTCGGGCTACTTACGTTTGTTCAGACTGTTGATGGCCAACTCCACATTTTTTCTGATGCATTCCGCAAAGTCCTTGTCTGATTTGCGGCATCTTCCCCAAGTGTTGGCTGAACAATAAGAACTTCAATTAGATGGAGCAGCCGAAGATGGAACGTCTCATTTAACATGCGATAAGCCAGAAAGAACACTCCAGGCAGAATGCAACTTAGTCTAGTTGGCTTTTGAAAGGCCAACAAGAAATTATTTTGCGCTTCTTGTAGGTAGTTAATAATTTTACAAGCAGCGAAAGAATTGATAGAGAACCAAATCGACATTAATTAATTAAACCGGTACCCGATTAGTTACGTGCATACAGTAACGCGTCAAAATGCACCGCATTTTATTAGTATCATTTATTTATTTTGAAATATAATATTTATATTTATTATCATTTTTCATATTATATTTATATTTGTATAATATAATATTTATTTGAAAATATCAATGGGACTTACGTAGTTTGGCAGCATCTGCACTGGGAGCGAGCGCCAATAAGGCAGCGGCAACAACAAACGTAGCAATCATTTTTCTTCAAATTCAAGCGCAAGTGCTTCAATCTTCTGCTGCTTAGAAAAAGACATCGTCCTCTTTTAAGTGTCTTCACTATTTTTCAATTTCCCCTCCCCAGTGACGCTGGTTCAGTGCAAGTTTAAAGTCAAGGATATCCTTGCCTCTAGATGCAACAAGCGCTATTAAAATTTACTGCATTAATTTCACTTTTATGTTGCTTTTTCTTAATGGAAATTAGCAGCTAGTCCCTGAATGGACTGGTTGAGGCCTTTTGCCTGCGCCACAAACGCGTCTGTTGAATTAGGTTTTTTTTTCAATTCAAGGCGGAAAGTATCAGGACAGAATTAGTTCAAAGGCGCCATTTAGAGTAAGCAAGGTCTAAAAAAAGCATCAAGTTGGGTCTTTCCACCCAGTATACTCATAAAGTGCATGCAAGCGAAATTAGCAAAACGATGTCAAGAAATATTGTCCATATATTATTGTCGGATGCAGATGATTATTCGCAATTATGCGGTTTTCGTGTAAGCAAATTGCTTCCTTTGTGTCCAAATTGCCCAAAAGCGAAGCCATAGACCTTGAGGATACGCTCACAAAGAATCCATGGAGGAAAACGTCTCATGGTTTATTACGCCAGTTAGTCCAGCTCAAGCCTTTAGGATTAATCCGAAAAGTTCTAATGAAGAACTGTTGTTGAGTTTACTGGTTTAACAAAGCTTTCCACAAAATGACGCACGTAAACTCATTAAAACCCTCGCACAGATTCCGACAAATCGTGCTTAACAAGTTTAGCGCTAATTTATGCAAATTTTCCACACACATGGACAATTTGAGACGCTCGTCAAACCGCCAAAAGCCGCTTGTTTAAACTCTCCAGATTATGAACTGCGCGTTACAATCATAAATCCGTAATCCTCACACTTGAGGCAGAAGTTCGGAAACGATATCCAGGCGCAGACAAATAATCTGAGCCTGCGGAGGGCCAAATACAAGCTTAAATTGCGTTATATTTTGTTAAACGTATTGAATTCGTTCCATGAACTACGCCAATCATTAGCAAACCCGCCAGTTTAGACCGCCCGCTATTTGTTTCTTAAAAACCGTCTGTGTCCAACTCCAATGTTTGCAGCTGCATCAAAATGATAAAATCCGCGTGCTCTAAACAGCTTTACCCAAATTGCTTCGTCCATCAGGCTTACATTTTACCCCTAAAAAGATGTTACATGTGAATTTCCTACGGTCAAAGTGCAACTGGACACCCGGTGTTTAGTATAGTAATGTGTAATAAGCCCACAAAAACGAGTTTGAACAACCACACGAGTAAATTGTGTTGAAATTCGTTAGCACACAGGTGCGATCGTTTCAATGGTTAAATTGGTTTTCGCAATATGAGCAGCTTTTTCGAATAAATTAAAGTTAATTGAGTTGCAGATAAAGTGGCAAATAAGCAAAAAGACACGCTGATATAATAAAACATATATTTGACAAGTATTTAAAACAGTGTTCCAGGTGCTTCTGCATCCGTCCGATCAGCTCTAATACACGCTTAAAGCCCGCATGTCAACCAATAATAAAATAATGAAAATCAGCAGGGTTTGGCAGCAAGTAACATTTTTTGGTCGAAATTAGTGTAGGAATTTCCTCGAATGAATAATTCAGCTTATCACAGACTAATTGCCAAATAAATACATAGACTTCAGATCTATTGCAAGGGGTAGAAATGGTGAATATAAAATAAGTACTAATTCATAAAATACACCAGCAATAGCAATAATTATACATATATAGAATGGGTCCTAAAATCACAAGTATTGAACCGTTCAGACAGAGTCATCTGAAAAACAAACTCCAGCACAACCAATAAAAAAAAACTCTGCTGAACTTACCGTGATACCACCACTTGGTTTTCTTGGGGTTTTTGCTGCAGGTCTTCACATAAAACGTATTGTCCGGCGGACGTTGCTGAAAAAGTGCCCCTGTTCGTTATTGGCCGCATTCTTTCCAATCTAACCACTTACCTTGTCCTTACAGCTACTGAGCATAGATACAATAGATAGACAAACCGACTGCACCGAAAGAGCAGGAGACCAATCATCAGTCAATATAGATAAACAGATGTGACCGTTGCTGTACACATGGGGATGGATGGGAATGTTGCTTCCCACAAAGGTAACCTGGAATTATGCCCGTGTTACCTGAAAGACTGACTTGATTCGAAAAAATACCTCTGGCGAATCAAACGGGTATTTATTGCTAAATTTGAACTGTAACTGGAACTGTTCGCCTTCATACAAAGTGCCCAAGGCCCCTTCCATGTGAATAGTCCATCTGAAACAATGATAATTTTATCCACCAGGCCTTGTGCTTAAAGGCACGTGAGAAAATGTGTTGCTTAAGACCCCAGCCCAGCAGGCCTACATCCAAATAAGTTCTCACAACCAGCTCTTCAATCTTGAAGCTTTTGCGGAGCTTTGAACCGAGTCCAAGGCTCGACAATGTACTTACTGTAGTAGGTTTTGCTCAGCCTGTTCGGCATCCACTGATACGCCCGGAGGCGGGTCCTTGATCAGGGACATGAGCTCCTTTTGCAAACGTCTCTAAAAATGCAATGATCATTACAAGGGTAGTTGCTTGTAGCAGCTACAAGGGTAGTTCGTACTTCTGATGGAGACATATCTGTCATCCCCGCCGAGGGCCAACACACATGGGGAATTTCACGAGCGGATAATGGAAATTTAATGGAAGCAGCTTCACTGCTTGGAAAATACCAGGAAGATTTCCAGAAAAAAACAAAGGGCGATATGACTGACGTGAGATGGTGACAGTGATGTTTGAAAGTTGAAACAGAGCGTTCGGATCTGAATCGCTCCAATCTGGCTACAGAGTTGTCCATTACGTCCCAAAAGTGATGGCTAAATTTTATTTAAAAATTGTCTGAAGGCAGGATTTTATTTTCTCATGATCAGCTAGCTTATCCAGGCTTTGTCAAATGTGTTATAATTTTTTTAAAGAGAGTAAATGTTGCTATATTTGCAAACCAGTGGCCAGTTATCACCGAACGACCTTTAGTCTAAACCGACTTGACAATGTTGCTTTGGTGCTTTAAACCAAATTGACGTGAGTGGGGGTGCTTGTCTGGAAAACACGTGCCTTGGTCCAAATTCCCCGGAATCTACACAGTGCAGGTTTTCTCCATTAATTGCTCCAATTCGGCAGAGCAAAGCCTTCACCTCCGGCTTCATTATTGGATCACGGCAGGCCTAATTCCAGTTGGATCGCGATGGCCCCAGGAACAGTGGAAACTGAGGTGCAAAGTGGGGGCGAGCAAGCCCTTTTAGAGAAAACCCTCAAGAAGAGTGTTAAAGGTGTCCAGGACATCGAGCCTTTGAATGGTGAGCAATTTCCAGCTGAATTTTCATCTCTGGACATTCGTTACATAATCCAGTGAGATAACCTCAGCACAAATTGATTAATGTTAAATGTTAAATGTAATCTTCTTCGCTGTGAACTGGGGACGAAGTTCTTATCGCTGCCTGATAAGAAGTGATGGTTTAGCCAGGCTTATTTCAAAGCAAATAATCAAAACATTCCTTGGGTGCACCCAGCTTGACTTATTTATTTAACCAAGGCTGCATTGTTTTAATGCATTTGGTTGCAATTTTCATATTATACGGGCGTTTATTTACATTTAGTGTTGCGATCAATGAGAACTTTGGAGTTAATAGACCTACATTATGTGAAACAACGCTAACCTATCGGGAATTTAACTGGCGATCGATGGGACATCAGAAAATGTTAGAAAAAGTATTTGAGTAACCAATTCAACAAACGAACTGTATGATTGGAATGAAATAAATTGGTAAAAGTGTCTCAATAAGACTTACCTTTCCTTATCTAGAAATTGTGATCCAAGACTGTAATAATTTTCTGAGTCATCTAAGCCTTGCAGAGCTTCAACTCGTTTCTTGCCCTACAATTGGCAACTAATGGAACTTCCGGGTCATAGATATTAAGAAATGAGGCGCGAAAGAGCTTTTCAATAAATACAGACGTTCAATATAAGCTAGATCTTATTGCACAGGGCCAACTTTATTTAACAAATATTCGAACCAGCTATCTTCCTTCCGATTTAGAAAATCTAGAAAGGAAGATAAAATATATGGAATCCACCACATTGGACCTACAAAAGACCGTTTTTTTCACTTCTTCAAAGTTTTGATTTAGCATTTCGTATCTTCTCACTGAAGTTACTTAGAATTGTCCCGTTCCTTAACACATTTAAGAGCTGCAGGTCTAGTGTTCACCAGATATGGTTTTGCATGATAATTTTAAGCCAAGGTCCGACTTAAATACAATTATAATATTTTCATTTATTGTTTGGCAGATAAAGGCGATGACCCTAAGGCGGACAGGGATTCAGAGAACAGCAAAGGTGAGAACTCAGATTCTTCAATCTAATAGCAACAATTGTCTTTGAGTCTTTATTTTTTGGTTTTAGATAAGTTGTCGAAGGATGTGGAAGAAAAGGAGAAGGATGAAAGCGAGGACAAAGTCGTCTTTATCCAAGACGTCGGGTTTACCATTAAGATCCAAAGTCCCGGCGTTGAAGCTTTTGATATCCAGGTAACTAACTAGTCAAGCAACGTTAATCCTTCTTCGTTTAGGCCATATGTGAAAATATGGCTTAATTTTCTCAAAGCCAAAAAATAACTTCTGTAAGTTCACCTTTCACCAATGTTTCCCATAGTTATGAGTGATTTTGAGCCACTTTGTAAATTCTTGTTAAAGCTAAACTATCGATCGTTAAACCCAAGAACCGAAACAGACATCTTTTACCAACTATTATCTATGCTTTGTGTATTTGCAGGTGTCCAGTATGGAACTAGTTCAAGAAATTCATCAGTTGCTGATGGACCGGGAGGATACGTGCCACCGCACTTGCTTCTCTTTGCAATTGGACGGCAACAGCCTGGACAACTTTGCCGAGCTGAAGAACATTGACGGGCTGAAAGAGGGCTCAATTATCAAGGTGGTGGAGGAGCCCTATACGATGCGAGAGGCCAGAATTCACGTAAGACACGTGCGCGACTTGCTCAAGTCAATTGATCCTGGCGATGCCTACAATGGGATGGAGTGCAACTCTCTGAGCTTCCTCAACACCGTCACTCAGGGCGATATATTAGGTAGGGGAGTGTTTGGTTGCGGTTGACCTTAGTGCTGGAATTTGGATGTTGCAGAGAAGAAACGGATGCGACCGGAGAGCGTCGATTGCACCCCGCCGGATTATATTATGCCCGAGAGCAAAGACCGACCGCTCACCGCGTTACAGCCCCAATTTAAGGACCAGAAATCGCCGCAGTGTGTGAAGGTTTTGACCACGTCTGCTTGGAATCCGCCTCCTGGTTACCGAAAACTCCACGGAGATCTGATGTATCTCTATGTGGTCACTTTAGAGGATAAGCATTACCACATATCGGCTTGCTCTAGAGGATTTTACATCAATCAGTGAGTTGGCAGTTGTGTGTGCTCGCTTCGACGCATAAAAAACAACCATTGTGTTCAGGTCAACAGCGGAAGAGTTCAACCCAAAGCCCCAATCGCCTAGTCATTTGTGCCATTCACTCATTGAGTTGTTGAATCAAATTTCGCCTCAATTTAAGCGCAACTTTGCCACCTTGCAGAAGAAACGCAACCAACGCCATCCTTTTGAGAGAGTGGCGACTCCATATCAGCTCTATGCGTGGTGTGCACCTACCATGGACCATTCCATCGATGCCATCCGCGCAGAAGACTGTAAGTTATGGTAGATTCGTGAGTTTTCAGTGAGCCTAAGCTGGAGAATTGCAGCTTTGTCTTCGAAATTGGGCTATGAGGAGCACATACCCGGTCAGACCCGTGACTGGAACGAAGAGCTGCAAACCACCAGGGAGTTGCCCAGGAAAACCTTACCCGAAAGACTTTTGCGCGAACGCGCTATATTTAAGGTAAATCTTCAAATTTTAAACAGAGGCTTTGATGCGAGGGTTAATCTCCTTCAGGTACATAGCGACTTTGTGGCTGCAGCCACTAGGGGAGCGATGGCAGTAATCGATGGGAACGTGATGGCCATCAATCCTGGCGAGGAAGCGAAAATGCAAATGTTCATATGGAACAACATTTTCTTCTCATTGGGATTCGACGTGCGAGATCATTACAAAGAACTTGGCGGCGACGCCGCCGCTTTTGTAGCACCAGTAAGTCACTAGAAAATCATCAAAAAAACACTGTTCGTGACATTTTTGTCCGTTCCAGCGTAACGATCTACAGGGTGTCCGCGTATATAGTGCGGTGGATTTACCTGGCTTGTACACGCTGGGCACAGTCGTAGTGGATTATAGAGGGTACAGAGTAACAGCCCAGTCGATTATTCCCGGGATCTTGGAGCGTGAACAGGAACAGTCAGTGGTGTATGGCTCAATTGACTTTGGAAAGACCGTTCTGTCCCATCCGAAGTATCTAGATTTGGTAGATACGAATCCTAATTGCCGTTCAATGTTTTTATGTTTCTGACTTGTAGCTCAACAAGGCGGGCCAGCAGTTAAAAATCTTACCCCACCATGTGCTGAACGAAAAGGACGAGGCCGTCGAGCTGTGCTCAAGCGTTGAATGCAAGGGGATTATAGGGAACGATGGTCGGCACTACATCCTCGATCTACTGCGAACGTTCCCACCCGATGTCAACTTTCTCAAACGTATTTAACTATTCCAGTTGGTTTCCAGCTATGTATTTTATCTCTTGTGCTTCCAGTGGATGGAGAGGAGCTGAGTAAAGAGGTGATTGCGCACGGTTTTCCCATCGAACACAAACACAAGCTTTGTTGTCTGCGCCAAGAACTGATTGATGGCTTTGTCGAGGCTCGTTACATGATGTTCATCAAGTACGCAGCATACCACCTGCAGCAGCTCAACATGAAGAAGACGGGAGATAAAATTGGACAGAGAACTGCCATTGAGGAAAACACAGGCGACAACAAGGACAATAAGGAAGTAGAGAAAGAGATCAGCAAGGACGAGGAAAAAGAGAAGGACGAGCGCGAAGAGAAAAAGAGCCAAATGGAGGATGATGAAGCGAAGAAAATTGTGGAGAGTATCACCGATGGCACGAAGATCGAGCGTAAGCCATCAACAAAGTCTGTTATACGTAACTGCATTTCATTCTGATTTCAGTAGAAGAGAGCACAAAGAACATCGTAAAAACTGCCTGTATCGCTGTCGGTTCATTGAAGGATGGGGAATTCGACATCCGGTTCAATCCCGACGTGTACTCGCCTGGTATCAAACACTCTGAGAGTCTGGATCCTCCATTGTCCACGCAAAGGCAACTGGTGAAAGATGCGGCCGAGTTTCTCTTGACTGTGCAAATTCCTACTTTTGTAAGTGCCTCCTCAACCTGACAATAGGTACCTTTACACTAACATTCTTTTCGCGCGGTTCGGAAAGAGTATTTGAGTTTTGGAGTTTTTTATTTTAGATCCGCGACTGTCTGGATCACTCTTCGGCGCCAATGGACGGCGTGACTCTGTCTGAAGCCATGCACAATCGCGGCATCAACATGCGTTACCTGGGCAAAGTTACCAGCCTCCTGGCCAAAGTTAGACAGCTCGAATACCTGTACAGCATTGCTGTGGGAGAATTAATTCTTCGTTCGGCCAAGCACCTTTTCACCGCCTACCTGCAGGGCTGCGAGATGATGAACCTATCAGTAGCTATCGCTCACTTTTTGAACTGTTTCTTCTATTCGGGCGGCGTGGTGCCAAATCCGTTGCAAAATGTTGACGAGGTATGTCTTGGCTCCAGACTGTACGAGCACTAAAGCAAAAAAACGTTCTTAGTTTCAGAGCAAAAACAACAAAAAGCGGAACAAGCGTCGAGGTCGCGTCAATCCACTGATAGGCAACGACAACAACGAGTGGGCAAATTTGAGTCCCAAGTCGCTTTGGAACCAACTCAAGCAAGACCTCAAAGCGTACTACGATTACGATTTGGTTTCCAATGAGATCGATACTGTCACGGAGGCATACAAGTTGCAGAAAGTGTCTCTTTTGAGAGGGCTCTGCTTGAAGACTGGTTTGCAAGTATTGCTGCGAGACTACAATTTGGACTCAAAGAACAAGCTCATCTTCTTCGAGGAGGACATTCTGAATATATTCCCAATCGTCAAGCACATCAATCCAAGGGCGACGGATGCTTACAACTTCTATACCACTGGTAGGTTGAGGCGCTCGTTTGCAGTGTGTGGAAATGAGGGTTGTTCCATTGGCTGCAGGGCAAAGTAAGATTCAGCAAGGCTACTTCAAGGACGGGTATGAGTTAATCAATGAAGCTCTGAATCTCCTGAACAACGTGTACGGCGCGATGCATCCAGAGATTGCTCAGTGTCTCAGAATGATCGCGCGACTAAACTATGTGATGGGCGAGCACGCGGAAGCGATGGCCTACCAGCAGAAGGCTGTGCTGATGTCCGAAAGAGTGAATGGCATCGACCATCCGTACACTATTACCGAATACGTAGGTTTATACACTTTCCTCGATTGCAAATATACGGAATAATCCATCATTTCAGGCCCACTTGGCGTTGTACTGTTTCGCCAATAGTCAGATTAGCACCGCATTGAAGTTACTGTACAGAGCCCGGTATCTAGCAGTAATAGTATGCGGCGAAAATCATCCTGAGGTGGCTTTACTAGACGTAAGTCCTAGCCCATAAATCCCTAGGCATTCTGCAATGCTACTTTGGGTAATCTGCAAATTGCATTGTTGGTTTTCTTTGCAGGTCAATATCAGTTTGATTCTGCACGCCGTTGGCGAATACGAACTATCGTTAAAGTTCCTAGAAAAGGCCTTGGCCCTCAACATTAAGTACTACGGAGCCAAATCTCTTAAGGTGGCTGTGACCTATCACTTGGTAGCCAGGACGCAGAGCTGCATGGGCAACTTTCGCTCTGCACTCACCAACGAAAAGGAAGCGTTCACCATCTACAAGACCCAGGCAAAAAAGCAACTGTTTAGATATTTCATACGGTGCTAATAAATTTTTTCTCTTCTAGCTGGGAGAAAATCACGAAAAAACCAAAGAATCTTCTGAGTGCCTGAAGCATCTCACGCAACAAGCCGTGGTGTTGCAAAAGAAAATGAATGAAATCTATACGGGGAAGAATGGGGCCACATTGCCACCAATTCAGATTCAGCCGCCTTCTATGGGTTCAGTGCTCGATATGCTTAACGTGGTCAACGGCATTCTTTTTTTGCAAATCAGGTATGTCGAACAGGTGCAGTATGGCGTAAGCCAACAATTAACTGTTTTAGTTCTGAAGAAATCGAGACGTTCAAGACGGAAATGGAGAAGCGGCAACAGCAAGAAGCTCCAGAAGACGAAAAACAACTGAAGCTGGAAGAGGCAAAAGTTGACGAAGGCTAGTAGTGGTGATTGCAATTTTTTTCAAGTAGGGGTCATGCAGCTGGTGGTAACCTCGTTCTAGATACGTTGGTATAGAAGGTCTGTGAATTACTGTCGAACGGTTTTTTTTCCTATATTTTCTAGAAAGCCAAAAATCCCATATAATTAAATATTGCCATGTTTTGTTTCCGCTACGTCTCTCAACACCGCATTAATTGTTTTATTTAATAACCGGTAAACAATTGAGGAACCCGTGGAGACTGAATGTCGCAAAATATTTTTTTTGTTTTGCTGTGCTGTGATATATCTAGTGCTACAAGTGTATGTGCAAGGCGAAGGCTCAATCAGGGCGCTGGTTTTCATTGTTTAGGGCCCTCGTTGAGCCAGTCGATCGTTCATCTTAACTGTATTAATCCCAAAATCGATACTTCTATGCCAAAACGATATGAAACTGGCCAGGCTTGGCGATTGTCTTTTTTCTGAATCGTAAGTGATTATAGACATGTGATTAGTTTGAACTGTAGTGGTTGGGAAATGTTGGTTTTTGTTCAGTTCCATCAAATCCTGATGGGAGAAAAAGAGTGGAGCGAACTTGCCAACAAAAGATGATTTTTTGCACTTGGCAAGTGCAGTTATAGTTGTCAATTTTTCTATTCCCAGTTTTGTTAATAAATGTTATTACATTTGAAAAAAATTGTATATTTACTCAGATCAAACACTATCACGACGGCGCTGTGTTCGAAGAATTTGCGATATTTAATTGCAGATACCGAGTAAAGTGTAAACTAAAAAAAAGCGAAATTTTGCCGAATAGGTCAAAAATCACCTTTAAACTTCGACCTGAACGGTGTGCAAAGCCGCAGATAACCGGTAATCATTATCGTTCGTTTATTATTTCTAGTTAATATTGACAAGCAGCCCGGTACAAAGTGCTTAACAGAAGCGTGACCACTTCATTCTCCGTTCCCGTATCTTATCTAGGCCATATATTCGAAATACATTGGCCAATTAAATCGTCTATAAATGAACAATCGGAAAAATCTGCGTGTGAAAGTGTATTTTTAGCTGTAGTGAAATGGAAGACAGTGTGGAAGTGCAATGGGAGGAGCTCGAGGTGGAGTACAAAAAGCTAGAGGAGGCGCACCAGGTCTACTTGAGGAGGCTGAAGGAGATCACCAGCCAGCAGAGCAGCTTCCTGGCACAAATCGGCCATCAGAGATACAGACTGAAGGCGATTAATGCGGGCTTGAAGACAGAGATCAGTACCGAAAGGCTGAGAGAAATTCGGAATGAGAGCCTAAAACGGGAGGCCCAACTGCAACTGATCGAAGAGACTTTGCCCCATCAAGGCGGGTTGTACCTGAAAATCATACTGGGGAACATTAACGTTGGTTTCCTGGGCCAAGAGGTCAAGTTCAAGTACAAAGACTCGTACGAAAAATTCAAACTTGTATGTATCATCATAGCCGCGGTTCTGTTGCTCCTCAACATGTCACTGACGTCCAGGTTTCTGCAAAAACTGTACTTGTTCTTCCTGGTGTGGTACTACTGTACATTAACGATACGCGAAAGCGTGCTGAGAGCGAACGGCTCAAAAATCAAGGCGTGGTGGAGGATCCATCATGGGTTGTCGGTGTTTGCGGCTATTGTCCTACTCGTCTGGCCGGAGAACGACACCTGGGACACTTTCAGGGCACAGTTCTTCCGGTACAGCTTGTACAACTGTTTGGTGCAGTACTTGCAGTTTAATTATCAGCGCGGCGCATTGTATCGGATGCGGGCTTTGGGGATGAAGGGCAACATGGAGATCACCGTGGAAGGCTTCCAGCACTGGATGTGGAGAGGATTGACCTTTCTCTACCCCTTCCTGTTCGGCTCTTACTTGTACCAGCTAGTCAACGCCTACACCCTGTACGAGCTGTACAATCACCATCCGGATGCATCGTGGCATGTGCTGGCGATGTGTTTGTTCATGTCGGTGTTTTTCATTGGCAATTCCATCACCACGCTGATGGTCATTCCCGGGAAGATGAAGAACAAAATGCTGGTACGATACAAGATGATGGCGCGCAAACTGTACAATGTAGTAAACGTTCCAAATTTGACCAAAAATAAACCTTTATAAAGAGCGCTTTATGGGTGTTTTATTTCACTACCTTCCACATGCTTCTTCGTTACTTGCCAAAGACAATTTCTGCTGTTTGGCTTTGTTTGCAAGGATCTTTCTGTGCTTGCGACTATTCATGTGAATGTCCCGTTGGTGCTTTCCTACGAAAATTCGGTTGCAGACTTCGCAGAGATAGGAGTCATCCAGCAAATTGGGAACGGAAACGGTGTCTCGCATAGGCAGAGGCTCGATGGTGCTGAGGGTTCCGCAAATGTGGCTCTCCACAATGCGAAAAGCCGGATTGGTGACCTTTTGCGTCCATTGCGCCACGTCGCTGGTGTCCAGAGCGTATATCGGCGGCACCTGGACAATGTTGTGTGTTGTGTTTATTTTTGCATCGTTTAGAATCGAAAACAATTTGTTTTTGGTATAATAGAATGTACTGCGGGCTTTGAATTTGTGTCTGGAGAAGTCAGCTCCGAGATCTTGCCTTAACAATTGAAAATGTGTAAAAAATTAGATTTATAAAAACCCGGATAAAAGTACAAGCTTTTTCCCAAAAGTTCTAAATATGAATAAGACGATTGTTTCATTTACCTGCCGATCCTTTCGACTCAAAAACCGGTTACTCATCCACTTGATTTGCTTCCTGGCGTAGCGCCTTGTGACCATTTTTAGTTCATCAATGGCGAGCTGCAAAAGTTTCCTTCCTACTTCAGAGGTCTTTTCAGCCTCGGACAGAATCAAGTAGGAATGGAACTCTTTAAAACCTATGGACTGGAATATTCCTTTCGTGTAATCGGGGGGACTAGAATAAATCGCGCAACACTTGCACTTGAAATGCTTATAAAAAACGCCTTGGGAAACTCACCCGCCTTCGAGCAATCGTTGCTGATTATAAACCTTGTGGAAATGCAAAAGCTCCTCCAACAGACCTTCTTCAATCATCTTGTCCACTCTGTCGTCTAGCCTTTTATTCAAGACGTCCTACTGAAACAAGTGAGTGTTTAAAGCTGCCTTTTGTTTAAATAATAGCGAGTTTATGCATGGATGGATTTAGTGGCGGTCTACACAGATAAAACTGATCGATTATGAACGAAACAAACCTGATCGCACTGAAGCCAGAACACAACGGCATTGTCGTAGCGTAATCCGCCCCCTGAAGTGGACATTGATGTCTGGCATTGCTCGTCAATGATTTCGCTGTGTTTTTTTCCCCGTTGGTGTAAAATCTCCAAGGACCTGCAAGTGCAAGCTACATAAGGAGCATCTCCAACTAAACCCAAGTTCAGACGTACCTCAAGATTTTCCTCTTGTTGTTTGGATGCAGCCGCCTGGCCATTGCAGGATCCAACCTTTTCAGCTGCTCGTGAAGCACAGAACTGGCCAGTTCATGCTGATTGCTGGGTAACATTCCAGTCTGCGTGAGCACTTTTTCCTCTGGGTTTTGTACTAAGATTCTCCACAACAGGGATTCGATGTAATAGTTGGTGCCTCCTACAACCACTGGCAGTTTATCCGACTTAAGCAGGTCTTCGATGATTGGTACAGCTCGATTTCTGTATTCGAGCACTGTGAACAACTGATCGGGTTCCAGAATGTTGATTAAGTGGTGAGGGGCAACAGCTTGCTCCTCTTCAGTGGCCTTGGCCGATGCTATGTTTAGCCCCCTGTATACCTGGCATCAAAACCCTCAATTTCAGTTAGATGAAACAGGCAAGTGAAATGTTTACCTGCATGGAGTCTGCTCCTATAATTTCTCCCCCAAACTTCGTGGCCACTTCAAGCGATAGCTTAGTTTTTCCTGACCCTGTGGGCCCCAAAATTACAACGAGTGGCAGCTTTCTACTCATTTTTAGGCCCATTTATTAACCCACCCTTGCAAAAAACTGTAAATCAAAATGGTTTGACAACTACAGTGAAATAGGGTTAGTTTGACCAAAAATCGTCTCTAAAACACATTTTTAAAGCCAAAAAGTAAATGTAAACAAATCGTACAAAATGACACAACGGCTGATTAGGTCTTCATCTATGGTCAACACCATTATCCTTTTTCTTCAAAGTAAACCTACTTGTCTTTCAAAGCAACTATCAAATAGTCTTTTTAATGAGTTAATGCCTGCAGGGCCCCAAATTTGAATATTGTGATGTGAGGTTTCCAAGTTTCCAAAAAGTAGGAGTGTAATCGTGAAAAATGGACAACTCATCAAGCCTGAAATGCGCTGCATTGAAATTTCTTGGCGACAAAACAACGACGACTGCTAATGTGAAAAGTTTTGTGGTACCAAACATATTTGGTACGCGTTCAAACGGTGTAACCCCAAAGCCCTTTGTAATCCCCAGCTTGTTTGGTACGAAAGATGCTGTTGACTGCCCTCAGAAAACCAGTGACGAGAGTATTAGCTCTTTGACTGAGCTAGTGAGTACTCATTTGAAGACAGAGAACAAATCTACTGAGCAAGTGACTAAGGCATTGTCCGAACTACAGCTGACACAGCCAGAGAGCGAACGTTTAACTGCAGGCATCGATTTGTCAGTGGCCCTGAGGGCAACGGGCAGTTTACCAACTTTTACAAAAGGAAAGCAGCCTGTTTGCGAGCCCTTTGAAATCCCGTTTATTGACGGGGATGTTCCTCTGAGCACAGAACGCAGAAAAGCTCCCCCTAGGATTACTCTGACCTACACTTTGGATATCCGCAATGTGTTAACGGGACAAGTGCTTAATTGCAAGCAGCCCTCCAAGCTGGGCAAAGTGATAACTCGCAAATACCGACACAAACGAGAACGCAGTGTATCTGTTCCCTGCAGCCCGACTTTCACTGTAGTGAAACGATTTATGTTTACGACTGAATCGCCTGATGACTACATTAACTCGCATCTGAAACGCGATGGCAAACTGGGAAATTGAGTGCATTTCGGGATAGTCTGAAGAAGTTGAAACCTGTTTTAATATTGACGTATTTTAGTATCAACTGCTCTTTGTCTACTTACATGTTCATTCTACTTGTTTAACTTAGGAATTAATGTTTGGTATGAAGCAACATCGGGCAAGTTTTTTAAGCAAAATATGTTTTATTTTAACGCCTACCTCTATTTACACACATTTTTTGAGAACATTCCACAGATCAGCAACAATAAAGGTGCCATTAGATGGCTTTCACTATTTGATGAGCATCGCGCTGCTCGTCGCCCTTTCCTCGGGTTGCTCGGTACACATCGCGCTCCTTATCCGGATATTTCGTGGGCAGAATCGGCGAATGAATATTAGCTTTAGCGTGGTACCTGAAAAGCATCACTTGTTATCTAAGTGGCTGTTCAATAAGACTTGGCGCGCACCTGATCCCCGCAATGTCCACCTCAAAGTGGCCACTGTTAATGAAATCGTGCGTCACTTTGTGCTGTTCGCCCTTATCATCGATGTTTTCCACAAATCCCAGACAAACCTTTAACAGAATAAACTTCATTGGTACTGAAACCCATGAGTAAGTGAAAGACAATGGGGCACCTGTTTTTTGAAAGTGAATCCGTAGCCGGTGGTGGTACAAATTCCTACATGCTGCCCATTGCGGTAAATCGGCTCTCCACCCCAAGGCCACAAGTCGGTTTCCATGTCGTGGTCCTCCAGCACCAATTGAATGTACATTCTCCTTACTCCTTCTTCCCGTTGCTTTAGCAAAGCATCGCGCCCGATAAAATCGACTTTTTTCTACAAAACCTCGGCTGTATGCTAAACAAACCGCAGACTTTAATGGGGCCTTACATCAAACTTTACACGCCAAACTCGACCGCACTCTAAAGGCGTCGTAGTGGTGTCCAAATCCTGCCCCCAAAAGGCGTAAAACTTCTCCACTCGCAGCGCCCTGGTGGCGTAGTGGCCCGCATGAGTAATATCATACTTTTCCCCCGCATTTATCAAGCTGGAGTAAACGTGCAGAGCAAACTGCAGCCAAAACGCTCTAGTCATGTCGCGATAATGCTGAAATTTTCAACACATACCTCGTTAGGTATATACAAGACATATCCGAGCTCGCCAGTATGGGTTAGATTCATGGTGCGGATGCCATTAGCCAGGCCGATATCCAACATTTTGTATGTGAAAAATGGAAAGTGCTTTGGATCCAGGTCGGTGTCTGTAAGCTCAGACAGCAGCGTCCTAGTGAAAGGCCCCATAATGCACAGCGCTGTAAACATGCTGGTTACATCCGATATGGCCACGGTGGCCGGGAGATGCTTTTGCAACCACACTTTGCACCGCGTCTGTTGGATTGTGGGGGCGATCATCATATAGCTGAGCGGAATATGGAAAATTTCATCAAATTATGCAAAAACTCAGTGGAGATTAAATAAACTCACTGATTGGGCGAAAGCCTTGCCAATGAACAATCGTTCTCGTAGCCTCCCTTGGAGTTCTGCATGCCAGTATGAATAATACTGCCAACCGGAACGTCCACATCGTTAGAGCAGACGAACTGAAGAGCCTCGACAACCTCGTTTCCCTTCGACTGAACCGTCATGAAAAAACCGAGTGTTGGGAGTTCAAATCAACTAAAACTCACCCAAAGATCCACTTTGGTAAACGACGAGTAGTCACTGATGCCAACGCCTTCTCGGCATGCTGCATATTCCCTGGCCACAAAATCGAACCAAGGTGGCTTTCCAAATGTGTTCGTGTATGCTATCCTGTAAGGCATTGACCAGTCGAAGTCTTCATGATCTGCAAAAAAATGAACCAGTTTCCCTATGGGATCAGGCCATTGACGCTTCGCTCAACCTCGCATAGCTTCGAAGTCGAACCAAGTCGGCCGCTCGTAGCCCATCACCTGGCCGAATACCGCTCCTGCTTCACGAAGTTTCGGGTAAACCGGCGACATTCTCAAGTTGCGGCCAGTTTGGAACTCGGAGAACGGGTAATTCATGCCGTAGTGCAACCCGGGAACTGAAATCACTACCTCCAGTCCCCCGTCAACTCAAATCCGCCCAATTTACCTTCTTTCACTCGGTCCCGAAGGAATTTCCGGTTGTTGTGCAGTCCTAAAAAGCGCGAAACTTCCAACTCGTACATGTCGTAGCCGGTCTCTCCGTCAACAATAAGTTCGGCGGTCGCTTTGCCCACGCCACCGGCCGCTGATATGCCGACCGTTTTCATCCCAGCCGCAACCAGGTAGTTGCGAATCTAAAACATGCAACTTCAAGTGAAAGTTCAGTTGGGATGAGCGAATGTTTCACCTCAGGAGCTTCGCCGACGATCCATTTACAATCGGGGCTGAAGGCTTCGGGCCCGTTGCACAGCCGGTCCAACACGGCATTGCCCAAGCTGGGCACCCGATGGAGAAGTTGCTCGAGAAGCACATGGAAGTGGTCCCAGTCCTCGGGAAGTTGCCGCTCCTTTGGACTGGCTACAAATGATAGATAGATAAACATTCACATATCATTATGTATCAACTGACCTTCCCACATCACGTTTTCATGCCTTTTTGATGCGGATTTTAAGTCACTCACTCTTGCTCGCCCGTAAGTTAACTGGTAATAATGATAATCAAATCTATTCCTGGGTTTCAGTCATTTATTGTCTCTATTTATTAATCAAAATACATTCCGGTGTATTTTTCCTCCATCATCAGTTTTTCTAAAATAACAGATAGTTAAAAAAAAATTCTTAATTTAAAAAACAACCACAGTTCGTCAACAGCCTCATCATATCACATATTAAAATACATCGCAATTGCAATACTTTAAAACATTCTAAAATTAATTAGGCCTAACAGGTGATTAGTCAGGACAATCAAATTTGGGAATAGACTAGAATTCTTCGTTCAGATACTTAATTATTTTTACTTACATGTGTAGCGTTGTTACTGCTTTAAGCCTTGGCATGCATTTAGAGTATTAATTTTGTCCATTATCGGACACAAAACG
>NW_026019016.1:2555876-2559710 GCF_020466585.1 Dendroctonus ponderosae | reverse complement strand
TATTTTGATTAATAAATAGAGACAATAAATGACTGAAACCCAGGAATAGATTTGATTTGGAATTGAAACACAGTCAGGAAAGTATATACAATAATGATAATTGAAATGACTGCAGTCTGCTCATGGCAACTAAGACTGACTGCATTTAAAATCCGCAGCAAACCCCACCAAATTTTAAAAAGTAACAATAATTGTAAATAACACAAAATGTAAATAAGTAATAGTGACCTACTTGGTATTTTGCCGTCCTCAAAAGCTGGTTTGGCGACAGGTTCAAATCCTCCAGCCAACAGGCGACCGTTGTTCTCCCGAAAATAGACGTGCCCATCCTGATCCCGCACCACTACAAAAACACAAATCATTATTGAATCGCTCGAGGTTGAAATTTTGATCCGGACCTGGAGTCATGGGGTCTAGTCCAGGCACCGGTTTGGTGTGTAAGTAATAATGTTCCACCGCATGTAAGGGCACTTTGACATAGGGCTCCGACAGCTGGCCGATCCCTCTCGCCCAAAAGCCGGCGCAATTGACGAAAAACTCGCAGTTAACCGGGCCCAATGTTGTGTCGACGGCGGCCACTTTTCCGCTTTCCTGTACCACTTTCTTCAGCGAACAGTTTTCAATCACCTTCACTCCTGCAAATGTTTGTTTCCAAGCCTGTTTCACCCAAACCACCATAAACCTACCCATTTTCATAGCCTCATCCATCAGTGAAATGCACGTTTCGTATGGGTCGCCAACTCCATCCCCCGGTATCCACAGACCTCCATACAGATCGTCCACATTCAACAAGGGGCATTTGGCCTGGCACTGGTCGGGAGTGAGGATTTCGCAGTCAATTTTCCACGCTCTGACAAGAAAAAAACGCTTTGAAATCACTCTTGCTGGCATGGGATGCAACCACTCACATGGACTGCGCCTTCATTTTCCTGAAGTTAACCAACCGATCGCGAGTCCTGGCCAAATTCAAGCTGCCACATTGCTTCCATCCCGTGGCCAGTCCTGCAGCCTTGAGCTGCTCGTATAAAGCCACACTGGACTTCGTCAGGCTCACTTGAGACAGGGTGGGTTTGAACACTCCAATTAGACCAGAAGAATTCCAAGTGGTCCCACCTCCAACCCTATACAACAAAGAGCATTGCCAAAGGTTGCAGTCTTTTGTAATGGTCGGATTTACCGGTTTTGCTCAATCAGAACCGTGTCGGAGCCCCAACCGAGTTTTCCCAGGTGGTAGGCCACGGAGGCCCCCATAATGCCACCCCCACATATCACCACTCTGGCGTGGTTGGGGGGCGGAGTGACTGGATCCCCGGGGGAGATTCGTTGCTCTGAGAGAGCCGACAGAGCCCTAAAAATTCATGAAACCAAGTGGAAATACAGGGAAAATTTTTGGTACCTCTGAAAGCTTTTCCTTATAGGTTTAGACGTCTGGGCTTTGTATTTGTATCTGGAAAGCATGCTGGTGACTATCGGAAGCAATTCTACTTAGTTTAAAGCATTATTTAACTGGAAATTTTGACATTTTGGTTAAAAGAATTGTTTTGAATTTTCAAATTGAGGTTACTTTGCATTGGTCCCCCAAAGTAGAGATGTTCAATGTCACTAGAGCTGGTTGAGCAAAAGTTCTCTTAATTGGGTGTTTGTTCGGTTGCCGGCCCGATGGTCAAAGTTTTTCAAAAAAATTATGCTTTTTGAAATATCCAGACAAAAATTTGAAGGATTTTAATGAAACTCACTGTTAATTTGTTTTCATTCAATTTTGATGAAGTCGATTGGAGTTCATCCGCTTTGGACGAGTGCAGAATTGAGTGTCTTGGAACAAAAACTACCAGAACTTTTTATTTAGGGGCTGAAATCAACTGTTTTTTTTTCTTGAGTTGAAGCACTAATCCTTTTTTGGTATTTTTTTGCTCTTTACAGCATCTTATTTTTGCACTCTTTACAAAAACTTTGATAAATCAATAGCGGAGGTGCCATACTTTTCCTCTTAATAAGTTGGGAGAGCTCGTCTTCTGAGCCAAAAAAATGTTGACCTTTTTATGATATGCTTACGACCCAGTATAAAACTCACTTTTTCCTAGTAATACTACACAGCAATTTATACAGTAAACATTAATGAACTTTGCAATCTGTTTGCGTAAATATACCTATAATACAAAGAACATTGCTTTAAAAGCACGGCAACTTTCGGATTTTTGTTTTCCAGTTAACTTTTTTTAATACATTTGATCAATCATGCATTAATTTAGCTGATATAGGGCAAGTTTTCAAAATAAGCCATTATAAAAAGTTGTTTGTTTGCCTAATAATAGGCATATAATAATTTCTAAAGCGCACTAATGCCACTTCCATTGATTGCCTGTGCTTGATTATACACATTATAGTCTGATGAAAGGATAAGAGATGCAAAAACCGATAATCGAATGGTTGGCTTCCTGATGGCAATACCGATAGTTCAAACAATATTCCACGGAACACGAAGTTTTTTGTAACTTGGCTCAGTTCAGAAAACGCTCTATCTGTATCCAGGCAAAACGTGCTCGAGCCCTCTAGGTATTCGGCTGTAAATATAATGATAATTCCGCAAATTAAAGTTAACTATAAGGTACTATTTATTTGTGGTTTGGCTGGCATCCTGCTGATGGTAATAGGAATTTATGCAGGGTTTTACTTGGCGCCCAGTATTGTGAATAACAAGATATTAGAAGTAAGTTTGTTGCGTTTTTATACACATTTCAACAGTATTTTGTTAAACAACTGGCGAGTAACTTTGTTTCTCAGACAAAAGTACTTCGAGAAGGTACCGAGCAATGGAGCAATTTCATGAAGGTTCCATTTCCATTCCAATTCAAAGTGTACCTTTTCACCGTACAAAACGTGGAAGCGGTTCAAGCTGGGGCCAAGCCCTTGGTACAAGAGCAAGGCCCTTATGTGTACCAGTGAGTGATTTGAATTTTTGAAAATTTGAAAATTTTCTTGCATGCAACTGCTCAGGTTAACCAGATGGAAAGATCAAGTGGCGTGGAACCATTCCACCGACGAAATTTCTTACCACGAATACGAGGAATATAAGTTTGATGCAGAGTCATCAGGGGGGCTGAGCGAACAGGATGTAGTCACCGTTCTGAATCCTGCATTTTTGGTAACGCCACCTTCAAACACATATTTGTTGTTACAAAAAGATTGTAACTTGAATTCACTCCAGAGCTTTTTATACACCGCGGAAATGGATCCAGCCACCAGGGACTTTCTGCCACTAATAGACGAGTCTCTGGACGCGATCTTCGGCAGCTACAACAGTCCTTTTTTCACCAATATCACTGTCCGGGAGTTTCTGTTTGAGGGACTGCGAATATGCAGAAATGGGTGCTCTGATGATGGTTTCGTGGCTAAAATGGCCTGCAACAAAATTAAGGAGCGAATGGCCGATACCAAGCAAATGAGAGCCGATGGGGATGATATTTTATATGCATCGTTTCACTATGTAAGTGCCGCAAAAGTTCTGCAGAAATATGTCCAGTAAAGAGCTCTAAATAATGGCTTTAGGCCATTATTTAGAGACTTAATGACTCAGAAAGTGAAAAAATTGCATTAAAATTAACTGAAATAATTCAGTTTTCCAGCCAAATGAATTATCTGGGTGTTATAATTGACCCATAGAGCTGAAATAGCTCAGAAAATAGGACTCTTCTGCCGCATATCTCCTTATATGCTGCTGTAATGCGCTGAACACATGCTGAACATTTGATACACATTATTTCCCCACTTTTTAGCTACGCTTCTTCTATGCAGGCATCAAAATAGCCATTCTTTGCTACACAAGGGCGGATCCAG
>NW_026019016.1:2551431-2555433 GCF_020466585.1 Dendroctonus ponderosae | reverse complement strand
GCGTCATGTTCAAGTGGATTTTGCAACTCAAAAAAAACCACGCACATCTAAAACTTCTTGAATTCAAGCATTTTTTGAGAAAACTGCCAACATTTTCTTATCCATGATTCACTTTCTGAAGAGGCCATTTATTTCTGTCTAGAATGATGTACAAATGAGCGTTCTTGCTGATTTTGCCTCCGAGATATGAGCAAAAAGGGGACGGAAAACATGAAATTTTGGCATAATCTTCAACCTAAGTGTTTGATATTCATATTTCGCTTTCTGGGTCAAAACTACTCGAATTTCCTCACTCACTTTGTTACGACTGAATCGAGTTTTCAATTCTCTATTCAACGATGCCAAAACGAATTCTGTGGCTAGAATGGTTCTTGAGAAACTTCGAAAAAAGCAGCGTCATGTTCAAGTGGATTTTGTAACTCAAAAAAAAAACCACACAAATCTAAAACTTCTTGAATTCAAGTATTTTTTGAGAAAACTGCCAACATTTGCTTATCGACGGTTCACTTTATAAAAAGGCCATTTATTTATCTCTAGAATGATGTACAAATGAGCGTTCTTACTCATTTTGCCTCCGAGATTTTTGCAAAAACGAGACGGAAAACATGGAATTTTGGCATAATCTTGAACCTATGTGTTTGATATTCAAATTTCGCTTTCTGGGTCAAAACTACTCGAATTTCCTCACTAACGTTATTACGACTGAATGGACTTTTCAATTCTCTATCTAACGATGCCCGAATTCTGTTCGTTCGGATCGAATGGTTCTTGAGAAATATTCGAATAAAGGCCATTTAGTTATCTCTGGAATGATGTAAAAACGAGCGTTCTTGCTCATTTTGCTTCCGAGAAACGTGCAAAACGGGACGGAAAACATGAAATTTTGCAATAATCTTGCGTCACCCTTGCACAAAACGACGATCATTTTTCTAAGTTCATAAACAACAGAAGACGAAGTATTTTTTCTACATGCCCCCCCCTGACCTAAAGTTGGATTCCCTCCTGTTGCTACAGTAGGAAGCAACAGCGAGACAAAAGAAACGGAGTTATAAGGAATGCGCATTAAAAAGTGTTTTGCAATCCATCGAATTCATTCAAAATCTTTTGATGATCAAAAATGCAAAAAAAAATTACTAATGGGTTTTTCGGGTTTTTAAGCTTACACTGTTCTGATGTGACACACATCTGAACAGTGCAAGCGTTCAAGCAAACCACTTCTGAAGATGTAAGCCACTCGTGCTTGCGAAACGTCAAGAACGAACTCTACCGAACGACGGCCTAAAAACCCATTAGTTTCAAGGAATGGTCTCAAAAGTCTATCTTTTTTGACAAAAAAAATAGTTTAACTTGTCACTTGGTGTTCTTGGTTCTCTTAAAGATGGACCTTTCATCAGGTGGAGTATTGCGGAAGATTCACGAGACACTCTGTATATTTTATTTGTGTACACACAGAGGAACAACAGCCATCAGGGATACATCACAGTGGCTGCTGGACAGAAGAATGCGACAATTGGGGAAATTACCCAACTGGACCACCAGACCACGCTCAATGTCTGGTCGAAGGACCAATTTCAATGCAATCGGGTGTCTGGATTAACCACAGTGTTTCCCACTGGCGTCGGGGTCGACACCACGTTTCAGTCGTTTTCTGAAGACATTTGCAGGTACAGGGTGGCCCAACGACAGAGTAAAGTAAAGGTACTAATAATACGGGATAGGCCTAAATTTACTTCACTTTATCCTTGGGATCGTTAAGTTATCCACTGTGAAGCGACGCGACAATTTCTGCTTCAGGACGGTTTCCTTCGAGTATTCCAGGCGGGACATGGTGGGCTTGATTAAGGGCAACAGGTATGAGGCGTTGAAAAGTACGTTTAACACGTCCAAAAACGCATGCTTCTGCACCGACCACACTCGGAACTTCGATGGCGACGTGGGCTGTTTGTATGATGGTGTTTTGGACCTCACAACATGTCAAGGTAACAAGGGCGGAGCTTAAGCTTCAATATTCCAAGAGAATCTGGCCTGGGAACAGGCTGGCGTGGTTGCAATAAGCTCTACATAGCGACAACCAGCAAAAGCGTTCTTGGAAAACCATACAATCTGTGCATTGAATAACGCCAACGTTTAAAAAAGGAAATTTACGTTAACTGCCTATATGTATGTATATCGACAGTGCAATGAGGTTGTAGCCATAAAGGAGTGGCGGTCGTCCGGCGAAATTGAGACCAAGAGGTCGATGCACCTCCCAACCAAACCTCAACGCACTTAGTGAATCTTCTGCCCGTCCATCATATGCCTTCGAGCGGTACCAGAAACGGGTATTACAAATGACCCGTATAAAGCATACCATTCAGCTCTGAAGCGCCCAGTTCGACCATGGTGCTGGTACGCGTATGGATCTGGGTGTCGATCTGGCTGGTAGCGGCCGGAAAAATCTACCGCCGGTGCGATCTAGTTAAGGAGCTGAGGAACTTTGATGTACCCGAAGAGGAAATTGGCACATGGGTGTGCATTGCGCGCCACGAGTCCAACTACGACACTGGAGCGATGAATCCAGGCAGTGGCGATCATGGACTTTTGCAAATTTCGCAACTCTATTGGTTAGTAGATTTGGATAAGGCGATGCGTGAAAGATTCCAACCTTTTCCACTAACCTTGCTGCCTGAAAAATTGATACTTTCCTTGAAGCTTAAGGTAATCGATATTTGCCTGCCATCGGCATTAATCCCGTGTTAAACTAACATAATGCAATCGAAGCTGGTTCATTCAGATACAAAGCACTCGTGTTTAGTCGCTGGTAGAACAGACAACAAATTGAATTAATCTTATCTGCTCTAATCTATCTCTCAAAAAGTATCAATAGAACAAAATAACTCACTTCAAATATCAAGAAAACAGATATTAGTGCTATAAGCTTCATGCAACAGTAGGGGAGAGTGGGCCACCACAAGACGAAAAAAGTCAGAGGTTTTTTCCCAAACACTTCACATGAACGTCCAGAGAAGTTGATTAGCTGGCCGGAATTGCATTTATTTACGTAGGTTTGTAACGGTGGAAAGCACACAATTACTGTAAATTTGAAGACATTTTTTTGGCCCCAAAGTGGCCTCAAAACAGTGTCTCATGGTAGCCCATTTCTAAGTCACAACTTTCTTTTTACATTGTTGGTAAACTCATCAAAATCACAGTTTCCTTATACATCTAAAAAGCCCTTACAGCACTATATCTATCTATAACTTAAATTTCTTACCTTTAACTCTCTTTCTTTTCTCACCAATAAATTTCGCCCAGAATAATAGACGTGAAAAAAAGGCTTCGCTCACAAACATCTTTATCAAAATATCCAGTCAAGACTGCTTCAGCCTGGAAGACACTTTTACTACCAAAGTAGGCCTGGGTAACTCAGTGAATTTTTAGGAGTTGGCACAGTACTAAGCCAACCCAACGCACCGGCGCAGTAACTCAGTTCCGTTGCTGGGAAAATGTTAATGACTTTTTCACTTGTTTTTAGATTTATTTTAAGGGCCATTTATTAATAATATTTTTAAAATTTCTTCAAAATTTCAGAATTTTACAGTTCTAGCCAAGTTACGCTCAATTTTCTAAAGTTTCACTTAAAAATGCTGACAATCTTAAGGTATTTTACGCGAAGAGTTATGAAATAAATTTCGAATCCTTCGTCGCTTTGTAAAAAGTTTTGAAATCCCTTCCCAGTTTCGAATTTGGAACAAAATTCAAATAATTTTCTATCAAAAAATGAACAGAATTAGCGAAAGTTTATTACAGATTATTTGGAAATCTCGTCACCTCCATACCTCTGAAGACTGTAGAGTTTGTTAAAAAAAATTTGAACTGATTTTTTTTTGCTTTACCTTCTACTCAAAGACGCTATATTTTGTAGAGTTTCACTTAAAAATACTGACGATCTGGAGGTTTTTTACGCGAAAAATTACAAGATAAATTTATAGCTTTGTAAAAATTTAGCAAAAACTTTTTCAG
>NW_026019016.1:2547961-2550432 GCF_020466585.1 Dendroctonus ponderosae | reverse complement strand
TCAACCCAGTGTTACCCAGGCCTACACCAAAGCAACACTGTGCTAGTAATACCCAAAACAAGCTAACAGATGTTTTCAGTTATTGCAAAATCTCATGGTAGCCGACTCTCCCCTAATCATCTTATCATAAACAGATGCTAATTGATTCGTTATTGAACCTTAGCATTCGATTATTCTTCGAATCGCTAACGGGAAATGTTGGATTTCGCTGCTTTTAATTAATTGCATCGGCTCAAAGTGGATTGATTGATTGATTGGGTGAAGGTTTAACTGTATAGACACAGTTGACTTAACATTACGCTAATTCGAACCGCAAATCTAGTAAGATTAAGCAGGAGTTAAGTTTGATTTTTTCAAATGACCTCTCATGATAGAAACAATTTTATTTGAAAGGTACATAGTGTTTCCTCATAAGTGGACACCTCCTACGATATTTAAAAATTGTTGGTGTCTCCAGAGGAAAAAGTCAAATGGCGTTAGGTCTGGAGATCGTGGTGGCCACTCAATAGGGCCTCGTCCACCACTCCATTTATTTGGATAATGATCATCCAACCACCGTCTTCTTTAAAATGTAGTAAATCGTTTCAAAACAAGTTTCCTTGAATGCCTGTCTGGTTTTCCACTTTTTGAATAATTAAGGGCTCAATCCTATTCCGAAGCATCTCGGCATGAACTGCACCACTCAAGTTTCCCGCTATAAAGAGAGCATGCCCGACTTATGAGGAACCACCTGGTACAAAACCAAAAAATACCTTTCTAATTTCAGGTGTTCGCCCCCAGGGGATGGATATGGTTGCAACTCCCCCTGCGAAAAATTCCGCGATGACGACATCGGGGACGACCTCCAATGCGCGCGAAGAATCTTCAGAGAACACAAACGCATATCGGGAAACGGGTTTAATGCCTGGGTGGTCTATCCGTTGTACTGCGCCCAGAACACCACCCAGTATGTCCAGGACTGCCCGGAGGAACCCTCGGGACCGGCCAAGCCTGCTAATGGCACCAATAATGAAATATCAGTGGAGGAAGAGGGCGATGGGTACCACTTTCCGGCGTTGCCCAGCCTTGCAAAAGATCCACCCCAGCAGTCTAGAGCGGAGAAGCAGTTGCCATTTTCAAAAGTTTCCATACATTATTCTGTCCCTGTGAACAAGGAGGCGTTTCCCCAGCTTCCTTTCAACAAACACTCCATCCACCACTTCATTCCGCTAATGAGTGGTTCAGAGCAGGGCAGCCCCACTTCTGAGCCCAGCGAATCGACCACCTTCATGGAAGAAAATGAGGACTCGTTAGTCACTACTATGCGGTCTTTTCCGACTTCGCCAGAAAATCGGCCCTCTGAACCTTTGCTGGCCAGCAGCTCCATCCCTTTAGGCAGCATAGCCAGAAGGGCCAAGACCCTGATGGCCAAAAATGAGAGTTCGCCTACAAATCCGCGTCTGGCTTTTCGTTCAGCTGGGCAAACCACCGAAACTCCAGAAGGAAGGCAGGTCACCTTTGCACCGGGCTCTTTCTTCAGTTGGATATTCAACAGTCAAACCTTACCGCCCATTCTGCCGCCCGCAAGGCCTCCACGACCTCAAGGAGGGCCCGGAGGAGGAAGACCTGGACAGGGTCCAGGTCCAGGCCCGAACAGACCTGATGGGTTGCTGACGACGCGCCGGCCCCTTCCAATGAGGCCTCCCCGTAGAAGGCCTGGAGGTATCAAGCCTAGCTCAGCTTCAGCAGATAGAGCTAGGAAGTTTGTGAAGCCTGCTGGCGCTGTGGAAGTGGGCCTGGACGACAATTTCGTCTTTCTGCGAACCATGTATGGGTATCGGCTGCTGAAGGTGCAAAGATAGGGTCTTATTGCAACCGCCCGACTCCAAGACTGATTCTTCATATTGCTCAATAGTAGTTTTTTTAAGTTGTATATTTTTAAGGCGCCCCTGTCCTGGTGTCTTTTCCCCATTTGCTGTACGCCGACTCAAGGTATCTGGACAAGGTGGCAGGCTTGAACCCTGACCCGTCGAAGCATGCCATGTTTGTTACTTTGGAACCAGTAAGTGAAATTGGCGATGCTTTCGCATGCCCGCAGACGATGCCTTCTTTTGCAGACTAGCGGAACTCCGTTGAAGGTGGCCAAAAGAGTGCAATTCAACCTGCTGCTGAGGTCAGTCCGGAATATTACGAGCTTGGAAGCTGTAGGGAAGTCGATTGTGCCCATGTTTTGGATCGAGGAGGTGAGCGCTCAATATTGAATACATTTTTATCGCAAATAATCATCAGTGAAAACGAACTACTCCGAGTTTTTCTGATTTCAGTCGACGACTTTGCCGGAAAAGTACCAGGACGTTATTAAAAACAAAATATACCGCACTCTGCTCATTCTGGACATAGTCAGATACGCAGTTCTTGCCTTGGCTCTTACGGTTATTGTTTGTTGCATCGTATTGTTCATTTATGCCACGTAAAAAATTGTCATTAACTTT
>NW_026019016.1:2545014-2546962 GCF_020466585.1 Dendroctonus ponderosae | reverse complement strand
CTGCAAACCGATGAATGAGGCGGATTTTCTGGCAAAATTTATTTTGTCATTTTTGGCTGAAAAAATCCCATTATTGGCAGAAAAGAAGAAAATCATAAGAAAATAATGTTTTTTTTGCGATTTCGATTAAAAAATTTTAGTTTTGTGATCGGGTTTGGAGAAAAGCTTAATGGCTTTCGGGAAAAAACGGGAGGAATTCATTTTCGTTTTTTGTAAATTTGTACAAAGCTATAAACTTATCTCGTAATTTTTCGCCTTAAAGACCTCCAGATCGTCAGTATTTTTAAGTGAAACTCTAAAAATAGAGCGTCTTTGAGTAGAAAGTAAAGCAAAAAAAATTCTAATTACTTTCGGTAAAAAACTGAATAAAATTATTTGGTTTTTGTGCCAAATTCCCTGCAAACCGATGAATGAGGCGGATTTTCTGGCAAAATTTATTTTTAAAATTAAAATTTAATTTTGGAATTGAAACACAGTCAGGAAAGTACGTACAATGAAAATTTATTTTGTCATTTTGGGCTGAAAAAATCCCATTATTGGCAGAAAAGAAGAAAATCATCAGAAAATAATGGTTTTTTTGCGATTTCGATTAAAAACAAAATAGAGCGTCTTTGAGTAGAAAGTAAAGCAAAAAAGATCAGTCCATATTTTTTTTAACAAACTTAACAAGATTTCCAAATAATCTGTTATAAACTTTCGCTAATTCTGTTCATTTTTTTATAGAAAATTATTTGATTTTTGTTTGTTAAGATTGTCAGCATATTTTAAGTGAAACTTTAGAAAATTGAGCGTAACTTGGCTAAAACTGTAAAATTCTGAAATTTTGAAGACATTTTAAAAATATTATTAATAAATGGCCCTTAAAATAAATCTAAAAACAAGTGAAAAAGTCATCAACATTTTCCCAGCAACGGAACTGAGTTACTGCGCCGGTGCGTTGTGTTGGCGTAGCACTGCGCCAACTCCTAAAAATTCACTGAGTTACCCAGGCCTACTTTGATATTAAAAGTGTCTTCCTGGCTGAAGCAGTCTTGACTGGATATTTTGATAAAGATGTTTGTGAGCGAATACTTTTTTTCACGTGTATTATTCTGAGCGAAATTTATTAGTGAGAAAAGAAACAGAGTTAAAGGTAAGAAATTTAAGTTATAGACAGATATAGTGCTGTAAGGGCTTTTTAGATGTTTTAGATGTATAATCTTTGTGATTTTGATGAGTTTACCAACAATGTAAAAAGAAAGTTATGACTTGTAAATGGGCTACCATGAGACACTGTTTTTAGGCCACCTTGAGGCCAAAAAAATATCTTCAAATTTACAGTAATGGTGTGCTTTCCACCGTTACAAACCTAAGTAAATAAGTGCAATTCCGGCAGCTAATCAACTTCTCTGGACGTTCATGTGAAGTGTTTGGAAAAAACCTCTGACTTTTTTCGCCTTATGGTGGCCCACTCTCCCCTACTGCTGCATGAACCTTATAGCACTAATATCTGTTTTCTGTCAATAGACAAATTTACGGTTTCAAGAAGGCAAAGACCTAAAAGGACGTTGATTTTTACCAATCATGAGTTTCTGTGAATTTTAAATCTGATGATGGCGCTGTTGTCTCGCCGAAACGTAATGAAATAAACGGTGTTCAAAATTTTTACTTCACACTTTGACTGACACCCAGGAAGGCTAAGAATATTATTAACTTTTAATACAGTGGCCTCATTTTCCCATTTTAGTAGTAGGTACTTTTCAATGTGAAAACCTTAAACAAAATAAAGAACGTCACGCAATTGGTTGTTTGTTTCGTTTGTTTTCATCCACCTGCGCTATCTGAAGTGTTGATAAACCTCTGAAGTGCTAATTGAAACCAGTCCATTTTCAACATGAAAAATTACGAAAATATAAGTGCTTGTTTGTCAATCGGAACCCGATTTCTTCAAGCGCACAGCTTCATTTTC
>NW_026019016.1:2539431-2544874 GCF_020466585.1 Dendroctonus ponderosae | reverse complement strand
AGAGGAGCTGCAGCTGGTTGTTGTGCTTGGTGCTAGCTGGTGCATTATTTGAATAGAGAAAAGTGGACTAAAAAACGCGAAAACATGTTTAGAAACTGCTGCTCCCCAAGGCTGGTTTTCTTGTACAACCTCCTGGCTGTTTTGCTGTTGATCGCGTCGTTAGTGCTGGCGTTTTGGGGCCTGCCTCAAATCATCAGCAAACAGATACATAAAGTAAGTCTTGAAAACTATATACAGGGTGATTGATTGGGCCTGGAAGATGTTTTCCTTTATGAGGATTTACATGCCACTTAAATGCGAACGCAGAAGTGTTGCAGTGTTTCCATTTCCAGCCGTTATGCTAGAAATGTATGAAAACCTTCAGAAATTTTACAATGAAGCATTCGATCGACATTTTTTTAGCTAAAGAATATTCCATAAAGCTTTTTAAAACCGTTCTTACTATACAAGTCTACAAAGTCCAAGGAGACGAGGTCGCAGCCAATGCCCATCTTGAAAGAGTAAAAAATCAGCATGCTTTTTCAGTGGTGTTTCTAGTGGAAATGCGGCTTTCCGCCACTTTCACTCACAGCATTCGCTACTAAAGATAATAAATAACACCAGTTTGAGGAAAGAATTTTTGCAGAATATCAGTATTTATGTGATCGGTGGTTGAAGCAAAAAAACACCATTTAAATGAACACTTTTTTATTGCTAAGTGCCAACACAGCAAAAAATTGTAAGCGGTTGGTTAATCGAGTCTGTTTCCGAATTAAATTGTCTTTTCCGTTGTTGGATCCTGATTACTACTTTTTATTTAAATGTCCATAACGAGAGCCACTAAACAGGATTTTAAGAAATTTATTCCGATTTTCTGGAGTGTTTCTTGTTTTTTAAAATTGAATCCTCTGAGCACGGCAGATACAAAGAACAAAGCGTATATTGAATTAATTGCAAAACTGAAATTAATAGAGATGCAAACAAAATGGACTATAAGGTTTATTAAGAAAATGGACTCTATGTGGGAGTGTTTTTAAGAAAACAAATAAAAAGTAGAAGCTTCTGAATGATCAGGATAAAGGCGAACGATCGACCCATACGCACAGTGTCTAACTGAAGAACTGCAGTTCATCCCCTCTAGACTACAAAAATTATTTGAGACTGGATTCGCATACTTTTGATTTTTCTATAAATTTCATAAATTTCAGCCTTTGACGTGTTTGGATTTGCAAGTTGTAAGCTTTTAAAAACTTGCTTGTACTGTTGGATCACATTTATAAGTAACTGAAAGTTGAAAATTTTTTTGAAATTCAACGAATGTTCCGAATCAGCAAATTTTTTTTACAGTCAACAGTCGATGCTTTTTAACAAACTTCTAAAATGGCAGTTTTTGATCTGTTTGGACTTGCGAGCTGTGAATTTTTAAAGACAGCTTGTACTGTTGGGTCACATTGATAAGTAACCAAAACTTGCAAAATTTCTAAAAATTCAACGAATGTTCCGAATTAACTGATTTTTTCTACAGGCATCAGCCGATGCCTCTTCTATACCAATTAGAAATTTCAGGTTTTGATCTAGTTGGATTTGCCAGTTGGAAATTTTTTTTGGGTCTTCTACTGTTAAGATCATAAATAACTAAAAGTTGCAAAATTTTTAGAAATTCAACCAATGTTTCGAATCATCTGAATTTTTTTACGTTGATCACCCAAGGCTTCTTCTAGAAACTTCAGAAATTTCAGGTTTTGATCTGATTGGATTTCTCAGTTGGGAATATTTAAAGGCAAGCTTCAACTGTTGGGACACGTTCAAAAATAACCGAATGTTGCAAAATTTTTAGAAATTCAATAGATGTTTCGAATCATCTGAATTTTTTTACGTTCATCACTCAAGGCTTCTTCTAGAAACTTCAGAAATTTCAGGTTTCGATCTGATTGGATTTCTCAGTTGGGAATATTTAAAGGCAAGCTTCTACTGTTGGGACACATCCAAAAATAACCGAATGTTGCAAAATTTTTAAAAATTCAACGAATGTTTCGAATTAACTGATTTTTTCTACAGGCATCAGCCGATGCCTCTTCTATAAACATTAGAAATTTCAGGTTTTGATCTAGTTGGATTTGTCAGTTGAGAATTTTTTTTGGGTCTTCTACTGTTAAGATCATAAATAACTAAAAGTTGCAAAATTTTTAGAAATTCAACCAATGTTTCGAATTATCTGATTTTTTTAAGTTTATCACTCAAGTCTTCTATAAACTTCAGAAATTCCAGGTTTTGATCTGATTGGATTTCCCAGTTGGTAATTTTTAAAAGCAGGCTTCTACTGTTGGGACACATTCAAAAATAACCGAATGTTGCAAAATTTTTAGAAATTCAACCAATGTTTCGAATCATCTGATTTTTTTAAAAGTTTATCAGTCAAGTCTTCTTCTATAAACTTCAGAAATTACAGGTTTTGATCTAATTGGATTACTACTGTTAAGATAATAAATAACAAAGTCTTCTACTGTTAAGATAATAAATAACCAAAAGCTGCAAAATTTTTAGAAATTCAACAGATGTTTCGAATTATCTGAATTTTTTTACGTTGATCACTCAAGGCTTCTTCTAGAAACTTCAGAAAATTCAGGTTTTGATCTGATTGGATTTCCCAGTTGGGAATTTTTAAAGACACGCGTCTATTGTTGGGACACATTGATGTCCCGAACCTCATTAAATATCTCAGAAGCAAAATAAAATGTGACAAAATAACAAGAGACAAAAAAGTTTCCAAATTAATCAGTGACTAGTACTGTGGAGCCGTTTTATTGAAACTATTTTTTTTATTCGAGTTCTGATGCAAATCAAATGGGAGTGACCTACAAAACATCCTTCGAAGAAGATTGGATGGCTAAAACTTAAGGAGCATTTGTAAGGCGATTAGCACTGTTTGTACGCACAATCATAAGATAGGGTTACTACTTATAAGAAAAAACTAGAAAAAAACTTTCAATTCCGTCCTGTAGCTAATCAATTTCTGCCAACTCCTGGCTCAATTTTCTCCAATTTTTCACTCATCTTATCGTAAACTGCAGCTTTCATGTGTCTATTTTTATATATCTGTATATTGCATCAAATTTTCCCAAATTCTCTACTCTGCATGTACTCGTGAATCGTCCCGCAAGAAAGCAGCAAAGAGTTTCACTTTGATATTGATTTTATATGCCTGTTCTTCGACGATTGCTACTTTTATAAGCAAAAAATGAACATTCGATGAAAACTTGCAAGCAAGTCGATGTTTACACCTTCAAATTAAATGTTCTTATTGGAGCAATTAAATCCATTTCAAACAGTGGGGATTGAGCACAACTGGTAGGTTGGGTACTGTAATCCAATAATTTGTCCAAATTTTCCCTAGCAAACTGAGCTGACTGAAAACACAGACCAATGGGACAGATTCAAAGAACTTCCCTTCCCCATGGAGTTCAACATCAGGTTCTTCCTAGTGACGAACCCCGCGGACGTTTTGAATGGGTCGATGCCTATCTTGAAGGAATCAGAGCCCTACAAATACAAGTCTGAACGGGAAGAATATACATTTTGCAGTGGTAAACCGTATCCATTTTATAGGTCCACTATCAAAAGAACCGACATTCGATTCGACGACATTGAGGAAGACAGTGTGACCTACAGAAGATCCTTCAGCTTCGAGTTTGATGGTTCGGGGACAACAAGAGAAGACGATAGTATCACCGTAATCAATCCACTGCTGATGGTAAATGACCAGTTTTGGGACGCAAGGGAGGAAGTTAATTTAACGGCTTTTGTAGGCATCCTTTCAGCTGACCAATGATATTCAAAGACTGGCAATGGCTGGGTGTAGGAAGTATATCCTGGAACCGGCCGGACTGGATCAAGTCTTCCTCACGACCACAGTGCGGAAATTGCTGTTTGATGGGATTTATTTTGGGTTCCAGAACGCTACTGGCAAAGGAGTGGCGTGCGAAATGGTTCGCAAAGAGCTGGGAAAGATTGTGGCCAACGTCCGTGTGGTAGAACACCTCAATGACACCGATTGTTACCGTCTTGCCATTTTCAACTACGTAAGTAAATTGATCTGCTTGCGACCAGGAGGAGACCAGAATTGAATCTTTCCAGAAAACCGACAACTTCCTGAAAAACTCCCCCGATGGAATATACACGATCAACCGTGGCAGAAACAATGCGACCGCCTTGGGGAGCATCATGAGATGGAACGGGGCCACCACAAGTACCACGTATGGCACCTCAACGTCTATCAACAACCTGACTTGTCACTCCATCAAAGGTACCGATTCCACCATCTACAGCCCTGAGCTCAAGGCGGGTGAAAACTTGATGATTTTCAACACGGATTTGTGCAGGCAAGCGGTGGACGTGCTATTGGAAATTTATTGATCAACGAGTCAATTGATTTGCAGAACAATCCAGCTTGTTCAGGTGTCCTCAAACGAAGTCTTTAACGGCATTAACGCCTTTAGGTATAGCACGGGATACACTTTGTTCAGGCCTGAAACGATTCTGAAGGAAAACGACTGCTATTGCTCGCATGGTACCAAAGGTGCTGACGGAAAGCCGAGCTGCTTCCTAGACGGGCTGCTAGACTTCAGGCCTTGCCTTGGTAGGAGCATTCACGCAAAACACAGTTCATTAAACCAGTTTAAACTCTGTGGTTTACAGGGGCACCGGTTTTAATTTCCCAACCGCATTTCCTGCACGCAGACGTAAAATACATCCGGGCCGTATCTGGCCTCAGTCCGGATGAGGATAAACATGATATTTATCTTTTATTGGAACCGGTAAGGAACTTAGTGCTAGAAACCGCTCATTCAGAACGTTATACAGGGTGTTTGTACAAAATCCTACTTCAGATTCCTGGGGGGAAAACTGGATGATTTAGAATCCGTTAACCATATAGATTAGGTCTGGGTAACACTGTGGATTTTCAGGTGTTCACACAGCGACACCGACACGGCTTGCCGTGTTGATACAGCGACACAGTGCGCCACACTTTTTATATGTTGGGAAATGTTGGGTTTATATGTTGTTTCGTCATGTCTAGTGGTTCGTAAGTTCGCTAGCGGTGTAGCGCGTTCAATGTTTTTTCTTTCGTTTTACTGAAGAGAGACTATGTCAGACGCCGGTTGCGTTGTTTTATTGAAAGGAATGAATGAAGTGGCAACATGTTTTCTTCTTGTAAAGCCTATTTGTCTCACAAGAATTTTTGATTGGTTTCGATGCTGCTGAGGCAGCCATAAATTGTGACCGAAAGACTTCTGCTAGTTTATGTATGCAAGGACTGAGAAAACCATTTAAATTCGTTTTTTGGCCTTCTTTCTCGACTGATTTTTCATGCTATTAAGGATTGCAAATTTTGATTTTAGGTTGAAATTTTTCCAAGGGAGGTCGATTTTTTGAAAAAATAAAAATTTTCTGAAAATGTCTTAAA
>NW_026019016.1:2536702-2538432 GCF_020466585.1 Dendroctonus ponderosae | reverse complement strand
CGAAAGGAATCGATTGAACTCAAAAAACACGCATGTGAAATTTTGATTTTTGGCCGAAATTTTTCCAAGGGTGGAGGTCGATTTTTTGAAAAAATTAAAATTTTCTCAAAATGTCTTAAATTTTACATCATTTTCAGCTCACGGACGCGAGGAATTCATCGAAATAATTATTTCGGATTCAAGAAATTTTCGAAATCGCTGTTGATTTTGTGGTGGTTTTTGCTTACCGAAGTTTGCCTTTTTTTCCTCAAAAATCACCAAAATTAGAAAGGTTTTTTGTGTGTGTATTTAGTAGCCTAMAGTCCGTGCTAGAAGTGGAACCTTTCGATTTCCAATCATCATCAAGAAAGTTTCAAGAATTTTTCAAACGCKCGTTRAATTTTTGTGGTTGTTTTTGCAGGCCAGAGTTCATGATTTATTTCCTCTGTAACTGGCAGGGTGAGAAAGTCAGTTTTGCATGATTCTTCTAGAGCAAAGTCCCTTCTATTAGTGGACAAAGTTTCGATTTTAAGCAATAATCAGCAAATTCTTCATAATTTTTCAAAACTGGCATTGTTTTTGCATGCCCGAGTTTRRCATTTAYTTCCTCAAAAATTAAAGAACTAAAAAAGACGATGTTCTCTGTAGTTTGTAGGGSAAAGRCAGGGTTTAGCTCGCAAAAATTTCGATTTCCAGTCATCATCAGGCAATTTTCAAGAATATTTGAAAATCACGTCTGATTTGGGAAATWGGTACCATTTCAAGGATTTTGTACAGATATTTTAGAGCCACCTTGTATATGAACATTTTCAGAACACCGGAACCCCATTGGAGGGCAGGAAAAGAGTCCAAATGAACAGTGTGCTTCGAAGACAGCCACTGCTCTCCATGATCACCCCGCCAAACATGTACGAAGCAGTGGTTCCCTTGTTGTGGCTGGACGAAGTAAGGAGAACAATTGTGGTCTGGGAATGACGGACGATATTTACCTATCTTTTGTAGGGCTTCACTTTGCCGCAAAAATACCTGGACGATCTGAACGCGAAATACTTCAAAACAGTGCGAATTGCCACTGGATTCAAATTTGGCTTCATCGCGGTGGCACTCGCCCTACTTGTGGGCTGTTTGTTCGTCGCGTGTCGAAAGATGTATTTCAGAAATGCAAAGTGAATTGTTTAGTTTCAGTTTGAATCAAAGACATTAATAAATAGACCAAGCTAGTCATTCAAAAATCCCGATTTGTTTGGGACCAACATTAAATTCTACCGATCGGCGATTTATCAATGAAAAACAGGTGGTAGGGATAAAGTAGGTACCGATCAAAGAGTACAATTAATCGGAAATCAAAATTAATTCCTGGATTTCAGTCATTTATTGTCTCTATTTATCAATTAAAATACGTTTCGGTGTATTTTTCCACCATCATCAGTTTTTATGGGTGGCGTTGTTGCTACTTTAAGCAATTGAAACCCAGTCAGGAAAGTATGTACAATTAAATTTACAGTATAACATCTGTAATCCGAACTAATTATTGCAAGGGCGAATTCAGATTAACCCATTTTTTCCTTTGTTACTGTATTTAATTGGAATTTCTCTATTTTTACCTAACAAGTCAACAAGCGCAAGAGCACTTTTGTCTTCATCATAGATTTAGTGCAACAACTGCATTTCCCCGACGCGAATTTAAAATTGTTTCGTCGCAGTTTTTCCAATGGATCTACGGATCCATTGGAAGTTACATTGTAAAAAAT
>NW_026019016.1:2510993-2536391 GCF_020466585.1 Dendroctonus ponderosae | reverse complement strand
GAAAATCAACTGGCATGGGTGCTAGCACACAACAACAACCACTCATTTGAACTTAATATTCTCAAAAAGGAGTGGATTAAGATGGTTTGGACACATGGTCATATTTTTTAAGCTCTCTATTGCAACAATCACCCATAATTTAATGAAAAATATAAACAGCATCTAACCAACCTTCAAAACCGTTGCTAACAATTCCAATAGACTACATTTGATCCGAAAGCCGCGTTCCTGCTGGTTAGCATTGGGCCACGACTTGACTGATTTGACTATGAACAGTGTTTTGTGCCTCTGTCATCACGGCCAACGCGCCCTTTTCTATCAGTTTCTTGGCCAGCGATTCCCCTAGTTCCACAGCCTTCCTCAAGCTGGATGGCGAGGCGTCTTTGTGGCCCACCAAACCAACGAAAAGATGTTCGTTGTTGTCGCCAATCTTATCACCGTTGCCGTTGATAACGGGCGTTTCCGTCGATTTTCTCAAAGCGGCGACTGCAAAAAATGCCATCTTTCAGCCAGGAGCTGACTTCGTTTTCACTTTAATTACCTGCTTTCAGGTTCTTCAACACTGGACACACATTGAAGCCTGATTTCAGCGTCTCCACCGTGGCCCCATTCAGTGGAGGATGTCCTACAAAATCCTGCAACCAAACAGCAGGTTTAAAGATCCAGTGATCATTCACAGCTTTGTAAGTCCGTTATTAGAGTGGTATTTAGGCTTGCGCCTCTTGTTCAGTGTTGAACTGCTGTAAAAGTATGTGTAAATCATTGCGCACCTTAATATCGCCCTGCAGGAATGGACACTCGCCCATAAAGTCAGACCCGATAGGCATGGCCACGGGGCATTTTTCGTGCGGGTCATCATTGAAAAGTTCGCTGGGAACTTCGATGCGTTTCTTCTTAGGCAGCGGCTCTGTCGGGCTGGTTTTCATTGGGCAAACCGCGCAGCATTCTTGAAAGATATTGCGAAAACGTGAGGTTGTTCAGTGAGGTTGCACGGAAACCTACCGATGTCTTTGATTTCGTTGTCGCCATTGATGTACGGGCACTCAGCGCATCGAATTTTACTCAAAACGGGCAGGACGCCGACGACTTCGTCCACAATTTCTTCGGCCCCGTCTAGCGACCAAACTGCTCCCTTCAGCGCAATTTGCACCTTGACATCAAAGCGATCCAAAATAAAAAAATACGCCGAGGTTTTCGAAAAACTACCTACCTGCTTCTCCTCGATCATCTTCAAGTCCGAAGTGACAGCGACCGGAGCGCTACACCCGCCCCCTAAAGTTTTCAGGAAACTCCGTTCTGCAATTACACGCAGCGCAGTTTGCAGGTCGTACAGCGGCTCGAGTAGCTTGATTGTTTTCTCATCGTTTGCCCTGCATTCTACGGCTATGGCCCCTTGGCCGACGGCGTAAAGAAAGTCATCGGCGTTCAACATCTGAAATCCCACCCTTTGGAGTTAAGAAGGTTTGGACTTGGAGCGAAACACTACCTTGGAAATGCGGTTTGTCCATCCGATGCGATTCAGACCGGCTGACGCCAAAATTATTGCGTGGTACTTCCCCAGATCATCCAATTTTTTCAATCTGGTGTTGAGGTTGCCTCTGATGTTCTCCACTTTCAGGTGAGGGTATTTTTTGGCCAATTGCGCCGTTCGTCTCAAACTGGACGTCCCAATCACACTCCCCTCAGGCAACGTGGCCAGGGTGTGATGTTTTATATCTTTTTGCAAAACTAACGCATCGCGCGGGTTTTCCCTGGAAGGTGAACGAGCGCTCATTTCTACCCATTTGGGTGTGATTGGTGATTGTCCCCGGCAAGGCCAGTTAAAGTAGGGAAAAACCCGCAAGTTAATACAGTAAAACCTCTTTAATCCAAACAGATACTTCACTCCAAAATGTTCCAGTCAGGAGAAATTTTCCGGGAAAAACCCATTTTTTACAATCTAACTTATGCTGGTTGGCTTGACAAATTTTAAAACCGATATGGGATTCGACAACTATTCGTCACAAGCGAAAAACTATCCTGGGCCAGGGACCCTTAGATCCATTGGAAAAACTGCGACCAAACAAAGTCGGGGAAATGCAGTTGTTGCACCAAATCTACGATGAAGACAAAAGTGCTCTTTTTGGGAAATTACTCCCTCAAAACACATTTGCTGAACAACCTGAGGCATCCCAAGTAGAAAAATGAGCAAGGAGAGAATTACATTGATAGTTCGTTCAAAGGCCTTTGGGACTGTTGTTGACTTGTTAGGTAAAAATAGAGAAATTTCAATTAAGTACAGTGACAAAGGAAAAAATGGGTTAATCCGAATTCGCCCTTGCAATAATTAGTTCGGATTACAGATGTTATACTGTAAATTTAATTGTACATACTTTCCTGACTGTGTTTCAATTCCAAATCAAAATTAATTCCTGGGTTTCAGTCATGTATTGTCTCTATTTATCAATTAAAATACGTTTTGGTGTATTTTTCCACCATCATCAGTTTTTATGTGTAGCGTTGTTGCTACTTTAAGCAAGACAATAAATGACTGAAACCCTCGAATTAATTTTGATTTGTAAATTTAATGTTCCTCACCCACCTACCTACTCAAAGTGGCCCCAATGGCCATTCCATTAGGCAAGCTGGTGGGTAAGTCTTTCAGTGAGTGGACAATAAAGTCTACCAGGCCTGCAGATAGGGCCGATTCCAATTCCTTGGTGAAGAGCGACTTTTCCCCGATTTTGGGCAACGGAATGTCCAGAATTTGATCGCCCAAGGTGGTCATCGTAACTACATAACAATAATATTAGGCGCGGTTGTCCTCAAGCCTCAGGCGCAATCCTCGTGGCACTTACCAATCTCAAATTCTCGATCGGGGTGAAACTGTTTTAGTAGGCCGATGACATGTTTGGTTTGAATTAAGGCCAACTGCAATAAGTGAAAATGTTTGGAAAGTAATGGTTAAGGCAGTTATGCGTGCGGCAAACCAGCAGACTCGCAAGTCATTGCGGATATAAGTATGTAGTTAGATTGGAGATACTTGATTTCATCACTAACATGCTGGTGGGACTGATTATTAGGAAATTAATTAGTTGGGCATGATAAAAATGATTTAAAAGCTTACAGGGGAGTAAGCGACGCTTTGAACTAAATTCTAATTAAGCGAATTTAGCTGGCCAAAAACAAATACCCTGCGAATGCTGAACAATGGAAACGTTTCGCACACAAGTATTAGCATTATTATTTTGCAACCCAAATTGCTTTCATTTCAACGGAACTTTGAATGTTCAATGTGCGAAAACATGTTAACATTGGAGCACTTCCAAGTGCCTTAAGATTAGTGCAAGCAGTTCTGCCAGCTTTTACCTCGCTTTTCCTTGATCCCACTCGAAATTTCAGGTCATTGGTCATTTTGAGTCGATCTTGTCTCTTTTAGAGAGCCTGAGAATAACCACTGGAACACTCAACACCAACGAAAAACACTAACTGAACTCAAGGCAACATGTGCAGAACTGTTTATTCGTTTTGCTGCCAGTTATCATGAAGATAATTGACCACTATAAACAACAGTATGCATTAGTTTAATAATTATGTCACGACTTTCTAATGGGGAATAATCACATAACCTGCAAAACCTCAAAGTACGAGCCTGTTTACCAATGCACTCGTCAGCCAGCACTGATTGATATATACATAAATTTGACATAAATGGCCCACAGAATTTTGACGTCAGAATGCCGGGCGGTCGGTTCTGGAAATACCGTGATGTTTGGTTTCAGATGCTATTTATTGGAAACTTCTTCAGTTTCTAGAAATTGGAAAGCAGGAAGTTTAAAATCAGTTCAGGTAATATCTGACTAACAGGCTTAATAAGTTTTTTGTTTTTAATGTCGCCCTGATCAACTTCTGACAATTTTAACAAATACCATATTTGTCTAGTAGCCAGCACGAATTAGAACGAGAAAGTTTTCTTTGTTGTAAATTATGAAATAAAGTAGAAAGCTAAACAATTTTTTCCCTTTGAACTAGTGGAAAATCTCGTCATTTTGCATTCAGTTACAAATTCAGCTTGTTTCACGAACTTTTGAAGAATCGCTTGCCCGAGTTTGCGACATCACAATCGATCCACTTTTGCTTTCTCGCGGTCTGACTTACGTCGAGTCAAGTTTGTGTTGTGAGGTTATGTACGACGTTTTTGAAAGTTTGATAGACAACTTCAAAGTTGTGCTACTGTTTAAAGGCCAATTTGAATTTCGAAAGGCAATTTCCCATGCATTTCTTTGCCTCAAGCGCTTTCCCGGACTTGGAAGAAGTCGCCAGGGAATTGGAAAAAATCGAGGGCAAATATAGCCCAAAAACAACTAAAAAACACTGTAAAATGCCCATGGAGTTACGCGACAACTTAACAGTACTATCAAAGGTATATTATTTATCAGCGTTTCTTTTTGATGTTTTCTTTTGTCGTTTTCCTTCGATAGAAGGTACTCAGATTTTCCAATATTCACTGGATTAGTATATGCTTCATCCCAAGACTAGAGAGGCAAAAGCCCTAAAAGCGAAGGATCTAACATCCGCAAAAATAATTAAAACTTTTTTCACATACGTTCCCAAGGAGCAGCTAAACGAAATCAGAATAAGTAGACGTGGTGTGGTGCACATAAAAAAGTTATCCAACCTCGTTTTAGTTTTTTAAATGGAACACCCTGCATATTTTCGATTTAAACTGCATTTTAACACAACACTGCATTTTAAATTCTCTTCAATTCCTAGAAGATCAAGCTGCGATACTTTTTCTTATGATTCTTATTGCGACCTTATCAATGGAATAAAATATAGTCACTTTTATTACTCTCGCCATTACGCAAACGATAGTAAGTTCTATAAAGCAAATCCTGAAATAACTATAATTTTTTTAAACGTTGTGAATCAGGGAACTGTTGTATATTATTAGATGCTCAAAAAGTTTACCTAACATTAGTAAACACGTTTTGTACATTCGCATTATTTGCAGGAATTCGATAGCTTCGGTTTACCGTCAATAGATATGGAAAACCCATTAATAGAGATTTTGAAGGATGTGGTGAAATGTTCGCGAGACTTGGCACAAATTCACCGAAATACCTTAAACATCATACAAGATAAAAACATACAAAACGTAGTGCAGCGCAACAGGCACAAGGAATTGTATGTAAGTTTACTTACATTAATTAAACAAACAAAATTTCTCAATGAAGTTACTTGCCGTATTGATGAAACGCATTTTAACGGCCATGTGAAATTGATAAATATTAAACATTAAATTGGGATTTTTTGTAGGATAAATACGACGACTCTCTATCACATATAGATAAATTGCGGGAAACTTGCATGGACATGAAGAACAACAAACATTCACTAGTGAAAGACATTAAGGAGCTGAAGCAGCGTGATCGAATACATCAAGATGAAATGGCCAATCTGAAACGAGTTAATAATGCGAAGCTACATTCTTTGGAACGCAAAGTGCAAGCATTGAATGCGGAAATTGATCGTTTGAAGGAATTATGCGGCGAGGACATCGGTGCGTATTTTCAATTCTGTTCAATATCGGAACGATTCCAAGTAGAATAAATTGCATATTGATTGATCTAACAGGAAAAATTCAGTTTCAGAATGTACTAAAAATGAACTGGCTCTGAAGTTACTAAAGAAGCACAAAGTCGACGAGGGCATTTACAAATCTACCATCCATACATTGCAAGAAAGAAACCGGGAGCTGAGGGATCAAATGCTGAATTTAAAGGAGGACATTATTTTAGCCAGAGCGCATAAAAGTAGTGCTAGTTAATACAATGACATTTTTTCATTTTTATTACTGATTTTATGTAACTTTCCTCTCATTTAGACTGTAGACTTTTATATAATGTGATTTTCATCATTTCCCAATAAAAATATTTAAAATGAATCGGTTATTTTATAATACTACGACACTTTTTGGTCAACACTAGGTATTTTCGGACGTTATAATGAACCATTGATTAAATGCATAGCGACTAATGAACGACTTGTAGAAGTTAAAGGTTAAATTATATAAAAGGTGTACTCGATTGTTTTTTTCTTTGAAAGGCGAATGATAACAGCTTGAAGTCCTGAAAACAAGCTAGGATTGATTGTTCTGACGTATATCTTTACTACTATATATTCCACGTGATTATTGACGATTATTTGACGAACAGCTATTGTGATCGAGTTACACATGGCAAATGCTTTCCGTATATTATGGTATTTACAGTGGAGGTTTTTTTGTTAGCTCATTTTCTCGCTGAATATGCAAAAGAATCATAATATCGACATAAATTAATGAAATCGTTTTTTTAAATTGGGGTAGAGGTAGAGGTTTAGTTTTGGGGGCGACTGAGAATCAATCGGGAAAGTTGAGGCTGCATGTAAAAAACATCAACGCCTTAAAGTTAAAGAAATGGAACAAAATCGAAATGACGCCTGACGCAAAAAATTCTTTAGCAGTAATTCCAAACAAAAAATACTTCTTGTCGGCAAAATGCCGAATTTTAATTAAAAAATTACTTTACTGAAGACAAATCAGTTATCGCTTAACAGGTTTAAGTTACAGTAAGATAATACAAGAAAAGAAACTACTTTTGCATTAATATCTAAGTATTACAAAGGAGAACGTAGGGATAGAAAGGCACCTGGCATCTAATTCCAAAAAATTGCCTTCCGTTCTACTCAGCGCTTTTTGTTGATAAATCTGCAGAAAATCGAAAAAACCGAGAAAAAACCTAGACGGATTTGGAGGTATTCCAGACTTCGAAAAAATTGCTGATTAAAACTGTATATATTTTGCAAAGAGATTCTGTTGCATCTAATATTATCTAATACTTTGTACGTAGAATATTTAAGTTTAAGCAAACTTAAGATAAATAATTCGAAAATATTTTAGTATTACATTAAAATGGAAAGATAAACAAAATATGGAAAAAATAATCAAACACGAACCATCAAGCACCAAATTTGAAAATAACCATTTGAAAATGTGTACAGCCAGCAATGCCTTTTTAACCGAAAGCAATTAAGATTATCTTGTAAAAAAGACCAGAGATTTCTCACTAGGCGATGAGTTAAAACTCATTAACTCAAAGAGCTGCAACAACTCAAAAGCGCAACTCAACACAGTGATATCCAGACCTAAAAATTATAGGATTAACATTTGAATTGTGACTAACAATTAAACGACCAGGATATATTTACGTACGTGTAGTATTGAAAAATCCAAAATTTTTCACGGAAAAAGTTAAATGTTTAAATGCAAATTAGAGACCTATTTGAATACAATACGATATAAAAGCTCAATTTTGAGGAAGAGACATTGTTTGTCAGTGCCGGTTAATCAGGCTAGAAGAAAAATTAATTGTCGTAGTAGTGGTTTGTCGTACGTTGTGGTCGCATCTCAGCTCCAAAAGGTTGATATTGAAGAAAGTGCTGTAAGGTGTGAAAATGCCGTCACAGACTTCAGGCGATTTGCTTATGGAAGCCAAAGATTCGTCTATCGAATTTGGGAGGGTACTGGCTAATCCTCCCCCAGGAGAAGAAATTGTCATAACCGGTAAAGCATTTTAGAGAAAAATTAGATCCTCTAATCGATCAGCGTCTAAAGTCGTTTCCACGTTACCTTTCAGGTCTGTCGGGCCAATATCCAGATTCACGCAATGTCCATGAATTCAGGGACAATTTATTTAATAAAATTGACATGGTATCGGACGACTCCAGAAGATGGGAACCGAATCATCCAGAAATTCCTCAGAGAGGCGGGAAACTCTTTGATATTGCAAAATTTGATGCTGGATACTTCGGTAATAATTGTCTTTTGCAACAAAGTTTTGAGCATTTCAATCAGTTTATTTTATAACTGTAATAGTAATCCGTAACTTATTCGAAATAAAACAAAAGTAATATACAGATTTCTTATCTTTCCTGGGTATCAGTCAAAGTGTGAAGTAAAAATTTTGAATATCGTTTATTTCGTTACGTTTCGGCGAGACATCAGCGCCATCATCAGATTTAAAATTTACACAAACTACCAACACCAATTCACAATTAAAATATGTTGTATACAAACTAAAATTTGTAAAGCGTTAAAACATTCATCAGTTCTTGAGGGAAAAAATCCTTCCTTTTGGGAGAGCAAAATATTTGAAAAACTTATAATTGGTAAACATTACGTTCTTCTAATGTAATTTAAAACCTAATGAAATAAACGATATTCAAAATTTTTACTTCACACTTTGGCTGAGACCCGGGAAGGAAAGAATATAATAACAATTACACACAGTCAAGAAAATAAATTAAAAAAAGTAATATACAGACACTTTTTCCGGTAGTTAAAGCTAGGCGATTAAATGGATGCAACCTAACAAAGATCCAAGAAATTTTCGTCCTGAAATTGTTAAAATCTGTTTTCGTCGTTTCCTGTTCTGTTTCGTTTAATTAATCAAGGGAAAAGGATTTGCGTAATTCTCCAATAAATAAAAAAATCGTCCATATTATTCATATATTTGCTGGTGGAAAATATTTTTGCTCAAAACAGCATATTTTAGATAGACAGAATTAATCTATTTGGTACCATTTAAAAAAAAACTCGAAACGATTTTTGGGGGCTTCTTAAGCGTAAATGTGCCCAATAAATCGAATCATTCATAAGCATATTTTACAACTTACGTTGACTTTCGTAATATTCTAAGACCTTCTTTTCGCTGATATAATTTCTAAGGTAACTATAATATCTGATATTTTCATCAAAATATTAAACCATTTTTGTCGACGATTGTAAGCGAATAGCAGTAATCAATTCAAGACAATTATAATTTTTCCGGAAAAAGGTCGTGTTTATGACCTCTTTGTTGAATGTCATTACGAGGCATTGTTTAAAATGTTCACCCGTGTATATTAATGCCATTCAGTTTATTTGTATGATCTGATAAATTGAATACTACATGAGTAAAATACCCCTCAAAATTATTCTGTTTTGTTCCATATTATTTTGTTCTGATGAAAAAAGTTCAGATCATCTTTAGGTTGATTCGCTTTGGTTTTCAAGACGTTCAAGCCAATCAGCAAACGTTATAATAACAATAATTTCATTAAAAGCTACAAAAATGTAGCAAAAAACGACTAAAAAGTCTGTTCAAACGAAAGCACTGAAAGTCGGCTGATTCATTGGAGAAAAAATAATAAAGCCTCCGTTGGAGTTGAGGATAGTAAACTAATACAATGACTATTTAAAAAGTGATTTTCGTGGGCCTTGAATAAAATCAATTTCAACTTGAATTTGATTCGGACAGGCGCCATCTGATTCATTCTTCTCCTGAATTAAAAATCGGGAAGATAGTCAGAAGAAAATTGGAAAGATAGTTAGATGAGAGTATTGATAAATTTTATGATATTATTCATCAAATCAAGATATCCAGTAACTTCTCACCAGACTTATTGCAGTAATTAACCCACGCTGTATTGAAAATGCATGAAAAACAATTTCCCGATCTAAAATAAGAGATTTGCTGCTTTAGGTTTTCATCATCGGCAAGCACATTCTGCTGATCCAATGCTCAGACTGTTGCTGGAAACCGTAGTATCAGCCATATTCGATGCTGGGCTCAATCCCTCTGATCTGGAGGGTACCAATACGGGGGTATTTGTTGGTGTTTGTTTCAGTGAGAGTGAAAAATATTGGTTTGTTGATAAACCGGAACCTCAGAGCTTTGCCCTAACCGGGTAAGTGAATAGTTGAAAAATACCATTTCCTTTATGAACTGGTAAAAAATAACAGTCGGGTGTTTTTCACAAACTAATCTCAGAATGTTGATTTTATTGCGGTTGTTATTTACTACTGGGATAAGCCGTAAAAACCGATAAAAAATCGTTCATTTCGGTTTCGAGAATAATTACAAGCCTCTGAGGTCTATAAGAAAATTCAATAATGCTGAGTAAATCCGGTCAGCGTTTACAGTGTCACAACATCGTAAAATTAATTCGAATGATTGAAAATTTTTGCATCTTCAATGATTTTTGACAAAACCGTTTAAAAAAGGTTTATTAATAAATTCATGCCTTTTACGTGTTAATATATTTATGTATTTTTCCAGCTGTGAACGATCCATGATGGCCAATCGCATCAGCTACTTCTTGAAGCTGAAAGGGCCATCTTTTGTTTGTGATACGGCCTGCAGTAGTTCACTGTATGCTTTTGAGAACGCTTATAAAGCTTTAAGAGAGGGGCTTTGTGATCAAGCCATCGTGGGCGGAGCCAATCTCTGTTTGCATCCGTTTGTTTCACTCCAATTCGCCAGGTAAGTGCTCACTTTCATTTTTAGATCATTTATCACTTACGTAGTAAAAGAAAATTTATCATGCACTGATCTGCTGCTCAGTTCAGAATGGGGTCGATTTTTGAAATACCGACTAAAATAAGAATTCATCAGTAATCAGTAGACAAGTATTTTGAGCACTTTCGTTCGTGCGGCTTTATGACGTAAATAATCCCTGCCGAGAGGGTCAGAAACCATATGGTAACTGCGCGTGGCCTTGCAATCCGAAGTCCGCAGTCTTGAATGAGATTAAATGTTCATTAATTAATAAATAAATGTAAAGGATTCATTAATTACTAAATCAATTCTAGACAAGGGTTTACGATCAAGTTTTCTATTTCTTCGACAATTCCCTTATAAAGACGGAAAAAGTAGATCATAACTTTTGTTAAGTGCAATCTGTAAATATGATTTAAATGAAATAAAGCTCTGGATTTTTCATAGATTGGGTGTGCTGAGCGCAGACGGTCGTTGTAAGGTGTTTGATAAAGACGGTAATGGATATGCTCGTTCTGAGGCAATATCCGCTATATTGCTGCAAAAAGCCAAGGATTCTAACCGGATTTACGCTACAGTTTTACACGCTAAGACTAATTGCGATGGATATAAGGTAGAGCACTAATTTGTTAAATTTTAATCACAAAATTAAAAAACTGTCAAGCAAATAAACTGTTTTATTTTGTTCAATTCATCAGTTGATTTGGAATTAGTATTATTTTCATCATTCTTCAGGACTCTGGAATTACATATCCATCGGGTGATGCTCAAATTAAACTGCTGCAGGAATTTTACCAAGAATGCGAACAGGTGAAGCCATTCGAGTTAAGCTTCTTAGAAGCGCACGGAACAGGTAAGTCATTTCCAGAGATTTTGCATATTTTGTGGAGGTATTTTAATGGATTTTAATCGAAGACAAAAAGCTGCAATTTGGATAAGCGCATTATAAACAATTAGTTTACTCGCAAATGGTCGAAAGCGGAGTTCAAATTAACAAATTTGCCACAGTTACAGACATCGATTAAACACCGGAATAATTGTAATATTCTATATTAGAAATGTAAGAAAAGCTACTTGACAGAGCAGGGTTTGATACATTTTCTTAGCCAATTTTTGATCATTCATATTTTATATCATGTTAATTCGCTGATATCTTGAACAGTATCTTTGATAATGGCAGTAACGTGTTTACTTAATGGTCATTATTTGCCTTATGTTGCTACTTATATTATATGACCATAAACCGATAAAATTACTTTAGTGCCGTTATTTGAGTGATTTAATGCCGAGTTTTAGGTACGTTGAAATAAGAACTAATTCAACACACCAGTGCAGGTGTGATTAAGAAATTAAATTTGCAGAACTAAAATTATAGTTTTTTATGTCAATAAGAACATTTTATTAAAACTCACAAATGCATGTGAATGTAGTAACAGTTTCTTGGTTGATTTAGGTACAAAAGTAGGGGATCCGGAAGAGCTGAAAGCAATGGAAGATGTTTTCCTTCCTGGACGAACTACACCTCTATTGATTGGTTCTGTTAAATCAAATATTGGTCACTCTGAGCCGGCATCAGGATTATGCTCAATTACAAAGGTACATATTCTAAACTCTAAATTCAGTTCCTAAAAAAAATTCCAACGGAAAACTGTAAAACGAATGAAATTTTTTCAATTTTTTCAAATTCCTAATTTAAATTTTTAAAATTTATTTTCATATTATGTACCAGTATGTTCATAACGGTTCCAACTACCGAAATGAGTGATTCTGAGCACGTTACTACAGTTAATAGTTACTTTACGAAAAATATTTTTTTCACATCCTGTATATCCGAAGCGAAAAAACTGAGAGACAAATAAAAAGGAAAAATGCGTTTTTATCCAAATGAAAAATTGGAGATTTTGAATTTTCCCATTCTCATTGGCGATTATGCTATTCATTATCGTCATCCAGGATGAATTTATTTTTCAGCGATTTCGACTATAATTAACTTACAGAAATATTTAGATTATTTTGTACTTTGAATAATATTTTTTGCAAAAAGCATCTGCATTATTTGTTAATTACTGCTATCAATAATTCTATTCTTGGGAAAAATTTGATTGTTATTAATAATAACTTGGATGTCATAGACGGTTGAATTATGCATATTTTTCCGTTTTGAGCGCAAAGTGCTTAAGAGTCATCGTCTCTAAATTACATTTCAATATTTTTTTATACGCATTTTTTATATTTGCGTTATGTACAATCTCCATATTATTCTGCAGTGTTTTAGTTAGTTTCATTGGCATCAAACTCAATAAATTATAATTATTTGAGAAGCCTATTTTAGCAACTTAATAACCAGCTAACAAATTATATTTAGGCAATAATTGCTGCCGAAACGGGATTTATTCCACCAAATCTGTACTACGAGGTACCGAGGCCAGAGTGCAAATCACTGGAACAAGGAAAGTTCAAAGTTGTTACAGAAAAGATGTCATTCAGGGATAATAAGGGTCTTATAGGTGAGTGAGTAAAATTTCCTATTTTACCAATCTAGATTTTTGTATTTCCTGCTATATATTTATTTTTTTCTATTACTGTACAGGATTTGAGCCCATAGTATTATTGTTTTTCTATTTATATTAACACGGTTGCAGATGAGCGTTAATTTGTGTGTCCCAGTATTATTTATTAATTTAAAGACTACTGGAACGATCACTGGGCAGTTAAAAGATCTTCAGTCTTATCTAGAATGCATACATAAGCAAAAAACAAACTTTTTTCTTTTTGTTTTGCATGTTTTGCAGTGTCAGTTCGAATCCTCTTTGAGGTTCCTCTGAAGCGTTTTTAGCATCTTTTTTTATTGTAAATGTCGGTTTTGTAAAGTAAATATAAACCATTAATACTCGTAGTATTAATTACATTATACATAAAAAACAGACCGAAAACGCCTTCATTAGAAAACCCACTTCCAACAGTAATTTTGGAAACGTTCTCCAAAAATTTGCAATAAATAAGGCATTGTATAACACAAGTTAAGCATTAAAGAAACACTGTAAAATTATTTAATAATAAATAATACTCCTGTTACCCCTTGGAAATATACGTAGAATAAAAGTGTTGGTGTAGCTCAAATCTTGCAGAAAAATTAATACTGCACAATGAATAGTTTCTTCTAATTGCGAATTTCACGAGGTGCTAATCCAGACGGGTACCTTCGTTTTATAGACTCCAGAAGAGCGTTTTACCCAGTGAAAGCGTCTAATTTTAAACCCTCTTAGAGGCAGCTCAAATTAGAATTAAAGGTAAACAATTATGAGAACTGTTAAACAGAAGACAACAAACGCATGGTTTTGCAACTAGTGCTGAAGAGAACAGTAGACGGCAAAAGCGGATCTTGCAAGAGAACAGTAAAAGAAATATTTCAGAACTAACAAACGTATGATATTGAAAGAACATCAAAGTTGGTAAAAAAAATTCCCATTAAGAAGAAAATATCACATTCTTTGAAGCAAAAATAGTAGGGAAAGCTCTGCTTAATGCGTTGACTATTCCTCTGGGATTAATTCTTTATCGCTTGTTTTAGGGATAAATAGTTTTGGATTTGGTGGTGGTAACTGCCATGTCCTATTGAGACACCACACTAAAACAAAGGTTAACTCTAATAAAGTCGACTCTATTCCGCGACTTGTGTGCGTAAGCGGTAGAACTGAAGAAGCCGTAAGCTCGCTGTTGGACAGCGTGACTGAAAACAAGGTAGACGTGGAGTATGTGAGGTTGTTGCAAAATGTATTCAGGTAGTAATTACAGTGAATGTTTGCGCATTTTTCTATGTAATTTTCCATGGCGATTCCAGGAAGAACATTCTCGGACACGAATACAGAGGATATTCGCTGTTAATGAACGAAAAGGAAATATCCAGGTCCATAGATTATGTATCGCCAAAGGTCGATAAATTAGTGGTTTTCTTCAGCGACGTCAGCAACATGTTTACCAGAAATATTGAAGAGTTATTGGCTATATTTACTGTTTCAGATATGGTTAAAAGGTGATTAATTAATGATATTTTCAGCTACCGCATTCAAACCTCAAATGCTTTAATGAGAAACACCAATCCTTAATAATAAACTTCTCTACAATACCTTGTTCTTGATTGGAATGAGAGTATGTGTAATTTTTCTTAATTTTGCAGTAAGATTTTCTAAACGTTGGGTTTGTTTGTTAAAACAACCGATGCTAAAAACTTTACTAAATTACTTTACTAGCAGTCGTAAACGACTCGTTAGACCTATAGCAAAAATTAGAACTGACAACCGCTTTTGTAAGTTTCTGGTTTAAATAACAATGGAAAACAGTTCTGGGAAACTAAAAATCAAAATTTTTTATTACTTTCGTTCAAAGACAAAAGATGGTTAAAACAGGACACTGGACAGGACGAAATATCATGCAAACAAAATCCGACTTTTTGGTAATTTTAAACTGCCTCCCACAGTGTCCTCTAAACAGCTTCTGGAAATCTCTCATCAATTTCTATACCTATACACTTTTTAGATTGCAAGAAATTATGGCGCAAAACTCCATAAACCTCTCAGCGATTCTGCTCAATCCCCAGCAACGCACTTTGTTTGAAAAAATCCTGTTCAACTTTGTTCTTCAAATGATACTGGGTGACCTGTTGAAAACATTGGGAGTTCTGTCCAAATCTACCAAAGTTATTGGCGTAAATCGTGGATTCTCGTTGGGAGTTCTGATTTCTGCATATTTTGCTGAAAACATTACTCTGAAAGAGTGCGTGGAGTCTGCGATTGCTATAGCTAATGCTGGCAAAGACATTAACGCCAACTTTAGTTCCGATCTTTCTAGTTTGATTCTAGGGAGTAAAACTGTAGGTAAGTGGTAATCATCTCATCATGCCCATCACTTTCACATACTTAAAGACTAATTATTTGCTTCAGTGGTCAATCAATTGAAGGAAAAACTTGCCCGGATATTAAGCCAACCGAAACGCAATGACAAAATAAGATCTGAATCCAATGGCCCCCAATTTTCAGTTGATTATCTCATGAAGTTTCTCAGAGATCCCACCGTGCCTGATGATGTTCGTAAACACCTGGTTAAAGACGTTGCTATTTATGAAGTGGGCAATGGAGATGTTTTAGCAATGGTGAAGAAACTCTTCAATTACAATGACAAATTCCTCGTGAGCCATGGAGAGGATGTGAGAGGCTTCATCACCTCAATTGGCAGGTAAATTTATTCCTCTTCAGTTTCCGGAGATTTTTGGCAAATTAATGGGTTTCAGATTGTTTGACTTGGGAGTGAATCCCCAAATTCATAAGATTTATCCTCCGGTTGCGTTCCCTGTAAGCAGAGGAACCCCAATGATTTCTCCCAAGGTAAAATGGAACCACAAGAGCAACTGGTGGGTCACTTCATATGAGATGGAAAACGACTTGCGAATGGGAGTTAAGAGTATTAAAGTGGGACGCAGTGTTTCGGCTTTTGAGTACATGGTTGGGCATGTTATCGATGGTAACTACATTCAAATTTTTATACATTTGAGAGCTGCATTTGAACCAATTAATTGGGGTTTTCTACATTAAAAAACCATTTGAAAACATGTTAATTTATGCTTAAATGTGCAGATCAGACGTTGATTTTACTGAACATAAAAAACCACTTTTTTTAAATCTTTATTCCTGCATCTCTGCAGCTATTCTAGCAAGAACTCCCGTATCTGCAAATTTTTGTTGTGTTGTCTTAATCGAGACTTTCTTCAATGCCCCTCGAGTCTGGTTTTTTTCCGGGTGAAACAAGCTTGGAAGCTTAATTTGAAGGCATAATATTATAAAACGATATTGCTCAATTGAGCCGCGATTAAACGTTGCTTTTGGCTGTAGAAGTTAACAAAAAATACATATAATCATAGTAAAACTTGTTGTTTTCTAACTGTAGGTCGAAATCTGTTTGCTGCCACCGGTTACCTTTACCTAGTTTGGGAAACTTTGGCGTCTATTACCGGTCTTCTAATAGAAGAAATGCCCATTATTTTTGAAAATTGCAAATTTAAGAGAGCCTGCACTATGCCAGCGGATAATATCAAGCTAGAGTTGATTGTAATGATTCAACGTGGGAGCGGAAATTTCGAAATTATTGAAGGTAAGCAAATTTACTTGTGTATGATGTTTTCAATAACTACAACTACTTTTTATTCATATTTTCTTGCAGGTGATGTGCCAGTGGTTACTGGAACTGCTAAATTAGAAGCCAAAGGTACAGTAATGGCAAACATTCCATTTCCAACCGGAGTATCCGAACACGTAGCTCCACATATTGTCTCAAAAGATGTCTACAAAGAGCTAAGACTGCGAGGATACAACTACAAGTATGTTTCTTAACTCTAAACTAAACTTTTACGTGTTCTATATATGTGTGCTACACACTGTGCATGTTAGGCTACACTCTTTGCACTAAAGAAGGAATTCTTTATCTGATTGATAGCTCAAAATCACTCGAATTAATTCGATCAACTTCCGATTTGAATAAGCGAAGAAAGGACTCAACAACAAAAAAACCTTTGAGAACGAAACAATTCGATTTAAGTACGCGATCAAATGATTAAAAATCAAACAGAAGGTTCGTGATATCAAAAAGAAAGCGCGAAGAAAGTCGACCGATAAAAATCATCTTATATCAATGAGTGGCAATTCTATTAAAATTCGAGATAAATGAAACAAATTTATTGTAGAAAAACATTCCATTTTAGGGGTAAATTTCGGTCAATTAAGTCGTGCGATATCAGCGCCCAAACTGGAAAAATTAGTTGGGATGGAAATTGGGTATGCTTCATCGACAATATGCTACAGCTGAAAATCCTCCAAGAAGATACCCGAATGCTTTATGTACCAACCGGAATTGAACGAATTATAATCGACCCTAAAAGGCACCTGGAATTTGCAAAGAAAATCAATGAGGAGCATCCAGATTTGCCTGTTATCGTCTCGCCGACAACAGGAATTATTAGGTATTAATAGCGCAGACGACTTTTTTAAACAGTAAAAATATAAACCGACTTTAGATGTGGAGGAATCGAAATCAAAGGCCTAAATGCCAGTTCTATAGCCCGACGAAAATATCTTGCTACCCCGGTGCTAGAGAAGTACGAATTTGTTCCCAACGTAGCCAAACTGACAACAGGACAGGCTGTACGAGTTAATATGCAGATTTTACTAGCAAATCTGTATAGCATTAAAATCAAGGCTGTAGAGTTAGTCGATGATGCGACTCCCCCAGGACTTTCACCTTTAGGTAACATTGAGGTTTTCGTATTTTTTTAAATTAAAACTTATACACTGTTAATATAATGCAAGATTTTTTAAATTTAATTGCACTAAAAATAATTATTTGGGGCGACACAAAAATTGATCCTGAATAAAGTGAACATTTTTGGTCAATAAAGTCTCAGAATGTGTTTTTACATGCTTTTATCTAATGCTTATGTTTCGAAACAGTTATTTCCATTTCTGGACCATTTATTGTGCAAAACTGCAAAGTTTCTTGTTTCCATTCAAGTTTTGATGATTACATTTTGCAATGTTTCTTACTTTCAATTAAAAGGCGATAAAAAAATCTAAATAATGCGTGCATGTGCATTTTGGTTTAGGTGAACTAGTCCATGATGTTCTTGCGGATCAACCTCTGATTCAACCAGACATTATTATTCTAAGTAAAACTGAATTGGATGTGAAGAATGTAAAAGTGGAGGACAAACGCCTGTTAACAGAGTTAGACTGCAGTCTTGTAGTTGGATCACAAATTTTGCAACGCAGTAACGTAAGTACACAGTTTTTAGTCGGTAGACTTTAGACTCCCACAAAAATGTAGTTTCAGGCGTCCATTAGTCTATAGAAGCAGATACTCCATAGATGAAACATTTCTTTATATCTCGGATCAATTATTGCGATTGATCCAAAACGTTGAGCTTTAGTTTTTATATCCATCTTATAATTAATTTCTGTTATTTGTCGAGAAGCAAGTTTCTTTCAGTTTAAACAATATCCACTTTTGTTAGAGTAGTTTCATATTAGAGTTTTTCTTCCCTTTTCCCAATCAGGAAGACTTAACTACTCAAGAAGAACTCAACTACTGAGCTTTTGAAAATAAACCTGCAAATTATTTCAGATCCTGCAATTAGCATTTGGATCCACCAAAGAAAATGGCTTTATTCTATCACGAGAGCCTCTGGACTTTGATGTTTCACCAGCCAATCATCCCTCTTTGAGCATAGTAACAGTTTTCGAAACAGCGGACGAGAAGCTGGTGTTCTTTAAGAAGAAAACCGAGTTTGTTCCTCCGAAAGTAGTGAGTAAAGAAGACAAATTTATTTAAACGTTTTTTTGATTTGCCAGCAAAATCTAGCTTTTAGCAAGAACAATTAAACATCGCTGGTATAATTGTGGAATTTTTTTTTGGTTTATTAGGTGAATGTTTCTACGAAAAACAGACAGTTCACATGGTTGCCTGAACTGCAAAAAGCAGTGGAAACAGACGGAAATGTTGTCGTTTATGCTCAAAACGAACCAATGAATGGAATTCTTGGGCTAGTGGCTTGCATTAGACGAGAACTAGGTAAGTATGAAGTAAAGAAACTTTTTGAAAATGTATTCAATCATCGCATTTCAGGCGGTCAAAACGTCAGGTTGGTTTTTCTTCCGGAAAACGGGCCCGATTTTAGTGCGAATTTGCCATTCTATAAAGAGCAGCTAGAAAAGAATCTGGTGGAAAATATTTACAAAAATGGACAATGGGGAACCTACAGGCATTTACTGCTGGAACAAGTCGACGCTTTGAATGTGGAACATTGCTACTTAAATTCACTTGTGAGAGGCGACTTGTCTTCGTTGTCATGGATCGGAGGGCCTCTAACATCTAATTGTTCGTTAGATCCCGAGCATACTTTAGTTTCAGTAAGCAGTTACTTGCACACAGTTTTCTACTTCCTAAATCGTTCAATTTTGAGTGTTTTATCAACGTTTTAAACATTGATTAAACTTTCCACTTGCTTATTTATATCAATCACATAAGTCGTTTAAATGGATATTTAGAAGAAGCTTTAAAATGTATGTTATGAAACCAAGTAAATTTAAATTTTTTAGGTGTATTATGCGTCTCTAAACTTTAGAGATGTGATGACGGCCTCTGGCCGTATTAACGTCGACGCTATAACACGCGATAGAAGAGAACAGGAGTGCGTACAAGGATTTGAATTTTCTGGTCGCACTCAAAGGTAAGCGATAAAGAATTTTCCAAAATTTCCGAAAATAGACACAGCGCTTTAAAGTTTATACCGTTTTCTCATATATTCTGCTTCAACTTAATTGTATTGTTGCTTTATAAATAAATATTTCATAAAATGCATACATGCAACATTAACAAATGTATCCAAAAATGTATCTTAAATTTGTTGGCAATTTTTGCAAATTCCAGAATTAAAAAACGTATCATGGCAGATAGTTTTTGATTGGAAACGAACGAACCAAAAAAAACGTGTACGTAATTTGGCAAACAAAATATTTTAAATATTTAATAGAAAAATATTTTACATGGCTTGAAAATGTGAGAAATCAACCATCATCTAAGATCAAAGAAATTAAGCTTCCAGAGAAATCCGGGAACCCACTAAAGTGGTTTAATAGCTTTTGGAAACGCTCAAAAACCTATACAAGTTACGCATTACGAATAATTCGGTATTCGATAAGCCTGAGTGAGAGTGAGTGAAGTTAAAATATGAAAAACTAGGCAAAACAGAAAAACTGCCAGGTTTCAAATAATTTACAGCAATCTTCTCCAATTGATTTAATCCCAAATCTTGCTTCTACTGAGGGTTATATTTTATATTTTTAGTTTTAATTTCCACTTTTTCAAGACAATCCTTTTCAGCGGTCAGAGAGTTTTTGGAATGGTTACGAACGGCGCCTGTTCAACATTGATAGAGGCTGACACCTACATGATCTCTCCCATTCCAGACGCCTGGACATTGGAGGAAGCAGCAACGATTCCCGTCGTTTATGGAACCTGTTTCTTTGCCCTCATCAAAGTAAGTGTTCGTAGGAAGAGGGAAGTAAATTATCCATGGGAAACCATATTGATGTGTAGAAAGGAAAAATGAAGCGAGGCGATACAGTTTTGATTCATTCGGGAACTGGAGGTATTGGACAAGCAGCGATTCATTTAGCTCTTTATTTTGGGTGCACCGTCTATACGACTGTTGGAACGCAAGAAAAGAGAGATTTTTTGAAGAAAACATATCCACAATTAACCGGTAAGTAATTAGAGAGTTTTTGCTCAGTATTCCAGTTTTTACTGAAGTTGATCGAAGAAAATTAAAAAAAGCCTACTTAATTAGAATGACACATCAAAGTTTTCAGAGATGGAATAAGATCAGTTTTCATTTAAAAAATTGCTGTTTAATGCGAGGGTTTTCTGTTTTATAAAAACGAAAGTGTGACAAAATAACAGAAGAAGTTTCTACCTCGACCAGCTTGTACACATTAATTTTCGGTATCCTGCATGAACGAAAAACACAGCAAAATCTTTAGAGGGCCAGAAGTCTAAACTAAAATCTGCGCTTCTTTAACGTCGGTAAAATGAACCGTTTCCCAGAAAACGTCTATTATTTAAACCGTTTTCAATTAATTTAAACTTCGTCGAAATGGAAATGACGAATTGTTAACTAAACCAGTTATTTAGTAAGTTCAACATGGGCTTTTTGTAGTGTAACTCATTATCGGGCAATCAACAACTATGGATAAAAAAAAATCGTTAGGTGCCCCTAGAGATAAAAATCCGTTGGAAATAAGTCCTGAGAATTGCGTGTCCAAGTTGCGATTCAATTTAATTAGTTTGCAAAAGAACGTGTAATTTGAAGTAATTAATGCCCAACAAAAGAAAAAAATGTATATTCGCTTCACTACTTTCTGCTTGCTCCCTTGTTGTTGCATTAGACAAAAGGAAAACTCTCTTGTTCTTCTTATTCAGACTGTAAATATGTGTTGCTGGAAAACATCCAATTATACGGTTGTAAAAAAATTAATTTCTAGTCATAATGCGTTATCTCTGTTAACTTTTCTACTTTCTTTCAGACAAAAATATTGCATATTCGCGAGATACGAGTTTTGAGAAACACATAATGGCAATGACGGGAGGACGAGGAGTCGACGTTGTGCTGAATTCCTTGGCGGAAGAAAAGCTTCTTGCATCTGTCCGATGTCTAGCTAAAGGAGGACGCTTTGTTGAAATAGGAAAATTCGATCTTGCCAGCAACAACGAACTGAATTTGCTGCTGATCAGCAAAGATGCCAGTTTTCACGGTAGGGTCCAGTTCACGTTAAACATACTTTTTATATCCTTTCTTTGCTATTTAATAAAGCTAAAAAAAACTAATTGCTAAAATTCAACTGACTTAAGCTTTTTCCTTGCAGGTTTGATGTTAGATTCCCTATTCAAAGAGACTCCGGTGGTCAAACACGAACTGTTGAACTTCATCTTCCAAGGTATGGAGAAAGGGGCGATTCGTCCAATCAACCGAACCATTTTCGGAATGAATCAAGCCGAGGCAGCTTTCCGCTATATGGGCACGGGAAAACACATCGGTAAAGTTCTCATAGAAATCAGAAAAGAGGAGCAGGAGCCAATCGTAGAACCTTCCCATTTAACCTTCCCAGGACTCCCCAGGTAAGAAACAGGAGGTTGTTTTAACGATGTGAATTTTTTTCATGAAAACAGGCATTGAATATTCAAATTCTGCAGGTATTTCTGCGATAGCAGTAAGTCCTATATAATTTGCGGAGGCCTTGGGGGATTTGGTTTAGAACTGGCTGATTGGCTAACTTTGAGAGGCTGCAGAAAATTGATTTTGACATCGAGAACGGGAGTCAGAACTGGATACCAGGCATACAGAATATCGTAAGTGAACGTATTTTCTTATTAATTGATTTTTACTTTGGCGATTTTTCTTATAATTTTTTTCTAGAATATGGCAATCATACGGATGTACAGTACAAGTAGCCACAGATGATATTACAACATACGATGGCTGTTTGAATCTTATTACGACGGCAAACCAGTTGGGCCCTGTTCATGCTATTTTCAATCTTGCTGTAGTTTTGAAAGACTCCATTTTATCGAACCAAAGCGAAGAGTCATTCAAAGTGTCTTTTTCACCGAAGGCGTATGCAACTGAGTATTTAGATGGCATTTCCAGAAAGCATTGCCCGGAACTAAGGTAAGCACGGTTGGATTGGACATAAAACTGGTTGATAACTATGGGAACATACAAGATATCATTTTTCAATCATCAATTTTTAGAGACTTTGTCATATTTTCGTCTGTATCTTGCGGTCGAGGAAATGCTGGCCAGTCCAATTATGGCATGGCAAACTCTGTGATGGAACGAATATGTGAGCAGCGAAGAAGCGACGGTTTTCCAGCTTTAGCAATTGAATGGGGCGCAATTGCAGATGTAAGATTCTGTATTTCATTAAATTAATTAAACCGATTTAAATTTTTCCCTGCTTGGACAAGCCTGGAAGATACATTTTCAATTACCAATCAGCAACGATTATAACATTTGAATTTTGAGAACAATATTTAAGGAGAAGACAGAGTTTGAACGACGAAATTGAACTAAACGGGGTTTTCTAGGTGGGTCTAGTTGCCGAAATGCAAAATGAGGCAATGGAAATTGAAATCGGAGGTACCTTGCAGCAGCGCATCACAAGTTGCTTGCAGGTAATGGATATTTTCCTCAAGCAGAAAGAAGCTGCAGTCGTGTCCAGTATTGTAGTTGCGGAAAAGAAAAGTGGGACTGGTGGAGCTGATAATATTGTCGATGCTGTTGCAAATATTTTGGGTAACTAAGATTTCTACCAGTTATTTTCGTGAATGTTAGTTAAGACACTTAAGACTTTTTATCCAAACTGTTCACTGAACTTTGGATTCTATTCGCATTGCGTGTTAGTTCTAGAAGTTTAGAAGTTTTTTAGAAGTCATTATTCGGATATAAAAGAACTCATAAGATTTAACCAGATTAGATACAAATTAAACAGACTAAAGCAAGCTGGGATTTATTTGAACATCCTCCAAGATTTGATAAAACCAAAGATGTTGCTAGATTTTAGTCAATTGCAAAGTGAAATTGACAAAAATTATTAGCACTCGTTCAGGGGCGGTTCCAGCTTTCAGGTCAGGGGAGGTCATCTAGTAGAAAATTCAGTCTTTTAAGAACTAAGAATAATTTGAGCCACAAAATCCGTTTTGGCATCGTTGGATAGAAATTCGAAGAGTTTTGACCCCAAAAGCGAAATTCGAATATCAGACACTTAGGTGCAAGATTATTCCGAAATTTCATGTTTCCGTCCCGCTTTTGATCGTTTATTTGAAGCAAAAACGCTCATTTTTACATCATTCCAGAGAAAAATAAGTGGCTTTTTTAACAAATGCGCAAAATTTTTAAAATCGGACGCACAGAAAAAATGTTATCACTGCAAAACCGAAGAGTTCATTTTTTGAGATCACCCTATACATGAAAGAGAAGAGTATTTCTTTACGGCTTTAATTCTAACGTCCAAAAAAATGTTTATAGCTCACCTGACAACATGCCGAACTTTGAGAAATTTTACATTCTTTCAATTTCCACCTTGTGGGTTAACTTCAAGTAATAAATTTACAAAAAATACACAAACTGCCAGGAAAATAATTAAACTAAATAACGCTTCAGAACAGAAATAAAATCACTCGCAAAAGTCTATTAGCGCGTCTTAAAAAATCGTCCTCCAAGGAAATATTCTGTTTGTTTTAGGTGTTAAAGATTTGAAATCCGTACCTCATCATGCAACTCTGGCGGAAGTAGGAATGGATTCGATGACTGCAGTAGAAATTAAGCAGACATTAGAACGGGAGTACGAAGTATTTTTGACTGCCACCGATATCAAAAGCATGACTTTCGCAAAATTAGTTGAAATACAAGCTGAACGTGATGCAACCGCACAGAATGGTAAGCAATAAATGTGTAAAAATCGTCTCAAAAATTAAGTAAGCCAGTTTTTGGAAACGGTCTGATTTAAGGTTTGCGTTTGTGATCACAGCCAGAGTTTTAATTTTATTTAGTGTCTGAAAAGTTCAATAGAAACACTGAATAAATTTTCTCTGTCTCCGGCCCGGACTCCTCCGGTTTTACAGCTTTTGTGTCCATTTTCAGTTTTTTAGAGTAGGTTTCTATTGGAATATTTGGTCTCACATTATTCAGAACAATTCAAGCAAGCTTTATTCAATCATTTTTCCTGCAGGTATTAAAAAAGAGCCCGTTTTAAGCGGAATGGATATGATTCTACGGTATATGGGAGATGGTTCAACAGCAGACATTCCAGTTGTACCATTAGAAGGAAAGCGCACAAACACTCAACCCCCATCCACAATTTTGCTGCTTCCTGGTATTGAAGGACTTATAACGATTTTAGAGCCTCTTTACCGAAACTTAGAGGGCGATTTAGTGGGACTCCAATTTCCGACCAATAATCAGAAAGACAGCGTAGAAGAAATGGCTGCGACGTACTTGCCAGTAAGAACTGGTTTATATTATCAACATTTTTTTAGTGGGGTTTTTTTAGCTGAAAAATTTGTCTCCGTTTGTTAAAAAAAAATTTTCGAATTTTTTAGAAAATTCGAAAACGAAATTTCTAAAGTGTTTTTTCTTACGGATTGATAGTGTGCTCGTGGTTTACAAAAAACAATGAAGCAAGCCTTTAGCAAAAGGACTACTACTTAAACTCAAGCTGTAAGAGAAAATTAAAATTAGTGACGAAATTTATTTTATCAAAACCAGTAAAAAAATGGTAAACTAATAATTATTAAAGAAGGCTGAGTGGAAGCAAGTCTATAAATATTCACTCTGAGTTTTCGTTTTTTAACAAAAAATTTGTTAATGCTTTCATTTTGACTAGAAACTCAGTGTTCAAAAAATAAAGATAAATAAAAGTAATAGTGTTCTAAGAGTCTTTTGAATTTTCAGGCAATT
>NW_026019016.1:2497826-2510504 GCF_020466585.1 Dendroctonus ponderosae | reverse complement strand
TGCTGAGTGCTAATAATACGCAATTATTTCAGACAGTGGAGGGAAAGCTATCAAAATCAAAACCATTCAATATAATTGCATACTCCTTTGGAGGAATGGTCGCTTTGGAACTAGTGGCATTATTGGAAGAGAAAGGTTATCGAGGAACTTTACTTCTCATAGATTCCAGTCCGGATTATCTCAATAGTTTGGCTACAATCCTAGAAGTGGACTCAGATGATAAATTGCAGATCAGTTTGTTAATCCGCATGATGTCCTTACGAATTTCCTACGATATTATTTCCAAACATGTTGTAAGTGACTTCATTTCTTTACTTTTTACATACTTTAACTGGCTACTTTTCTGAATAACCTGTTATTTCAGGCATCACTGTTCAAACTCAATACATTTGAGGAACGCATAGACTTGTGTCAGCAAATCACAGCAGCAACTACGGACCAAAGTACTAAAATAGATCAAAATGATAAATACCAGCGAGCAATGGCGATTTGCCTATACAAAAGGATAAAAGCCATTGTTAAATCTGGATCTGATATAAATCTCGAGTCGAGAGTGATTTTGTTCAAGCCAACTCTCGTCAGCATTAAACTTCCGGAAGAGGATTACGGACTGTCCAAGTATTGCAACAAACCTGTGGAAGTTCGAGTGTTTGATGGCAACCATGTTTCAATCTTAGATAATGTTGAGGTAGCCAATGCCATCAATGAACTGTTTGGTGTCAGTGATAAAGACGTGGAAGGAAAGGGCGAATTGCTGATTAATGTGGATAAAGTACACAAAGAAATTCCCACCAAGCTGTAGGAATATGGCAAAAATTTCAGCACATTTGCAATTTAATATTAGTTGTTTTTGGTAATTGAGAAAATATATCTGCAAAATCATGCGTTGCATTCTAAATTGCTGCTTAATCCGTCCCTGCATCCAAAATTATCAACGGTTGAAAAAGCACATTCTTTCCATGGATCCGAAAATATGAAAACTTCTCGAAATAAATATAAGGGTGGGAGGTTTTCAAATTGTCACCTGGTGTGTGTCCTGTTTAAGCCCGGCTCTAAATTAGGTAGTGTGTGAAGACTCAGATATTTTTTGTCCAGCAATGACCCAAAAAGACAACTTCCGCTACCCTTTCAAGCACCTAGTAGGAGTAAAACAGCACACACAATTCTACTCCAATAGTTATAATTTGATTAATTGGTGCACTTAAAAAAGTTGCCTTGTTGGACATTCGTTAACACATCGCCCATTTGGATGCTCCAACAGATATCCCGCTTTGCAGATGCAGCCTCGACGGCACAAGCGGAAGTGATTGGGCACAGGTCTGCAAAGAAACTTCGACATTGGATTATTGCAAGTTTTCATGCAGAATGGGAGACAAGAGTAAATTTCGTTTTCCTTGCAAATATGTGTGTCTGCCGGACGAGTTGTATCCAAACCGTTAGTGCTGATGACAGTGCTAGGCCAGAACGTTGGTAAAGAAATGGTGATAGAGGGAAATGGGCGGTCTGGAATGGTATTTTCCGTAAGAATAACTGGAGTTGTTTGTTCCGATGGGGTTTGTGGAGAGTTTGCGTCAGATGGTGGCGAGGTTGCAGCTGCAGTATCTGCAGGCGTAGTTGGAGGATTTTCAGATGTGACTTCCTCAGTCGGCAGCGGGGCAGTGTCTTCAGCAGGAGGATCCGGAAGATTTTCCGGACTTGTCTCGTTTATTTCGTCTTCCTCAGCTCCTGGATTTTCTGTGTCACCGATGTTTTCATCCTCGCCAGGAACATCTGGCAATGCTTCTGGGTTTGCCGCTAAGGCTACTTCGTCATCTGCAGCAGGAGGATCTGGAAGAGTTCCTTCATTGGCCGCGTCATCAATTTCACCATCCTCTCCAGCAACGTCTGGCACATTTTGTGGACTTGTCGTTTCGTCATCCTCCGCAGGAGCATCCGGCTGACTTTCTTGACTTGTAGTCGTTTCGCCTATTTCACCATCATCCGTACTTGGAGTAGTTTCCGCTATAATTGCAGGATCTGTCGCATCACTTACAGCTAAGGGGTCTGTGACTATTTCATTAGTTAAATTGTCTTCTTCCGTTAAGATAACGGTGTCGTCTTCATCGGCAGAGCTTGCAGGATCAACCACTTCTAAAATTTATACTAATTTGCCCAACTCAACTCAACCAACACAAAACCATATCAAATCAGTATAGAAAATTACCTTGAGTTTTTACGCAAGCCACTATCACGAATGCTAAACACAAAGTATACATCTTTGCCATTTCGAAATATGTGTGTTGGGTGGCAATCTGCAGTTGCAAAATTACTAAATGATCTGCGTAAAATTAAAATCGAATACTCGGCTATCGGATGTTTGATCAAGATACGGTCATTATGTAACAACAGGAGCTTAATGTGGCGTTACTAGAATTCGGAAAACATCTATTCTAGATGGTTTTCAAATGGTATTAATATGTGACGCAAATGTAAAACGAAACGCAACCGTGTGTCCTGTTCGTTGTTTGAACGCATGCATTTATGTTCAAAATTAATGATTTCTATTCAAATGGGAATAAAAACTTGCATACATTTTATCAATATTTTACACACCTAAATTGCCGCAAAAATCTCGAAAAGTGCGTTGAAAAATTGAAGCTGAAGATTCCCAAAACACGCGTTTATCACAAGGGGCGAACGCTACCGCGAACATAAATTTTATCAAGGAGAAACAACATTTTGAGAGATTACCTGAAATCTCAATATTGCTTGAAAAATTGAGGGTTAAGAACGACATAAAATACACTTTAGGTTTTTATTGAATACAGTCTTGTAAAGTACAAGTTTGCAAAATACCAGATAGAAAACTAAAAAATTAATGAAATGTATTATAAAATCGATCAACAAAATTATCAAAATTCTCAAACGTTTCTTAAAATAATTTGAGAAAATGCACTTGATCACAGAAGAATAGAAATTTTAGAAAATACGTGAACCCAAAGTTTAACTGAGGTGTGAAAGATTCTCACAAATCAGAGTACTTTAAGAAGTCAAACTTGAAGCATGGCGAAACACTAGAATTAAACTAAGTTTTTCAGTTTTATAAGAACAAGTTAGCGATTGGAGAAACAAATCTGGATAACTTCTCAAATAATTCGATGGGTTTGGTGCGAACAATACATGAAATATCTTTCGGGCTTCTATTGAACACAGTTTGATAAAGTACAGGTTCGCGACCATAAATGGGCAAAATGTCTAACAAAAATTTTAAAAGTTCCAAGACAATTTCCAAAATTTTGAAAAATTTTCCAAAGTATGTCTCTCATATTTATTTATTGCTACTCCAAGACTTTTTGGGGAATTTGAGAAAATAAATTAACCCAAACTGAAATTTGGAAAATTTCTCAGGTTGCTTTGAAAAATGATATTTGAAGATTGCCAGAACACTATTTCTAAACAAATGGATAGTAATTAGAAATAAGTTTTTTTGAGATATTCTCAAAAAGTTTAATGCTATTCGAGAAACTAAGAACATACTAAGAAGAATAGTCTTGTATATTTATAAAGCTGTATATAAATTGGCCAAACAAGACGTCAAGCAAAAAATTGAACCAAAAAAATTCTCAGAATTTTGGAGAAACCTCTTGATAAAGAATAGATGTTGTTTCGGAAATAAAAATCAGTAATATGCATTACGGGAACGTGCAAAAAATATTGAGAAATTTGCAAATAAATTTAGATTGAACAAAGGCTAGACCTCAAAGCCAAATTGAAATTTGAGAAATGATCAAAAATCTCTCAAAATACTTTGAGAAATAAAATTTGAAACTTGGCAAAATGCTAGTTCTAGACGAAATTCTGGCAACCTTTGTAACACCAAATTACGTATATGGAACCAAGTTGCAAATTTGCTTCCTAAAGATCCCAGACTCTAAAATCGCTATACTTACTAAGTTTAATTAGGCATTTAGTGTTGATGCATTATTGTTGCATAAATATACATAAGACATACACATAGAAACGTTTTTTTAGTGGCATATATATATTGGTTTTACAAAATGTGGGCTCGTTTTCGTTCTGTACATATTTTATAAAGGTTTTAAGCAGGTTTAAAGAATTTTTGGATCCCATAAAGTTTCTTCTACGTATAGCAGTTTACCCAATTTTTATGGAACTTATTTTACTAGTTTTGAGACTTTGAAACTCACTAAACTCTCAATAAATTCGAGCAAACCGAAATCAGTAACGGGATTGAATTTTGATTCTAAGAAGGTCAATGTCGATGGTAAACCATTAAAAAAGTGCTACTTTTTTGCAGCAGTGGAGACTGACACCATCCACTCATCAAAACAAATACTTTTGGAGAAATTTCACCAATAGTGACGATTACTAAAGTTGAAAATCGACGATCAGTGACCCAGTTGAAAAAGAGGTCACCCTGCCACTGTCTTAGCCAGTCCACGAATGACGCTGGAGGAGAGAGGTCGAACAGACCCACGTTTTCCGATACAAATTGTGTGGTCGATTCGCGGCTTTTGCGACGCGAAAACCAGGAAGTGAGCACAAGAAAAATTTATAAAAATACATGAAGATATTAACATTTATCCAGGATATCGAATCACATTGCTTGGAAGCCTCCTGATGAGATTCGTTGGCTTAGTGTCGAAATTTGTGTCTTGGTAAGTTGCAACAACGACTTTACTTTTGCTAGTTTAAACTGACTTATTTTGGTTAGTTAATTGAGATAAATTGTATTAATCTTCCGTATATTACGGTCTCCGTTATAGCATAAAATAAACCTAAAAGTTAAAATGCTATACATAAAGCAGAGCGCATAAAATTTTTGTATGTAGGTAATTAATTTTTGGTTCAAATGAGTATATTTTGAAAAACATTGGACAAACTGGTCAAAGTTGCTCGGTTACTTTTTGCATGAACGTTCAAGCAATATCAGACCAGAATATATTTTACGCTGTTTGATAAGGACATGAAATATATATAATTTGAACTAACTGTATGATAAAAGTGAGCATCACTAAGTACGCATTAAGTTACTTATATTGACTCACTTGATCCATACATTTTTCTGTACTAAAGTCCTTCTTCTTATGTATAAGAAAAATATACTTTTTGTCCGTACAAATATCAATGTAAATAGTTATAACTGAGTCTCATAGATTGTAAGTGACCGTGGGTGACATACAAAGTGGCCTACCGAAAAATAATTGAGATTTTGTTAAAAAAATAAATAAAAAGTGCGCGTGGTCTCCGACATTTTCCGTTCCTAGAGTGGACGTTTCTAAACTTTTCCTGGTGTGGAGGTGGCTTCAGCTCTAASATTTTTCGTGTGGGAAGCAAGGGCGGATCCAGGGGAAGGGGTCATGGGGGTCATGACCCCCCCTTTCAATTCTCTATCCAACAATRTCCAACATATATCTATATCTACTATATCCAACAAAACGAATTATCTGGCTCGAATGGTTCTTGAGAAACTTCGAAAAAAGCAGCGTCATGTTCAAGTGGATTTTGCAACTCAARAAAAAAACMACGCAAATCTAAAACTTCTTGAATTCAAGCATTTTTTGAGAAAACTGCCTTATCGATGGTTCACTTGCTGAAAAGGCCATTTATTTCTCTCTAGAATGACGTACAAATGAGCGYTCTTGCTCATTTTGCCTGCGAGAAATGAGCAAAAACGGGACGGAAAACATGAAATGTTGGCATAATCTTGCACCTAAGTGTCTGATATTCTGTCTGATTATGCCTGTCCGATATATATAACAATGTTCTGAAACATTTTTTGAAAGCGCCGGAAATTATCGTAATTKAGAAGCTTGTTTTGCCAGGTCCCAAACACCAAGTATTTGCTTCCCGTTTTTATGAACWAATTATTGTAGTCAATATTTTATTTCAYSGGCGAAATTTTGAAAAATYARCTTCGATATTTTCGCGACAAAAAAACCAATCGATCGTCAAAAGAGATCTTTCTTRATAGCCATGGAATGTCTCAAATGGCCTGCAAAATCGTCATATTTATCTCTTCTAAATTTCCTTTTGTAGCCACATTTCAAATTTCAGCCTGCAAGCTTGCAAGACGTACGGAACGATTAATCAGTGCCAACAAACTACACCAGACACCAGAATGTCTTCGCAACATTCGAAAATATTCTGACCAACTGTTGTACTATTGTGTGGAATTGCTTGGAGAATAATTCCAATATTTCAGACAAAAAACACTCGTACTCTTTTTGCGATTAATATTGTTGGAATCTAAATGTACATACATTAGAAACGTCCTGTTTTCAATGCTTATACACATTCTTAGCTCCATGGTGGTTGTTAAACGTTTAAAACGGGATCGCCTTATGAATGAATAATTGGAAAGTAAAACTAAAATTATGTACTTATTTTCTTTTTAACGATGTGTGCATGTGCTCGCTTTCTTTCACGAGTAATACCCGGACAAAGATCATATCTGGTTAAGTATCTTTATGGTTCTGGTTCTGCGATTGTATAGTTGACATATAATTTATTTATTCTTAATTAGCTTAATGTTGGGCTTTTCTCTTTTTTTGTCTTTAGTTAACGTAGTCTTCATTTGCGTCTTTAAGTCGATAGTGTTTAAGGCAACTTGAGTTTAATTGGCAAATTATGCTGGTTTGATCCAGTTTGAGCACTTGAGGAATCACGAGCGTATTTTCTGAACCCAATAGATAGTTTCGGGTTAAATATTGCTAACGCTCAAAACCCGTTTAAAATGAGTCAACAATTTTGATTATTTCGGATCTGAAACTTTAAGCCGGATTTTCAATTAGCTCGTTGCAATCATTGCTTCCTCTAGATGAACGCGATGTAAATTTCGAGGCATTTTGAAAAATTGATATTTTTCCAAAAAAATCCATCTCTACCTCTCATGAAATTTTATGTCCAAAATGAAAAGTTTACAAGCGTGTTTTATGAGTTAAAATGGGTAAAAATTTCGATTATTTCGGATCTAAAGCTTTTAGCGGGAATTTCAATTAGCGCGTTGCAATCGTTGCTTCCTATAGATGAACATGATGTAAAAATCTAGGCATTTTGAAAAAATCAAATTTTCAAAAAAAATCCATCTCATACACTTATGAAATTTTAGGTCAACAATCAAAATTCTACTATGCGCGTTTTTTGAGTACTTTCGACGCAAGAACGTTCTTAATTTGATGGTATAAGTGTTTGGTTGTATAATAAGGGAAACATTGTCGGTTAAACACTCAAAGACCGCTTAAAATAGGCCAAACATTTTGATTATTTTGGATCTTCGAGGAAGCTTCGAGCGGTCTTTTCAATCAGCTCATTGTATTTCGTGCTTCCCTCACATGAAAACGATGTAGAATTAAGATCGTTTCACAAAAATCAGCTTAAAATTCCCGGTAAAACTGTTTTCCGTACTCAGAACATAATAAGTGGACAGATGCAGAGCGAAATGCAGTATTTTTGAGTGTTAAAGAGATGACGACTTGAATCTTTGCTTTCCAACAACCCACTGAAAACCCCAAAAAATTACTTTCTGGGAAACATTTCAACTGTTCCCAGCTAATTCGAATTGAGAGCAAATATGTACAACTCGACTTGACAGACGACGAAAAGCGAGTACATGAAGAGAAATGAAAGTACTTGCAAGTACCAAGGCCGAATATTCACGGTCAGATAAATAATGGCTTGTATCAAATGAACTGTTTTCTCTTTTTTTCTTCTTGATAGCAATACCGATGCGGCGTGAAGATAATTGGATGCTCCAGCAAGTTGAATAAACTGTGCGATAATTGGTATCATTATGAAAAGAAAAAAAATGTGCGGCTGAATCTAACCGTTATAAATTAACTTGATACTAAACTTTCAAGTACAATTCGCAATGGCTTCTGAACTTCAGGTGCTAAACAGCATTTTAGGTCGTTAAACTCGTCGACTCGACTCTTAAATTGGATCGTTGAATGTACTTTTTTCATTACCAGAAGTGTCGTAATGGAAACACAGCCAGATGTTTTAGTGTTATGCAGATTTAATAGTGAAAAAAAATAAGGAGACACTAAGAAATACATTTGTAATTTCTTTTATATTGGTGTTTTGCTTCGAAATTTCGGGTTGTTGGAAAATGAGAATGACTTTCCCAAATCTTTCATGTTTGTTGAAATGTCGCACATTTTGATAGTAACCAAAACACGAAGTCATCATATTTTGATTCGCAATGTTTTACTGTTTTGTTGTTTAAAATCTCTATCATTGAAAAACATTTTGTAAACCAGTGGAACTAACTGATTTTTCTCTACTCTGAAACCTTCTAAACCCACATGAAACTTTATGCAAATATATGTTAATTCCTAAGTTTTGCCAGCTTTTGTATGTAAGTTCCGTATGATTGAGGCTTGTTGAGTATTTTGCCTCAACATTTTTGTTTTGTAAAAGAACAGAATTTCCGTATATCGTCTTTAAAGGAATATAGGAATATAGAAGGGAAGAATACTTTTAAAGCTTCTTTGATGTTTTCTGTCATAAAACATTATTGGCTTTATTCACGTTAAGGCTATTTTTTAGCTAAACTTTAATGTTTGCATACGATCGCACACTTGAATTGGAAGGCGTTAATGCTGTTTTCCTTATTGTCTTCTTCGAAATTGAAGCAATAATCATCAATCGTTCATACTTTCTAATCTATAATATTTGAAGACGCATCAAGTCGATGCGTAATTTGTAATTTCTTTGTTATCTGAATAAATTTAATAGTTGCGTTCATTAAACTCGTATGATCTTAAATGAACCGCGATAATGATTTCTACAGCCAATAGTTAAGCAAGTTCAATGATAAAAGTCTATATGAATGAGATCAAAGGGAGTTGTTTTCGATCTGAAAATGTACCATTCATTTAATGCCAGCTGTCTTTCTTAGAGCGTATGATTTCTGCAAGTAATTCTTAGCGGTGCTTTGTTGCAGTAAAACATATTTTATGTAAGTGTTTAAAAATTTATTCTTTGATGATTTTGTGTTTAGGTGTAAAAGCGAAAAATTGAATTGTTTCTTGCGTTTTCGGCGGTTTTCAAATTTGCAGTTCTAACTCATATTGCGTTTTAATGTGTTTAAATATAGAAATACTTTGATACCGACATTTTAGAAATTTTTTTGAGCAGCCAACCTACAGTTCCTGCATTTTTTTTAGTCACCAGTTGCTTAGCTAACGATTTTACTCTTAAAAATATAACAAAAATCGACATAATATTACTATAACACTTACTTCTCCTTCTGCTGCAAACCTTTCAACTTTCGACTTAAAGCAAATGTATTAAAATAAAAAATCTATGCCTCATTAACATTTAAACATCGCTAAATACCGCATTAATTTCGGAATCAACGGTAATTCAGTCAGTTAAATTATTTAAGGAGCCAGGTCAGTGTGACTGAAATTAGAACAACAACGGTACGCCAAAAATGTTTTATCGAATTAATTAATCATGCACTTTTAGAGGCAAGCCCAGTAGCGTACAGGGAAATATTCAGTTCACTTATTTTCTGCATGCATAAATCAAAGTTTTCGCAACAATTCATAGATTTTGGGTGCTCAGGCATATGGAAAACGCCAAAAAAAGAGTCGATAGGATGCAAGAGACACAGTTGCTTCTTAGGAACATAGAGAGTAATAATGCGTACAGTTTTAGCCCAAAAATKCAACATTTTTGTTACTTCCTACCTGATTCATGATACATAAATATGCAACCTACTTTACAAAAATGCAACGTAAATTCTCTTTTGTTTCAGAATATGTTGAACACATTATATATCCTGGCTTTGTGCGCATTGTGCAGCAAGAATATTCAAGGTAAGATTCATTATTCAGTAATGTGGGTGATCATTCATTTTATTGATTCGCTTGCAATGGATTTGATTTSAATCAATTTGTAATCACATCAGGACACTGCAGGCGAAAGGAATCCAGTTTAGTTCAATTACAAACACAGCATGTATTTTTTAAGCAAACATTTCATAAGTAGATGCTMGGATGTGGAAAAAATTGCATATCTTGTTASGTACTCARGACAATGCTTTAGTGAWTTATACATATCAGCTTAACCGTTCTTGAGACACCTGACGATGAGAGTGAAAAGAGTGRGGAACAGAACTAATAAGGACGTATAGCCTAAACAGSGYCAAGGAGAAAGAAGKGTAAAGGMAGGAATATCCAGKCAAAGAAAGAATAMAAAWATCCAAACCGTACAATTTTTGACCCTTTCAAAACAGCTTCTGAAGTTTTARGATACTAGCGAAAAATATAAGAGTTCTAGCRRTAAAGAAAACCGAAACTGGASATCCAGYGACATSGMCTGAAATAATGAAGTAGAACTCTTWAAAAAAWTTAAAGTATCYTCAGAAATGTGTGTCKATGTCTACAATCTATGTGTGTGRGAGAAACTCCAGTCGCAAGGCTCGATAAACATAGACAGTTTAATCGCTCACTACCACATTAACAAGTTGTAAATTGTTGRTTTTTTAAAACTCCAGGCAATAAAATTGTACAACTTCTGAAACTGATACAAACAAAAACCGCCAAAGACGGAAAACAAACTTTAAACGAACGTTCTAAACACCCAAAACCGAATTTTTCTTACTAACAAAATATACAATGACCTGTTAGGAGAAACTTTCAATTCATTTTGAAGACCATTTGCTAAGTATTGCATGAGTAGCGCTTTGCCGGGGTTTTTTTTTATGACTGGGCGGTTTGCAAAAGCCAAATTTAAGTGATTTTTAATCCAACTATACCCAATTAAAATATAATTTCGTATTCATTATCATACAAGGTGGTCCCAGTTTTATGTGGGAATATTTTCATGTTCTACTCAAATATGCTAAAGAGCTCCCTTTCCCAAAACGTATTTAGATGGAATTTTATTTCAATAAACTACATTACAGTTTTACAGGAATTTTAAGTTTATAAACGTATTCCTAGTTATAGAGGATACACTCACTTTTTGTTTCTTAGTACTCGAAGCTCGAAGCATTGCCACATTTTAGGTCACAAAGTTTACGTATGCGACTATAGGAAAGTGAACGTAGAAAATAAGTAGAAAACAGTATTGGCGCCGAATTTCACTTGAAACTACTGTGATTTAATTTTACATCACTTATTCTTCTGCTGTCTGAAAGCCACGCAAGCGACCACGACCTTTAAGCTGGAAAACTAATTATTACTTCTTATAAAATGACTGCATAAGTTTAATTTCTTTAACATTTTGAATCGACATATTTGCAACATTAGTAGTAGTTAGATAGTTGGTAGGTAACTTAGCGCGTTTTTTCAAAATATGAAAAAACCATTTGACAAAACTCAAAATTAACAATTTGGCCTTTGATATTTACGTGTTTCATTTCAATCAATCCATCAAATAACTACATATTTTGCAATAATTTGATCCACTCGCCGCTAGGAAAAGATCGTGATTTCCTCTTATTATTCCATCGGGATTAAGCATAATTATATTTCACTGGCCAGATTTATAACAAATCCAATAGTGAACAGTCGTGGATAAAATATATGTTGTAGTTATCTATTAAAGTAATTTTTTACTGTTTGTAATACAATGTATTTGAAGCCAGTTATTAATTTTATTTATTAATTAGTTATTTAATCCACTTCAGATTTTTCTTTATGGCTGTTCTATTTTATTTTAGCAACTTCTGACTGTGTCGTTTGGTTTACTGCAAACCAATTTTTTCGTCCAGTAGTTAAACGTTTGTCAGGGCAAAACGAAATGGGCCCCAATAAAGCCGTTAGTTAAATGTAGAATTTTAAAAACCTTTTAATGTTAATTAATGATAATATTGCTAATAACTGGAAATAACGCCTGTTGTTAAATTCCTTCATTGACTCAAACAAAAATGAAATTTTTGTTCAAAATATTTAAATTCCTTTAAAAAAGATTTTTTGTTGTAAGTACAGTTACCCTTCCGCCTTCCACCATAAAATTGTGCCAAACATTAAGCTAAATTCGTTCACTATATAAAATGCGCATTATATAATCAGCACTATCGGAATAGCCGCATTTTCGGTTGATTTAGCTTTTACTATGTGTGATCAAGGCAGTGAAAGCACCTTAATTCAAAAAGTGTGTCAACCAGCCGCGGGCCTTTCCTACATTTTAATATGTGAAGATCAATTATGTAAACCATAAAGTCTCCAAATATAGATTAGAGGTTTGCTATTTTCTGTACATTTCTGCCTATTTTCTCTATGCATTTAGGTCAATGAATTGAAATATGTTTTCTCAAAAAAATCATAAATGCAAAAACATTTCTTTTTAAGATTAGAATCATTATTTTGTTTCCCACTTTTCCGTTAAAAATTCATTTACTTCTCGTTTTTATTTGAAAAACTCACGAATTATCTGAATGAATTTCCTGATGATATATCTTATTTGTTTTGTTGCAAAAATTAAAAAAAATACAAAAAACATGTAGACATATAACATAACAAATCATTTTAAACCGCATAAATCTCTATCCAATGATGTAGAAAAAATAAAAATTGGATGCTCGGTTTGCGATTTAGAAGAGAAAATGTGTCATGGAAAACACAACTATTCACTACGTACATCAGTCTACTTCAAAATTCAGAAATTGTGATGAGATGCACTGTAAAAGAAAAAATAAAAACAAAAATTACTTTTAAACCG
>NW_026019016.1:2487181-2497317 GCF_020466585.1 Dendroctonus ponderosae | reverse complement strand
TTCCATTACTTAATACTGTTGAATGTTTATTCCATAGCTACCTGCTTCATTCCTATTAGGAAATCCTTGATGAACTCAACTTTTGAATAATTTAAATTTCTGCATGCATTTATATCATTGTATATATTTTTAAAAATATATTTTAGCGACTCCGGTAGGATATACGATTACGGCAGAAAACGACGAAACTGTGGTACTGGCGCAGACAGAAGAAGAGTTCAGAGATGATTGGAATTACAAATTACAACAAAGCAACATACCATTATTAACCGCCCTAATAAAAAATCACACTTTACCACCGACGGCTGATGGCAGTACTGTAAGTAGGTATTCCCTTTATGAAAGTCACTCCCAAACGAAGCTTTTTTGCTGAACTTTTTAATTTTATTAAACTTTTTTTGTTGCAGGGCAGACTCTTGTGGGGCCTGGATCAAGATAAGTCGTCCCACTTACCGCCTTTCGTGGACAAAGCATTGAAACTGTTAAATTTAAAGCAGGTCGCCTTTGAAATTGAGAATTCTGTCATGTCTAAAGTATCATGCACGGCTTGTCGGGCAGGTAAGTTATGTCTTATTTATGCAGTCTTATAAATAAATAAATATAAAACTCCCATTTCAAGAAAATCACGGCCTTTCTTTTCATCTTCACGGTAAAAGCGGTGAGAGAACATAGACTTTTTGCGTTTTGTTCTCGATATTTGATTAAGCAAATCCCAAAACCGCTCAAGTTCTGAGCAATTTTTCCATTTTGATCCAAAGGAAGCTAAAATCGACACAGTTTTATGGTTCTGTGGCCCAGGATCTGGTGCTCGAAAATAGAAAACCGACGTTCTTTAAGCGAACTTAATTTAACAAAATGAAAAATTTCATGCAAACATATTTAAATACGAAAAATTTGTTAACTTAACAAAATTATTAACCAAGGTTTGTTCTACTATAAAGTGGCCGGCTCGGTTTAATACAAGAAAATTACGCCAGTATTTGAAGAATTTGTTGGGATTTGCGTTGGCAGAAATTTCTTAACATTCCTACCGTGCTTAATCACTTAAGACAGCGGCACTACAAGCAAGTCGCTGGTTTCAGTGCCAATCAAGAGTTTGCAGCCCTATTGGAAATGATGGTTTATCAATTCAACTTTCCATTTTTCAAACATCGATTGCTACATTTTCAAATCGTACATAAACTTCATATAATCTTAAAGCATCATCCGTAAAGGGATGTAAACCCAAATTCGCGAATATAGTAAAAATTGAACATTTCAAGTGAACCCAGAATATCTATTACCTTCAGTATTCCTATAAAGAAACGCGATTTAATCTAATTTTTAGTGGATGGCCTTCGCTGTAAATTCAGTGGGTTCTCTTCATTTGATGTCTTTGCTTTCTGAAGATACAAAACTCTAGTCGTTTTTGTCGGAAACGTCTGACCGTTTCTTAATTTAATACGAGAACACTTTTAAATGGTCTTCAAACCAGAATATTCTGGTATAACCTTGAATGCGAAAATTACCTTTTAAGCTTTTGTTAGTTTGCAAAGCAGCACTCCGATAAACCATGATTTTTGTATGCAAGAAATACTCGTGCTTAAGTTATACCAAAACCTACTCTACATGCCAAATACATAAAATTCACCGTTTATATTCAAGACAAGAAAATATCGTAAATTATTGCCATTTTTAGATCTTGGAAAAATTGTTGTTGTTCGTAAAGGTTGTGTTCCCGAGCATATGTTTATGAAGCAAAACTTTCTACTGGCATTAAAGTCGGTATATTCAGGGAACACCCTGTGTATGGATCCATAAACCGACATTTTTTACTTTAGGTGCTGGTTTGCTTCAACATTACACCAAAACGGGAAAATCTGAGAAGGAAATAAAAAAGACCATTTACCAATTTTGTGTCAATCTAAAAATCCAATCCTCGAGAGTGTGTGAAGGAATAACCGAGCTATTCGCTGGTGAAGTGATCTACGTTCTGGGAAAAGTGAATATTGGTAAGCAAACACAAAAAAGCAGCTAAACCTAGACTAGACTTCCTTAAAAAATCACCAAAAGTTTGTTTCAAATTTATATTTGTGTGACTATCCTTTAGAACTGATTCTGATTATGTTATGTGCGGCGAAAACACAATTTAAACATTCGCTAAATAGAATTTTCGGTCTTTTCAGGACCAGATGAAATTTGCAGTTTTGTAATTGGAGATGCTTGTGGCGATGTCTACAATCCATACCATGAGTGGGAAGTGGTTTTTCCACCAGTTCCAAAACCTCCAGTTGTTGAACCAAACGTTCCAGAAGTAAGTGTGTAAATAAGATTTATACTGAAAAAAATACTTCTGCAAAACACATTTTCAACAGTTTAAAACAGTTTTTGAACAAAGAATTTGATGCAAAAGGACCTCAAAGAGACCATGACGCATGAAAACAAAGTGGGTAAAATACCCAACTCACTTTAAATGTCCAACTCTTGTTACTTAAAGTAAATTAATATATTTTTGATACAGGGTTCCGAAAATTCGTTAGAATAAAAAGGTATTTCAGAAATTAATTTTATTAGAAGAATTATTAAAAGAAATTAGTTTTAATGAATACCACAGACTAATTACAGGCTAAAATAACTCAAAAATTACGATTTTCCTAAGAATTGACTTTCCACTTCAAGCGTTTTCATTGAATTCAAAATGAACCAGTATCTGCAGCGGTTATTTTTAGCTCCTAGTAAGGCAATTATTAGAGTTTCTTAACACTTTAAATAGACATTTTTTAATCTTCAATATTAAGAGTATTTTGTTTGCCTGTGTCAGGATGATTTTATTTATACGCGTATACACTTTGTAAACTTATATTTATTCTTGTTAAGGCAGTTCTTAAACCAATATATTTTACGTATCTTTTTTACGCACCGTAGATATTTAGATACTACTCTTTGAGCGGGCCAAAATTGGCAATTTTTGCGACTTCCGAACTTTCATATTTGCTATTAGTACAACTAAAGCATTGTAAATTTGTTCTTGTTTATAGGCAAATGCCCCAACTTTCAAAGTTTTGCACATATCGGACACCCATTACGATCCTTATTATATGGAAGGTGCAAACGCAGACTGTTCAGAGCCTCTTTGCTGCAGATTAACCAACGGACAAGCTCTAACAAAAGAATCTGCGGCTGGCAAGTATGTTATTTTTTAATCACATTTATAACGAAAACATTTTTTTTAAAACTGTCTGGCTAATTAATGCAAGTAAATTTGTGCTTCAGATGGGGTGATTATAGGAAGTGTGATACTCCCAAAATTACCGTCGACAACATGTTGCAACACATACAAGATACTCACCCTGTAAGTGATATTTTGTGCTCGATATTTAAGAAATTGAATGGACATACAGGAAAATGCTTCCCAGATTGATCTTTTCAAATGTTGCTCTTTAAATCAGAATTGCTTTCTAACATTTTATTGTTGAAGGATATAGATTACATTATGTGGACGGGAGATTTGCCACCTCACGACATATGGAATCAGACAAAGGACGAAAATATCAAAATTCTAAAAGAAACGGTCAAGCAAATGTCGATTATGTTCCCAGGCATACCGATATTTCCAGCTTTAGGCAATCATGAAGCTGCTCCTGTAAACAGGTAATGCAATTGCAATTTTTTTTTTAATACTTTCGATAGAGGAACGAAGCTGGAAACAGGACTAAGTCGGCACATTTCCAATCCATAATTGACGAAAAATCTGCCACTAGATTTCTTGCATTTAATTTAATCAAACTATCCTCGCAGCACTTGCGTTGAGCTTTTGGAGCAATTATAACAGATGATTTTTTAATTTGTAGCTTTCCTCCACCTTTTGTAAGCAATCCCGATAGTTCCATCGCTTGGCTCTATGATGAACTTGATGCTCAATGGCGCAAATGGTTACCGAGCTCCGTGAGCAATACAGTCCGAAGAGGAGCGTTTTACTCAGTATTAGTCAGGCCTGGATTTAGGCTCATTTCACTGAACATGAATTATTGCAATAACAAGAACTGGTGAGCCCACATCTAATTATAGCGTTGTAACTTTAATGCCAGTTGTATTTTATTAAACATTTTTGTATATTTATTATCGTATTAGTAAAAAATTGATTTTTTGTGTGTGTAGGTGGCTACTTCTAAACAGTACCGATCCAGCTACTGAGCTGCAGTGGTTTATTTATGAGCTACAATCGGCTGAATTCAATGGCGAAAAAGTGCATGTGATTGGTGAGCTGAAATAGTCGATTTGTGTCTGAAGACTCGATAATGTTAAATTGTTCCTCTTCAGGCCATATTCCACCAGGTCACTCAGATTGTTTAAAAGTTTGGTCCAGAAATTATTATGCCATTATTAGTCGCTACGAATCCACAATTATTTCACAATTTTTTGGACACACTCACTATGATGAATTTGAAGTGTTTTACGATCATACAGATTTAGGTAAGTAAATGGATCGATGTATGTGTGCACACACTGAGTAAAATTCAATGAAACTTTCTTGTATTGTATGGGTATATAATATAGTAATAACATAAATCATTTATGAAGAATTTGCCCATCTGCTTGTATTAAACTCTGCAAACCGCGCGTATAAGTCGATTTTATTTAATTGATGCATATTTTTGTGCGAATCATTTTCTGCGATATGGTAGTTCATACTTAAACGCGCATAATTATAACGAAAATTAGTTGCGCTTACATAAACTGCATTTTTACGACGCGATTAAAACCTGAAACACAAAAAACTTACTGAAAAACTTGGAAAAATTATGCATGAAATTGCATTATTTTATCTCTACATTTAATTGTTTTATACTTTGTTTACATTTAATGATGCGATATTTGTGCTCCCGTATCATAAATGTGAGTATTTTAACAATGAAAGCATAGCCAAAAAGTGACAAAAATTTCGTGTGGAATTACACTGTTTGCAGCGTTGATAATATCAAAAATGTTTTATTAAAATGTGGAAAATTTTGATTTTTAATCGCTTAATAATTGTTGATAATTTCCACAAAGATTTGTTTGTCATCTATAATTCTACACATCTGGAGGGATAAATCTGTTGCACCAGTTTTAAGCACCAGCGTTTTTTAAGAGAGTACTTTTCAAATGCAAATAAACTATTTTCTTCTTCGCTTTGTTTCCTATTTTCACCAATTCTGTTCGCTTACAATTTTATCACCTTGACTTGAAGGCTAAAGACAAAAATGTGGGCGTCTTATAGTTGCAGTAGAAAAACTGTCTAATTTTTCAAACTGATGGCTGTGTTTATTTTCCTTAAACTCTCAAAAAGACGCGCTTAAGGGCACAAGTTTATATAAACTGTATTATTTGTCCAAGTTTTCCACAGCTTCTGCTTTAAGTAGCTAGAAATCAGCAGCTAATTTCGTTCTAATTACTCCGTTTATATCAAGTAAAGTTTTTTTTTGTCTCTTTTAGCCAGACCGATAAATGTCGCTTATGTTGGCCCGTCAGTATCTCCTTACTACGATCTGAATCCAGGGTACCGCATTTACTACGTGGATGGAGATCATGACAAAACAACTCGGGTAAGTAATTTACGGTTTTTAAATTTCTCATATTTTATAAGAATCCTGCCATTCAAAAGCCTGTTAAAGAGCGAATTTATTGAAAACCTTACCTAAACTTGTATGCAAAATTTAAGTTGAATGCACGTTTTGTCAATTTGCTTTCAATCATGCGAAAAACCGACGTTATTTCGAACAATTCTTAAATCTAATCTTGCATATGTGGAATATTTGGTTTGAGAAATTAATAACGAGAAAAATACCCTTTGGGCAATAGAGGGAAAGACATAAATAAATCCAATTGAATACTTTGAAATATATTGAAATGTTATTAAAAAGCCGATTTACTTTGAGGTTTTACGGTTTTAATTGTCGATTCTAGGCAGTTGTTGATCATGAAACCTGGACTATGAATCTAAAGGAGGCAAACATCTACGGATACCCGATTTGGTTTCAGTTGTACAGTGCGAGACAATCGTTCGGGATGGACTCTTTAAGACCTCGAGATTGGGATGATTTTGTAGAACGAATGACCAACGACCCCAAATTATTTGAGTTGTTTTACAAGTAAGTGATATGAATAAAATGTATCAATCATATGAAACAATTCACACTTTAATAACGCACCAGAATAATCCAATTTTAAAATATAATTGATAATTTTCTTCAGCTGACCAGCAAGCTTTATCTTTCAGGTATTATTTCAAAGCTAGTCCGGTAAGACCAATGTGCGATATGGAATGCAAGAAGAAAATTCTATGCGATTTACATTCGGGACGTTCTCACGACCGCAAGAATTTATGCCAATCTATTGAATCGCGAATAGATTCAACATCCACCACATGGAGAGATTGGTTCTACAACACCATTTCTGTCTCGTACGTATACATCGAATCTTAAGCGTTCTTAAAATTCGAACGGTTCTGGTGAAATTAACCAACGGAAACTTTATCGCTTTTGTAAATATATTTTCCACTAATAACTTTTTATTATAGTCTGGTGTAGGAATCCAGGACGTTTTTGTCCAACACATTTGGCATTGGCGTTTAAGGTATGTATAATATACAGATTTTCCTATCATTTGTTGTCGACCTTAAATATTATGCTTGCTACTTATTAACTACCTATTCATATTAATTTAGTGCCGATATTAACAAATGCGCGGACATATTTATTTTATTATACCGAATGAAGAAATTTAAGAAGATGATAATTTGATTAAACTAATCTTCCTTTCCTCACTGCAGCTAATTTACTTTATTCGCCTAAGTCTCGATGATCCACTTCCAAATTCACCTAAAAAGTCCTGTTCCAACAACTTACTCTGTCTTCGATCTGTTTAATATTACTGCTAATCAACTTCCAATTTTCCATTGCTTGCTTAAAACACACAATGCACTTTTAACTCTTCTTTAATACGTTAAACTACCCAATTAGTTATGTTTTAATCAAAACTTACCTTAGGTCACACAGGGGATTTAAATAAAATATAAAACTAATTATAACTTTTTTTAGTGTTTCAGTTATAATGTCGATACCAAGACTGACAATGCAGGTGCCAAAATACGTCCTGGGCTTAGGGTAGTAACAAATCAAATTTATAGAGAGAGTTCAAATATTTTTAAATGTGAGAGATCCGAAAATTAGCTTATTAAACTGCAGCCAGTCAATAGAAAATCAAGCTAAGGCTTAAATACCAATTAGTCCAGCAATGTTTATTACATTTTAGTTAAAAGTGTTAAATGTACATCGGCGATAAACATTGAAAACAATGTAGCATAAGAAAGGAAATGTAAATGTGTATAAATTCAAATGGGAAAAATTTCAATTGCTAATACTTTAAAAGCCTTCACGTAGAATAATTTGTAGTCGCATCCTGAGGCAAGTTTAGACTAACTGCAGATGCGAACACGTTAATGCAACAGGCTGTGTTATTGAAATCAAAATAGGATAAGAATTTGGCTTAAAGACATAATTTATTACAATGTAACGCAATTTAATACTTTTGTACATATACGCAATTATTTATATAAAATTTGGTTTTATTTAGTGAGAACTAAAACCTTAAACTCCTTTTCTTGCCATACTAACAATTGCATTCATATTTGTTTACAAATGTTATTATTTGTTGTTACATTACTTCTTTTAAACCTCGTCAGTGAAAATTGACTAAAGACAATTTTTCAAAAAAAACTGAAATAGGTGAACGAAATCAATTCATTTAAAAGTTTTTATTGAGAAGAGTAAAAGCTCCAAAATTTGAAATCAATTTCAGCTATTAGCCAAACCTCGACTAATTTTAATTGTTTTCGACATCCTCTAACAGATGCTACAAAGTGTTACTGAAATGTATGCCTATTTGCATAATGTATTATTTCAATTATATTGTAAGCAACCTGGGAAAACGGAGCAAACACGGCGAGAGCGGCAACACTGGTAGGCGGGACACACCCAGGACGGGAGTGGCAACATCGGGGCTACTTCATGGCTGGGACAGGAAACGGCGCGGCGGTACTTCCGGGCAACAACACAGAACATCTCTGGGGGGATATTCTGTGGGGAACACAACTGGCGGCGTTGCCAAGGGTTTATTTTTTATTGATTTGATGGTGACGGTGCAAGGCGTTCATTAAAATTATTGAATTTTCCATCGATCTGCACTGGATGGAGAACTAAATGGCTCTTTTATGGTTTAAAAACCGAAAATATCGCTTGGGAAATCATGGCCATACATAAATATGTAAAAAAAATCAATTTCTGAACTGAAAGAATGTAATAATTGTGTAGAATTCCAACTTTTGCAATCTTTTAATCAACAAAATGATGCCCAATGCATTCTTGGTACCAAAAATCGGCGTAATACGGCGGAATATTGCACTCATTTACAATTTGTTTCAGTACCAAAACGAAGTCTTGGTCGCTAATGTTCTTCGATTTGTCTTCGGTTCGCTGTATATTTGTTTCACGTTTAATGTAGTGTCCTTCAGAAAGAAGACTTTTTTGGTAACCGGCTTCTTGACATTTCATAGACAAATTAAACCTAGAAAAATTACGAGATTCTTTAAAAACTTTTTATAACACAGCATAAATTAATTTTTTTTTCGTTGGTTCTATTATTTAATGCAATACATTTTTTGGCGTAAAAATAGGAAAAATTTGAGGATATGAAATAATTTTATAGTCATTGAATTATAAGTGCTAAAACCACTCCCAGGGACTGTGGTTTAAAACGCTTGGCAATTTAGATTTTAAATTTTTACACTTACGGTGGCCTCATGTCAGCAATGCATTTTCCCATATCGTTGTCTTTAATATCACGACTTTTATCTCTAAGCTTCAGAAGGTCCTCTTGATATTGCATTCTCTTATCAGTGAAGATATACGTACATTTTTTGTTAAGTTCGGACTCTCGATGTTTATAATACAACTTCCTCATTTTCTTCATGTACTCTGACCAGGGTAGGTTTTTGATAATTTTTTCAATTTCCATTAACTCGCTAAATCAATTGAAGCAAAAATAGATTAATTTATGTAGGGGAGGTTTACATGACCTCATTGCGACATGATCTGTTTTATAAACGCCAAAGAAGATAAATTGTTAAACGGAACTATCGGTAAAGCTTCGCTTCGATTAGTGGCAATAAAAAAATTCAAAAATTCGAGTCCCGCCTTCATTTATATTCTCTCCCAAGGTTTTGGCGGTGACGCGATAATTGTCGCTTTTTTCTATTACTTGTCCACCGAGGGAAACGTAAATTTAATGTTTTATATGTTTTTGATCAAATTTACAATTCCCGGAAGTATGGAAGAATATAAAAAATTATGGGTTGATTTCTTGGCAAGTGTTGCCACTTTCGGTGAAATTTCCCACGTTATCGTTTAAATTTACCCTAAAAAAAATAATTATTTAATTAAATTAGCTTATTCCTATTATTTTAAAATCTAGGATGTACGGTCCATCTTGCATATTGCAAGAGCTCGTATTTTGAATATTAACATTCTTGCAGAAGGTATTACTAGCTAGAATTTATGACGGTATTCACAGGGTATCATACATAAGCATCTTTAATGGGCGTTTTTTCCTAACTTCACCTGCATATTTCAGCTTTCAGCTGAAAATTTGTCAACAACGCAACTTGAAACACTAACTGGAAAATGTGTAGAAAGTATTTGGTCGCGTACCTGCTACCCTGTAAAACCCCTTGATGTATTTGGGTGCTGAGCAAATGATGGCGGTCAAACATCAGCTCCATAATGCGCTGAATGAGGTCCTTTCTTTTGCCAAGCGGTACACCCCCAAGTGACAAATCTTCCACAATCGTTGGCCTTTCGGTGTCTTTATTTTCATTACTTGATTTGCTATCCAAACTACTATCATCCATGTTTTTAGCTAGATGCTCCGACATTTTTCTTGCTTGCATTATTTTTTTTATGTCGATTTCTTGGCGTACCTTTTAAAATAGCGTTGTTTAGAAGTAGCAGCGTTTTTGAGCATTTAAAATACAGTTGAGTCCGGATATAACGAACTTGAAAAATGAACTAAAACTGGTTCGTTATATCCGGAGTTCGCTATAAGCGAATAATAATACAAAA